>NC_073702.1:83710405-84013435 GCF_023634085.1 Falco cherrug | reverse complement strand
GAATTCAGAGAAAGCCAGCATGATAGTTCAAAACCTGTTCTGATGAAAAATTCCCAGCCATCTCTGTATGGGAGTAAACACCTATTAGCACTGCAAACACTTAGTCATTGTGACTGTATCATAGCTGTTGCTACAAATCACATCACAGCAAGGTGCCTTCTTTCAAAACTGCTATTTCCAGATTTTGCTGCTCTTGTATTTCCTTTCTCTTTAAAGCCTCGATAAAAGACATTCCCACAGAATATAATTCGATTATTTAATCTCCTGCAATTATTTCCTTAATTAATCCTAATTGCATAAAAGATATGAAGTGTGGTTGTGGGCAAGGAAGAGCCATTGCAATACCCTTCCCCCATCCCATTCCTTGACTGCTGCGTTTTAAACACCCTACCAAAGCCAGGCTGGGCAGGAGGTTTGGAGTACCATTAGTCTTGCACTTAATGCAGACCTTCACACTCATTTGCAGCCTACTTGGTGCCAGTATGCTACATTTTGAGTGTGCTGCAATCATATTACCCAGGACATTTTAATTCACTTGATTTCCTTTCTTTTTCCACCCTTAGTGAGCATGCACATATGCATTTTATATGTGCATATGCACATATATGCACACACACATATAGCAAGCAACACACACGCATGCATACACGTGCGCACGCACACTCCTGTATCCCTCCAGCTCTCCTCCAATTATAAAATTATAATTGTATTTGCTGGCAGTGGGTGGTCTGCAGGATAAACATAGAATATATCTGCATATAAAGTGCCTTTGAGTCATTGATCTGTATGAGTCATTTAATCAAGAGGTGCACCAGCATGTGAGGGAATGTAAGCAACCTTTTACAACAAACATATTTCATGTATTTATGTATTTATAAAATTCCAGTCTATAAGGAAAATGGCAAGAGAAAAGCCCTTTAATATATACAGAGAATGATAAAGGCATAAGCAATAAGCAGCATAAATTTGTCCTTATTGCTTTTAAGAGAATTGTAAAAGTCCTGCCTGAAGAAAGAAATTATTATACCACAAGACTTTTGAGAAGTCTGTGTATGCAATGAATTGCAAAAGGCTACAGCAAAGCATTGCTAAGTGTGTTAACCGTGTGCACTCTCTGAATAAGAAAGTCTTGGCAGAACAAAAGGCTAAAGAGTTTGCACAAATGAAAAGGCTACTTTCTTTGGGGGTGGGGGGGACATCAGCAGGTAGGCTTATGCTAAGAGCAAGACAGTCTGAACCTGGTCAGTAGGAGTGATGGAGGGGATGGGGTGTAGGCATGCTCCCCTTCCCCAGCCATTCTCCTCCCATCCCCAGGGACCAAGGGGACAGGAGGCAGCGCACTTGCTGCAGGAGGGGGCGGAGGACCTGCAGTGCGAGCAGAGAGGTGGGAACGAGATGCTGAGGGCTACTGAAGGGGAAAGAGAATGCAGGAGTGAGAAGGGAAGAGAGGAAAGGAGAGGAGCAGCGTCACAATATAAAGCACTGACACCTCAGGAGAGGACTTGGTTAGGTGCCAGGGAAAACTGTCAGAGGCTGGGAGGTGGGAAGGCATGGCACGAGTCAGGCACATGGGCTGTCCCTTGGTGTAGATGCTGTCAGTCTCTGGGTCCTGGCTTCCAGCCTCTTATAGTTGGGACCATTGCTTTCAAAAATTGTCTTCTGTTATTATGTATAAATAATATTTCATGTCTTCGAAAATATTTGATGGGAACTTTTGTCTCACAGCTGGTGAAAGAAGTTAGTGAAAAGTTAATCTGAGACGCGTTTGCAGCCCCTCAGAGAACTGTAATGGAAAGTCAACCTGAGATCTCACAAGATCTTGGTTTTGTTCTCAGCTTTTGGTTTTGTTCTTAATTCTTCCTGGGAAGTTATGAGAAGCAACTGTCTGCATGAGAGCTGCTGGGAAAGAGATTTGCCTGCATCTTGTGATGCAGCATGGACACTAGCATGGACTAGCATGGCTAGTTGAGGAACAAACATTTGAGCTGTAAATAACTAGAGAAAGCTCTGAGCACCTTCAGAGAGGTCAGAAGGCTCGGAGGAAAGGAATACAGCTGTCAGTTAATTGAATTATGGAAAATATCAGGCTATTGTACAATGGAAGGGAAATCTGAGCTGCTCATGTCTTCTGTTTTAATAATTGTTCAAGACCAAAACATTACTGGAAAGAATGAGATGTGAAAAATGAGCTAGAAAGCAGCACAAAAAATATTATACCATCATTATAAGGATCAATTATAGGCTCTTCTTTGGAATATTTGGCTCGCTTCTTATCATTCTATCTCAGAAAAGGATATGACAGCAATAAAAGAGGTCCACAAACAGAGAAGCGGTGTTATTAGAATTATAGAAAGGGTACTTTATGGAAGGAAATTGAAATATTGTTTCATTTAGAGAGAAAATGAGTAAGAGGAGATATCCCATAAAGGTATGCCATAAGAAAATATAGACGGGGGCAAATAATATAAAGGGGGCAAATGTTATATTGCTCTCACCCTGAGCAGGAAAGCAACTAAGCAACTAAATCTAGTTAAGCTACAAAACAAACTCTGCTAACAAATATAAAGAACCTCAGTATCAGCAGTTCAGAAGGATTTACATGACTAGGTTCTTTTCATGCTTTAGCGTTTGGTGTGTTGTGGGTTTTTTCCCCCTAAAATCAGCTGCAGGCTCCTAGTTACATCATCCTGTGTGTTATAATAATTTGCTGTTTCCTTTTTTTAAAGACTCCTAGACTTTGATATGAAAAAGCTCACACTTTCTTGTTCCCATTCTTCCAGCTGCCTTTGTTGGGAAATCCGACTGTTCATCCAGTTAAAGAACAAGAGTCATGAAAAGCTCATAATCACAGTAAAAATACTTCATCATTTGTCATAATAAATGTTAAAATATTACTAATTATATGCTGCATAAAAGCCACTATTTATTTTGAATTGATAACAATTGTTGCTTACCCTCTTTTTCTCCTCTTTTCCCTCCAGGGATTTCAGTGTCAGAGGAGGCATTCCTGTGGATGAGTTATGAGGCACTTTGCCTTCTGGTCTTATCACATTCTCGACTTTGCCTCACCATTTAAGTTGCAGACACAAGTCTGAAAACATGAATAGTAGATGTATTGAAGTGTCACAAGTGATCAAGATTCTTCTTATTGAAACTTCAGTCTGTACACAGAGATCATTGGTAATATTTTTTGCAGCAATTTTTCTCTCATGTAAATGAACAAATTCCACATATATATATATATATACATATACATATATATACAAACACACCTGTTTTCCAGCATTACCAGAATTCATTCTGGCTCTTGGTTTATTTGCCACAATACTGTTTATAAACTGTAACGCGCCCCCCCCCCCCCCAAAAAAAAAAAAAAAATGCTATGCCATCATTTACTTGATCATATGAACTGAATTAAGTTGTCTTCAGAACTCAGTGTAATTTTAAATCTGACTTGACCAAGCACTTAGCAATTAGGTAGATGTCACCATTAGTTTATCCAGGGAGAACCTGGTAATTTGTATCTAGGGTTGGATGCTTGGATGGAAATGCTCAAAGATACTGCACCTAATTAGGTTTTCTGCACCTAATAATTTGGCAGATTCCTTCCTCTGGCAATATTTTGCGTGCGGCTAGTTCTGCTTTGTCCTGTGCGACAGGCAATACTTGGAGAGGTGATGGTTCAGTGCCTTCTGTGCTGATGTCCCTTCCCAGCGCAGAGAGCCCATGTCCCAGCTGGAGCTGTGCGGGACTGTGTAAGGGAGGGTAACAGAGCACACAGGCTATGTGCTGCTTCTGTGCCCTAAAGCCAGCAGGTACACAGAACTGCAAATATACCGCATTTTGGGTTTTTTTCTTATATGTGCAAGCCCAAAGCCTATGACCTGGGTGGTAGCAGTGACGCTTTCTTCGCTACTGTTTCATGGGTTGCTCCACATAGGAAGCAAACTGCACTTCTATACTGAGTCAGAAGGTCAACACTGCCATGCCAGTGGCACTGCCCTTCTTCAGTGCCTTCCCCTCTCCTTTGTAAACCTCTTTCTGCTTTCTTCCAGGATGTTTCTCACATATTGAAAACTCTCCTCTCTCACTGGTCTGCATGGGTCTCTGTCCTTTAAATCTCTCCTCAAGAGGATTTAGACACAGACTTTTTTCACATTATTTCACACTGGTGACCTTGGATGCCTCACCCACACCTTAGGTTTTTGCAGTGCTGCTCGTAGATGAAAGCTGTCACCTAATGTCTACCAGATGCCAGGCAGAGGGTCACTGTAAAAGGAAGAAAAGAGTCTAGAAGGATGTTTTCCCACTCAGATAACACTGCACTCTTGATCTTGTGCTGATGGGCGATGTGTGGGGTTCACCTGGTCGAAGAGGTGCATTTAACTTGGACAGAAGACGTTTCCCACTTGCTGCATGTGGCCCTTACCCTGGCACGGGGGACTTTTTAGCTGTAGCTCAGCTCGGGAGTTTGGATCGGTGCTAGTGGAGCCTTTAGCAGCATTTTATTGTCCAACCATTGGCCACACTTGTTCACACCTCTCTAAAATCCAGGTTGTGGTGAACTCAATAAGCAACCCGTGTGGCAACTGACAGTAGATGCATCTGGGGGGTCGAGGTTTTCATGTTCGTGTTTTAGAGAACTTTTCAAAATGTCACTCCTGCTGGAGCTGTGACTTTCTCCCTGGAGACTGAACTCCATTTCCAGCTTGTCTTCCTTCTGTAAGTAGATCATGTAATTCTACATTTAATGAAAAAAAGTCTCTGAGATCGCTCCATAAGGCAAATTATTTACCCTTCCACCACTTGCTTTGCAAAGAACTGTAAATACAACACACAAATGGTGAATACTGCATGTGGGATTTGCTAATGGCTTTCACTGCAAGTATCTGATCAGCTGTCAGAAAGAAATATGAAGCTTTTTGGAACTACAGCTTGATTTATTTCAAGATAGTAAATTATATAAATAAATAATTTGAAATATTGATCTCTCTTTCTTTCCTATTAAAGTCAAATTTTCCACTGCTTTCACCAAGAGTGCTAGAGAGGCTGAAGCAAGGGAAGCATAATGTTTGACACTCCCCCAAACTATCAGGACTCGAAGACAAGCCATTTTCACACACCTTACTTCTCTACATCAAATGCAGAAAACATTAATAAGAGATATTTTTCTACCAAACAGTTAAGTAAGCTAGGAGGGAATTTAGATTCCAAACCAACCAAAAAGTAGTCCTTCATTGATTTATGTATCTTGACTTAAACTTGGGGTTGAACTAAGGGATTATAACATTCACTACAAGTATTTCGTGCAGGGACATTTTGACATGTATAATGAAAACAACACCCTCATTTCAGTCTTGGTAAGGGCTTTTCATCAAAACTTCCACAACAGCTGCCTGGAGCCCAACTCAATTACATGCCCAGAGCTGCTACAGTTTTACTTGACAATTGGTCTTTAATGAATGCACTGACTACTGAGAAGTGCATGATGCTGCTTTAAGTTTGCAGGAAATTTAAGCCACACAAAAGAAGAAGTACACTAAACTTCTTTTCAATGATTCTTTGTAAAAAAAAAATAAATCCTTTGTCCTTTCCTCCCCCGAGTACATCCATGTCTCTTCCACCACTGTCCTGATTCTTTTTCATAACATGTTTGATCTCTGTGTTTGCCTGAAAGACGTGGTTCTAATTCTAAGTTCTCTAAATATCAGTTATAATTTTCTGTCGCAGGCCACATCTCATTGAGTTAACTGAGTCACTGATCCCTCTGCTTCCAGAGGCAAACCTGTGCTGAATGGCTCCCAATACAGTAGTTTGTTCTGAAAATCCGGCCAGTTGTTTTGGTTAAATAGGAAAAGAGGCCACACATACTACGGCTGCCTGTAAGAGCAGAGAGATTGGACGCAACAATAAAGCAAGCTCTTTTGCTTCCTTTTAGTTTTGAAAACCTTTCCCTGGAGGTGATGAGCATTTTTCAGTCTAGTTCCAGAAACCATATAAAATACATTTCTAAACCAGCTCACAGCACTACCTCACTTTTAACTTATTCGTGTAACTACGCAGATGAAGATTAAAAGTAAAAATCAATTTGATTCACAAAACTGTTAGAAAAGCCCAGAACAGAATTAAATAGATGCACGTGAGGGTACATGAAAGGCTCTGATTTAACTTGTTTAAATTTAGTTAGAGATGGCACTAAACCGTATGAGCCCAACTAGCCACAGTGAATCCCTAAGAGTCCCTGTAGGGCTGTGAGATGAAAAAAGTCTGTGGGATACTTCTGCTACCTCCATTTCTTGGTCAAAGGGCATGTCATCCTTCATAAACAATACAATAAGAGCACCAGATTATTGCCAGGTGGGACATGACGGTGAAATCACATAGCACTCAAGTTGTGTTTTCTGCCGTGAAGGAAGAGCGGAGCAAGATTTTCCATCAACAGGTATGCTACGCAGCAGCAGTCCCCCTCCGAGGTGGCTGGGGACAGCCCCACAGTGCCCTGCGCAGCACATGCAGCATGTCCAGGTGTGTGCATCACAGTACCAAATTCCAGAAAATCTGTCATATAACAGTTTGAACAACATTGAGACCTTTTCTTGGTTTGGAAATGCACAATGCCAATGTATCGATGCATGTATTGTTTGCCTTATTTCATTAGCTGCATTTTCATTTGATATCCATTAACTTTTTTAATCAGAGAAACAGAGCAAAAGTCAAATGGATGTAGGAAACAATAAATGTTTATTGCAAGATATGAACTACAGCCACTTAGTCACCAAAGCAGCAGATAATCAATGGAAAGTACAAAATTTGCATTGGTAATCTGTGATGAATGAAAAGACTTTTCAGCACAAAATCCATTTGCGGTTAATTTAAATGCATGATTCATAAACTTTTAAAGTGTTTGTGGTCAAGGTCCACAATCGACCAGCGGTAGATACTTGAAAAATAAAAAAAAATAACTTGTAATCACATAGAAAGCAGTAAAGAGAGGGCATACCCTCACCAGATTTGTTCTTTGTACAGCTGTTCGAGCACATACACATACAAGCAGCGTCATGTTTCACTTAAAAAAAAAACAACCACCACAATCAAAAACAAAAAACCCCACCAACCAAACAAAACCCCCTTAGTATTTAATTTTCCACTTTGTCGCCTATTATTCTGCTACTATTAGCCTATTTAAAATATGAATGCCCTCTTTACTGAACAATTTTTCAGTCTTGTTTTGTTTTCAAAACAACGTAACAAAGTGAATCCATCTTATCACCCCTATGGGTCCACTGTTACCCAACTACTGAAACTTACACTCTACATAAAATGTAAACTCCAGTCCTTTTCCAACATCTCTATGGCTGAGCTGTGCCCAGTGATATTTCAGTTCTTCCTTCAGTGGGGCTGCCCTGAACAAATAAATCTCTAGTCTTATACCTCTTGACTTACAATATTTTGAATTTGCTGGACAGATGTCCTTACTTAGACGTATCTCAAAGTATGATGCTATGATTCAGCTCCTCCACTATGTCAGGTAAGCTAAAGCCATGCCGAAGAGATACAGACCCAGCTTCTACTGGCTGGAGTTAAGTGCTAGAACAGATTTTTATCAGTGTTGTATCTGAACATTTTAAAAAAATTCCTAAACCTTAGACCAATCTAAGTTAAAAAAAAACCAAACACCCAAAACTCTTTAAACAAACATATGACTCTGATATTATTAAACCACTCTTACTGTTGTATACATTTCCAAGAGCTCTTCAGCCTGTGGATCAAACTTTGACATCTATTTTTTCTCTGTCATGGCGTACTAGTCTTATGTTTGTCAAGCAGACCTTAAAAAAAAAAATCCAAAAAGAAAGTAAACCCCAGACGCTAGGAATCATGACATAGGTTCACACTCCAAGGAAGGGCTTAAGGGTTTTCAGAGAATAGAAACCCAATATTTTTTAGAAGAATTTATGACCATTTTGAAGTACTCAGGATGGACAATGAAAACACACTTCCCAGAACAGCTTCATTCATTTTTAACTAAGATTTTTTTTTTAGCTCTCGAGGTGCAAAAATTGCCTATTTGATGCTTCCATCTGTCCAATAAACTGTTCCTTGTGAAATGTTTAAAGCAACTGAAAGTTAACTTTCAAAGCTAGGAAAAACAAGGAAAGCCTACTACTAGGCACTGCTGTTACAAGCCTTCAGTGGGCTCTCTGAGCCAAGTTTTACATTAATTCCACTTTAATTAGGAATCAATAATAAATATCATGTGTGGGAAAAATGTGTAGGAATAGGTTGGCTATGCTCACAGCTTTGACATAATTAATTTGGTCAGAACAGTGATTTCTTTGCCTTCTTGTCATGAAAATGTTTAGTCTTAGGAATTGTTCTGGTCAGACATTGTCTTGATCAGATCACCACATCATGTTTTCATCTTCAACACTGCTGAAATCCCACTGACTCCACAGGGAATTTTGTCAATATTCAATCCCCTTCACAATCAGGTCAATATCAATTTTGTCTTTACAATTTGACAGGTACCAACCTGCAAAAGCCCAATGTACTTTATGGCATTCAGGTTAATTTGCCTTGCAAACTTTGTAATTTTCAGGTTTAGCACAGGCCAGCATGAACGCTACCTACTTGTCTTAGCTTTGCACCATTTCATGTTGGAATTTTTGCTGAAAATCAGGTGAAGGTCAAGAAGCTGGATGCAGCTGCAGAGGTACAGCGAGGAAACAAGATCGGCAAAGCTGCCGTCCCCGTGCGTTGAGGGGAAGGCTGGGCTACCACCTGCCCTGTGGGGCTGGCCCGAAGAGGCAAGCCCAGGGGGCAGCCCTGACTCAATGCCTTGGCAAAACTCTGAGCCCCCTGAGGAAAAAAGAAGGAAAACCAGTGAAGTACCTTCCACGCAGGTTTTTCACAGATAACATAGGGATTCCAGTGGAACGGTTCCTCGGTAACTGCAGAGAGCTCAGAAAAGTTAAGAGTCAACTTCCAAGCTTTTGCTTTGCAGGACAGATGGGAAAGCTGGGTTGTAGTTGCATAGAAGAAACATCAAACCTGCAAATTCTGGCAAGGAAAGATAAATGACCCTGTCACATAGTGACCCTGTCAGTATAGCAGCAATGCTAGTGCAATGCTGGTCTTGCAGAAGAGAGAAAATAAATGTGTTTTATTCTAGATCTTATTTGGGAAGTTCAGCAACTTTTGAAAAATAAAACACCATTTGGGCTGAATTATATGATAGTTATTCTCTTCAAGATAACTTTCAGCAGTTAAAAAATAAAAAAAAGAATAATTTCATCTCCGCATCATTATGCATGTACTTATACACTAAAGTACATTTAAATGCACAGAAATTTTAAAAAAATAAAACTAAAAATCATGATTGCAGGTTGAAGGAAGTAAACAGGTTCTAAAATTTCACACCCAAGGGTGCATCTGCACAGTCATTTATTGCATGGACACATTTTTACTTCTGAAAGTAGAAGTAATTATGTTGTTATGGGGAGCATATGTAGTTATTTGTTAGATGATGGTTTTATTAGAAGCACCAAAGCTCTTGCTCTTTATATTTCAGCTAGTCTATGATAGCCTGTTTAACAGTGAATTTTCTTCAGACTTACAACTACTGCTTTCCTACTGAAGACAGCAAAACAAAAGGAAAATTTTTCTTGCTAGAAATATAAAGAATATTTTAAAATGGAAAATATTTGGACATTTCCTGAGAAAGGAGTTGGGTTTTCTAGATAAATTCACTATTCTGTTGGAAGAAATGTGGAAAAAAGATGTCGTATGGAATCTACTGATTACAAACTTCAAATAATTAATGATAGATATCTGCAGCTTTGGAAAATCAGATATATTTTGATGACACATTTGCAAATAGGATTTCCAGAGCACAGTTAGACAGATTGCCTGCCCAAATGAAAGCGACATAATAAAAGTCTAATTTGGCTAGTCTAGAAAGAAAGGTTTATTCTTTTCCCTGCTGTTTATTTGTCACAAAACAAAAGCTGGGAGAATTTATTTTTTTGATCCAGGAAGTTTTTTATTTGGAGTGGTTCAGTCTCCTAATGACACGTCCATATTTTTCTATGAAGTATTCCATAAAATGGTTCACTATGTCAAAAATTTCTTTTAAAAAGAAAAGGGTTGATTGATAGGAAATTTTGACAGGAAACGTGACAATGTAGTAGCATTATTTACTGCATGATTTATAACAGCAATGTCAGACTTGTAGCTGTTTTAACTGAATTTCATATAAACACTTCCTCTCAACTGACTGATAGGTGAAGTGACAGATACCTAGAACTCTTTGAGAATTTGTTAACATTTTTTCAATGAGATTTTTTTCCCAGATAAAAGAAATAATTGAAAAATAATATTATTTACAGCCTTGATTAAGTGTTTCCTCTGCAATAGACAAATACAAATACAACAGCAAATCCAACATGTACTATTTGCTAGGCTTATGCTGCATAAGAATCAATGTTAATTGATTGCCTCCAGCCTCCTTCCTGCTATACAGTTGCTGGGTTAACTGTGGGGTAGTAATATGAGCAACGAAGAAGCTTTGCATCAGCAGTTGGAAAATCAGTGCTTTTCAATCTCTTTCTGCACCTTCAGGAAGCATCTTTTCCCACTTGGGAAACATATTTCTGAAAAGAACTCCCCCAAAATATCCTAGGGATGATAGTATAGATAATCTTGCATTCACAAATTTTAATTGTGGTTTATGGTCTGAGAGGACTCCATAATTCACACTGTTTCGTCTGCCAAAACCATTGTATTATGAATGAAAGACATTATTTCCATCACCACCACGAGGATCTGCTCCCGTGGTTGCCAGTGCAATGCACCATGTGGCTGGTGGTACAAGTTTCAGCTGCAGAATCCTATAGCACACATTTGGTCACGGTAGTAACTAAAGGTGAAGCGATGAAGGAAGTTTTTAGGAGTTCACTAACTGACTCACTGTCCCTACTTAAATAATTGATAAGGATACAACAGTGACATTCCTTGCATACAGAATAGCTCTGGTGTCCTTCACAGCACCATCCGTCCCACCCCACTGTTCATCCACTCCTTCAAGTGGCAACTGTGGGCTGTTACAAGTCAAGCCACAAAAATCGTACAGGTTTCAGAGGAAAAGTGATTTCTCCTGCTTCATAGCTTCAAAGCTGACTTTGACTGAAGGGTCTCATTCTTACTGATGGTCTTGTGAGGGGACTATGGCAGCCTGGCGCAGCTGCTGCCCCAGAGTGTGGGAAGCAGTCAGAAATATGGATCTCGTGGAGAAACCCACCATCTGAGATACTGTAAATGTCCAGATAAACCCTTAGACTAGTCCCAAACCATAAACTTCATCCGGGAAAATTTCACAGGACCGGCACTAAAGAGCTATGATCAGAGCACCGTGGCTAGTTTCTAGTTTTCCCTCAAATTCATAGTTCCCTTTTCTAGAACAAAGCCATGCTATTTAGCAAAATACTTGGGAGCTCAGAATTCGGCATCGTCCCAGCCTTCTCCCAGGCTCTTTTCGTACTGAGCATCAGGTCAGGTACCCACGCTCCGGGAGAAGTGCCCAGCACCACCTTCTCGTGCAGTTATTGCCCTTCCGAGCCCACCTCCACCAGGCTTTGGGGTTTGGGCAAAAAGGAAATGGTCCAGTATTCAAGGAGCAGCCAGAATGGAAGATCAGTGAATGACAGATGTGAACTTCAATGTCCAGGACAGTTTGGACCTTTCACTTATCCATCAACCTTTTCTTTGCTAGATATGACAATCATTTGTTTTATATTTAAGTAGTGCACATGCCAGATTTTGCGGAGATAACTTTAAAGTCAGAACAGCTTTTTCTACTGTGTGATTTCTGACACCTACTCAGTTTGATTTTGCCATATACAGCACATAAGTTTGCCAGACAGGCAGCTGGTGTAAGGAATTACTTGTGTGGAAATACAAACAAATTCTGCTCAATTTGTTCTGCATGCTGATTGTCCTTTGATCTTTACTGTATAGTATTTTAGAGTCAGTCACCACTCAAGCCGTGCTGGTTACAACTGTTGAAGGAGTACCTGGTGTTTATTATTGAAGTTCCCCATCATCTGTGTAAGCAAAAGGACATAATGAAAACGTGACCTGTGACATAAAATAATGAGATGGAAGGCAAAATGAACAACACTCAGTACTGCTCTTGGAGAAAAACGTTTAAATTAAAAACTAATGAATAAAGAGATAATAGAAGAAACACTTGGTACCAAAATCACTGTAAGTAGGATAGGGAAAGCTGGATATATTTGGGAATTATAAAGCCTGTGTGATACCAGGTACCACTGTAACACTTTGTCAGTTCCTAGACGGCAGATAAAAGATTGATCCTGGGTCACATCCCATCATAGCACAGCAGTGGTTGAAGAGACGTTATTAGGCCTGAGAATAAAACAATTGATGGTGAGTGGGGAATACTAAAACAACTGGGACCATTTAACTGCTGCTTTATCTGGGGATAATTCTGCCCCCCATCCCCCCATGTCACAGTGAGAACAGACAGTGCTAGGTATGCATAGAGAAGGAAGAAGAGCACCAAGGTGTAAAAAAAAAAAAGAAGAAAAAAAAAAAAAGACAATTGCCATGGTAAAAGCTATAATTTAAGACTTATTTTTATATCACTCAAATGAATGTATGTCTTGAAGGCCTGAATTTCAGAGATGAGAGGAGAA
Organism: Falco cherrug; assembly: GCF_023634085.1. Lineage (NCBI taxonomy): Eukaryota > Metazoa > Chordata > Aves > Falconiformes > Falconidae > Falco > Falco cherrug. Next base: position 84,000,719 of record NC_073702.1, on the reverse strand, counting down.
CTGCAGTGACACTGCAGTGTGTGGGGAAGAACAGTCTCTATTCCTGAACAGCATCTCAGCATCCCACTGTCCTACTTTATTGTGTCTCCAAACAAATGAGTCACAGAAAAATTTCAGACAAGAACAGTTCTTTATTGAAAAAGTCACTTTCTTCCCACTCTGCATCCTTTCCTTCTGTCCTGTTCCATCAGTCTCTTTGACTTTCAGTTAGAAAATGCAGGGCCTTTCCTTCAAATGATACTCAGTTTTGAAAATCTGTAATATTTAACTGCAACTTAAAAGAAAAAAAAAAGTGTGTTTTCAAATGGATCACAAAGGAGGAGTCTGTCAGGCATTATCTGCAACCTTACACTGAACTGAAGGCTAAAAGAAGAGAAAAGCTTAGGTTTTAAACACATTTATTTTCCTTAGTATTTTGTCTTCCACCTGGGACACATGGATGATGCAGAGTACATACACACATGCTGTGGGAAGTGACAGCAATTGTTATTTTGTTCTTAGAAACACTAGTATAAAAATCATGAAATATGTGTAAGTAATACATTTGGGCTCCAAGGCATACTTTTTAATCTAGAAAGAACCAAATGCCAATTAAATGGAAGTGCAGATATTGCTGTGTTTCTCAACTTGCTAATGGTCTTATAAAATTTGTTTCTGCCGTGTTGACTTAAAGAGTGGATCAAGAATGAAAAAATCCACCATGCTACCATGACCTTTAGCAGGCAGTAACTGCTGAATTTCTCATCAATAATGTATCCAGGAAAAAAAATTCTCTTAATTAATCTATGATACAGCAATTTAGGTGCATATGAAAAGGGGAAAAATGTACAGTGAAAAGTCCAACATGATCAGTTATGTTGTTTTTTCTAGTGTGATAAGTCAGGTAACAAAATTGTTCAACAGTGATAAACAGCTGCTGTTAGCACACAAAATGACTGCAAGACAACCCTTTAAAGTTTAGCGTAATTAGCACAGTTCTGCCACTTTTAGGTACAGAAGCTGGTGAAAACTCAGTTTTGCAGAATTATTGTCGCTGTTTTCAAGCCCCTGTCCTAAAAATACTTTGGAGAAAAACCCTTGAGTCCATGTACCTGGCTAATATATGGGTATGAGGTTTTAAGCCCAGTAGGCAGCTCAGCCCCACACAGCTGCTTGCTCACTTCCCCCCCCCCCAGGGGATCAGAAGAGAGAACGGGAAGAGTGAAAGTGAGAAAACTCATGGGTTGAGATAAACACAGTTTAATAGATAGATTAAAAACAACAACAACCCCCACCCCCCCGAAACAGCCAACCAAACAAAAACAAATAAAAGGAAAAAAGAAAATGAGAAAAAAGGTGATGCAAAAATCCCCCAGTTACTCACCACCAAGCAGCTGATGCCCACCAGTCCCCCATCAGTGGAGCCACGGCCAGCCTCCTTCCTTCCCTCTCCAGTTTTACTGCTAGGCAGCATGTCATGTGGTACGGGATATCTCTGGGGTCAGTTGGGGTCAGCTGTCCTGGATATGTCCCCTCCCAAGGTCTCGCTCCCAAGGTCTCGTGCACCCCCAGCCTACTTGCTGGCGGGGCAGTGTGAGAAACAGTTATAAAAGGCCTTGACACTATGCAAATGCTTCTCAGTAATAACTGAAACATCGGTGTGTTATCAGCGCTGGTTTGGTCACAAATCCAGAGCAGCACCATGTGAGCTACCGTGAGGAAAATTAACTCTATCCCAGTGAAAACCAGTATATACATACCGGTTGTCTGCGTCATAAGATGCTCTGATAAATCCCTGCTTATGGTCTATTAGAGTTTCAGTTTCCTGTTCCCTAAAGCCAGTTGCCCCAATTTTCTCTTCACTTACAAAGTCTTGTTCAGGAGTGACTTTACGGAAGACCATGGCACAGAATGCAAAGCAAAATAAAGTTGGTGTATGACCAATTCAAGTGTCTTTGTTTCTCCAAAGATAAAGAAAAGAAAAAAGAAAATACCTAACCAAAATGTAGCTCTAATGCTTTTCTTGTGAAAACAGGAGTTAGCCTCCACCTTGCACCCCAAGAGCAGTAACAGTGACACTGAGGACATGAGATGGGCAGAGAGCTCTAAGAGACAACCTGTGTCTGAGCTCGCACAGCAGCCTGCATGACTGCTATTACTTTCATTCATTAGGGGCTTCATGTGATAACCCTAATCAATGGGACACTCTGTTCTTAAATGTGAAAGCCCCTTTGGTTACCAAGGGCACTAGCAGGAGTGAGGAAGCCGGTGCCGCTTTTGAAGGAGGTGGCTAGTTCTGGAGCCTCTGGAAGGACGGGGTGCCCAGCCCCAAAGGGGACTCGCCTTGGGCTGGGGAGGGGTGTCCACTGTCTGAATGACAGCTCAGCTGCTGGATGAACCTCCTCTTTTAGCTGCCTTTTAATATTAGCAAAATAACCCCCCCAAGCCACGTGAAGGCAATCTCTCTCATCTTTCAGTCAACTGTTTTCCCCCAACATAGGTGTGGAGTAACCCCTGGTGGCGTTGTCTTCTGGAAGAGTCATATGCAAAATCCGTGCATCCATGCTGATGTGAGGACAGCACACCAAAACTACAAAAAATGGAACTCTTTTCTTGGACAGTGAGTTTTTAATTTTCTTGTTCTGTTTCTGGAATACACTCAAGTTTGCATTATTAGTTTTTCCATATACACGTAGCCTGTCTCCATTTTCACGATTTCATTCAGAGGTTTCTAATTGGTGAGCACAGTAAATTGTAGGGATACAGAGGAGAGAGGGATGCATTTCCATTTTTCAGGGGAATGGAATAGCAAAGGTCAGCCTTGGTTAGAAGAGCCACAGGTAGATCCAGACCTCCTGTTAAAGGCACATGAAATTGTTTCAAGAGGGCAGGGAGATTTTTTAATGATATGATATTCAAGTTGCTGCAAGGTTGTCATTAAAAACAATGAGGGCTACTGATCTGGCAGTTGGCTAATATCCCTGATTGGATTGCTGTGATTTACTGAATCTTGAAACATTTGATGACAAGTTCTTCAGGGTTGTTTGTGGTTCGTTTGTTGTTTGTTTGTTTGTTTGTTTGTTTTAATGCCTTTACAATGTGAAATGATGTAACAGAGTGATTAAAAGCATCACACAAGGGTAGAAATGAAGTTTGTCATATTACAGTATCTAAATAAGAATATCTGCAACATATGTACGAAAATCCGGAGTTAAATCATAAATTTATATCAGTATTGGAAACACCTTGGTCCTAAAAGGTAGACATTTAGAAGTGAAATGTGTCTGTTCTTTGGCAGAAAAAATGCTTCAGTGATGCTAAAACTGCAGCAACAAACCCAGGCAGTCTTCAAATAATGTAAATATTTCCACTGAATTCAATGGGACGTCTCCTGCTGTTATGGTTTGTTCTAGAGCATCTCAAAGATCTAGGATGTTGGATAATATTATATCATGGAGAAATAACAGATAGTATAGTAAATGAAAACTGGGAGAATCTGTGGATAGCACAGCATGCTGAAAAAAACTTCCACTCTGTGACCTGTAGTGCTCCCAAGGGAGAGCAACCTTAATTTCTTCCGTTTCTTTGAGGTATAGTAGCTTCAGTGCATATTGGAGCACCATGTGATTGTAGTGCAGAGTGGACTAATGACGATTTCTGAATCTCTTCCAGAAGCAAATGGACTACTTTTTTAGAAGCAGCCCATCTCCACGTTGACCCAACATGCATGACAAAGTGCAGAGATGTGTATTTACAGAGTTATCGGGCTTTGGAGACAAAGATACAACTAATAGCCTCCAATGGTTCAAGTACATCATCATGGTATCTCACTATATATTGAATTTCATCCCTGCACAATGAATGGTAACTATTAGACATCATTGTTTTAACTGAGGTCAGCTGGTGTTACTGCAAAAGATAATTAACTTTTGCCACACAATTGTTTTTAATTTCCAAAAATAAACACTATGATTTGAACATTGTCATGTGATTTATAAAATACCCTATGAAGTTTTGGGGTTGGGTTTGATTTCTAAAGCTGGTTCCTAAAGTTGGGTTTGTGGTTTGTTTTGGGTTTTTTTTTCTCTCCAAAATGATTCTTCTCTTTAGGTAAAGCACGTCCAAAGCAAATATTTTGATAGCTATACAGAGCATTAGAAATAGCCCCGGTCACAAAGGGCACCAGGTCTGCTAGTAACAGCCTTGTATGTCTGAGTTTTGGAGTGAGCTGAGAAGAGCTGAAGACACATTTGGAAATTATTAAAAACTCCCCTCAGCATGCTCTGTCCTTTGTAGCATCCCACTGTGGGCTGTAAGCCAACACAGTGCAAATGCATCAACCTAAATGACCGTTTGTTTTAAATGTACTCTGATTTTTTGACCTTCATATTTTCCCTGTAGCTTTTCTATTCTTTGTATTAAATTTAGTGTGTTTATAACAGGACTTGCATACTGAAGTATCTTTGAGGACCTTGTGGAAGAGGTGTTAATAAATACTTGGGTTTTCTTTTCTTCTATAATCCTACCATGGATATTTTATTTATAACACAGAAACAGTCTGCAGGTCTTACGCAGCTTCAGTACTGTGTGTGAGATACTGCAGGGCTACAAAAAATGAGCTAGTCTTGTAGAAAATATACCATTAGGGATCTAAAAATTGAGAAGACTAACAGTACTTAAGATGCTTGTTCCGATTTCTCTTAGAGAGACAAAAGTGTGTCCTTGTTGGGAAGAGGCAGAAGATGAGAGCTACAGGCTTTCTCAGTTGATGGCGCTGGAACAATTTCAAGATACACGTGAAAGCTGGCGGTGGATAGATGGAAGGACAGTCTGAACCACTGAAAGGCTATCTGTTTTGGTTTCATACAGAATAAGGTTGACTGAGTCCATGCAACTATTCTGCATTGGGATATCACATCTAGTAGTTGGCCTGAAGCGAGAATTACCTAATTCCTGCTGCAAAGTTTAGGGACACCCAATGTTGTTTCCCAGGTGGACACTGAAGAGAGGGTTTGTGTTAAATGCCAGTGATTGTGGTGGGAGTGCTCCAGGGATCTGGTGACCTGAGTAGCCAGGACATCACTGTAACCGCCCTCTCTTGCAGCCAGTGTGACAGCAGTGTTTTTTTGATAAACAGAAAACAGCCTTACCTCCACTTATACCCCTTCTTAAAAAAAAAAAAAATAAATCAGAATTTAATGAATCACAGAATCAGAATCACAGAATGGTTGGGGCTGGAAGGCATCTCTGGAGGTCCTAGTACCAGTCCCCTGCTAAAGCAGGTTCACCTAGAGCAGGTTGCAGAGGATCATGTCCAGGCTGGTTTTGAATGTCTCCAGAGAAGGAGATTCCACAGCCTCTCTGGGCAGTGAAGACTTGGTTGAACGTTTTGCTTCATCTTTTCTGACAGTAGCTGGATTACAGAGAAGACAAGAGCGTATCACCAGCTGTAGGCAGCTAACTAGATCCCTGTATGCTTGAGAGGCTGGTGGCTTTTGGATGGCAGGGCTGGGGTCCAGACCTGGCTCATGAGATGCCTGTATGATGGATCTGGTAAATGAATCTGTATGTAAGCACACAACTTTATTATACAAGGCCCCAGTTTGTTTAATTTGTGAAATCCTATTGAATCACAAACCCAGACAGTGTGACAAAATTCATAACACTACATTCATTTCTAACATTATTTATTTTATTAGATTTATTGTGACTGATTGCTATTTTCTGCGTGACTGTAGTCATATATGAAGATATATGAACTTATTTTCACTTATGGATATATCTCCATAGTGTGTTGGCTCATTGCAAGCAAAACAACTGTAACAAAAAATTATTCATAGACCTAGGAGACCCATTTAGCAAAGATCTCTCTGGAAAGAGGATCTTTGTGTGATATTTTTTGTCAGTTAGCCAACATGAGCTTGGATGGATTTCCAGTAGCATGGAGTTCAGCAGGAGACGTTTTGTGAATGGAACAGGTAAAATCATAATAGAATGTATCTTCTTGCTACCGGTTCTCATTTTCTTCCCCTTGCTTCATTGTTCCAAGTGTTTCCTTTTGTGTGATTTTCTAGTCACACTACCAAAAACCATAAGCTTCAATATTTAATATTATGGATACTAAAAGACAATTCATTTGAATAGAATCAGAAAGCTACCAGCTGTTGTAAGCCTACTCATATCTTTAGCTACTCTTCCCAGTCTCCTTTGGTTGTTCAATCATGCAATTTGAACCGTTTGGTTCCACCAGTGTGTATCTATTTGCTTTGTTTCTTGAGTAACCTCCAGGGGTTTTTTTCCTCTAGAGGTGTAGTCTGAAAGTTAGGTTTAACAAATGTATCTTTTGGGTACAAATTTAATTTGGTAATTCCCTATCAAAACTTCAAGCCATTAGTGAGTTTCTTTACTCAGAAATGAACCTCTGAAATATTAAGACACTGAGGGCAAAGTATGATAAAAAGAGAGCTTCAAGTAAAAAAAAAAAAAAATCCCTTTCCTCTCTTTGTATTCAACTTATTGAATCAAGTGGAGAGGAAGTTACAGATTAATCAAATGAATATTCTCATGCAGTCCAAGGCAGTGAAACCAGTTCTGAGAGTTTTATATTATTTTTTTTAAGGGCATTAGTAGAGAACCTATTTCCTTTTTACCTATGTAAACCAGAAGATATCCAAAGTCCAGAAGGGTCAAAACTGTAAAAGGTTTGGCAATGGGCTATTGCTTACATTACTTACCTACTTAAAAGTTTTGCTTTTTAGTGAAAAAAGGTCCATACATTATTGTATGGATGTTGGGTCATCTAAGAATTTCAAGGTGGTGGGAGCCTATTAGCTACATATAGAAGAGAATGTAATTAAACACATTATGGCTGCTGATCCTTGACCCTCAGTACCGATCCTTTTTATGCTGTATTAAAACAAAGAGCATGTGTTTGCTATCCATCCAAAATCTACTGACTATGTAATACATGTTTCTCATAAAAATTCATCATAACTTTCAAAGTGAATTTAATTTATCTAACATTGGATTATAAATATGACGTGCAAAAGACCGTATTATGCCTTTTGGACACAGTGTCTAGCTGGTGTTTATCAATGCAAATATTTTTAAAAGCAAAAGCATTCATTTGATACCAGTTTGTTTTGTGATGGTTTTCATCTGCACTTTGTGGTGGAAATAGGAAACATTCCTAAAAGCGGTTCATATTTTGCCTTAATATATAACACAGTATCTTGCCATGCACCCATCCCAGTGCATGTACATATGTATAATATGCGATTCTGCCGTTCTTCCTCACCAGTATTACCTTACTGCCTGATCTTTTTGCACTGGAAGCAATGGGAATTCTGCTGTTGACCCTAGGCAAAGCAGCAGTCAAGTCCTTGCCCAGCAAGCAGTCCTATTGATTTTACGGCAGTCACTTGCAGGCCATGGTACCACTTGGCACATACCAGAATGCTAGACTGAAAATGTAGGTGCCCTTTTTTACATAAAGGAGTACAAGGAAGCACAGAAAACAAACTGTCTGAACCTCTCTCCTCAGACTGTTTTGACATCAAGGCCATTTCGAATATGAATAGATAGCTTTTCACTGTGAAATATGTTTTCTCTGGTATAATATATAAATATTTTTATCCAACAAAGGGAAAACCAGCAGTGGGAAAACTACTAGCTATTCTTAGGGCAAACTTAACTCACATGGCACAAGGTCATCTTTTATGGTCATTCTTTATGTGTGTGCTTATATCTTTTATTTATTCCATATGTGGTTTTTCTGTTTATGAAATGCCGTCTTCTTCATTGCCTGTACTCTCATTTGCTTCTTGATTCTATCTTGTTTCTTGTCTCCAGTTCTTTGGCATCTTTTATTTTGCTTTCCATTTCTTGAATGATTTTCTTAATTCCCTATATTTTTGTTATTTTTCTTACTCCTGTGCTCCCCCCTCTCTTGTTTGCTGAATCTTTCTCTTACATTGTCTTAGACACAATTTCATTTTCTCCTTCTTTTTCTCCTTTTTAATGACTGTTTTTTCCATCCCAATTGCTGCCCCTTTAAATCTGCTGTTCACTTTCTCATGTTGCACTAACTTTTATCTGGTCCACTTTTCTATTTTCCCTCCAATTCCACCTTCCCATTCCACCCTCATTTCATCTATTCTAGCTGTTGTCCTTGTCCATACATTACCTTATTCTAACTTATTTTACATTCCACTACCAGTTTATTTCACTTGATCCTCTGGCATCTTGCTCTGTTTCCCAGAGGAATACGGAAGGTGAACCTGTCATTAAAATGGCACAATAGAGGCAGACAAGAGTTGATTAATTCCCTCCTACCTCCCTGCCATTCTTCTGCAATTGCTCTGCTCTGAGCCTGAGAAGTAGGACAGAGAGGTGGGAAGATATGAAATTACATTTTGAAGTGTGATCACTAATATGCTTCAGACTACATGCTTATTACAGTCTTGATTGCTTTTCTAATGGGGAGGCAGAACTCTGTAACAGAGAAATCGGGGCTGATAGGTTTTCCTGAATAGCTGAGGCTAAAATTCAGGTTTCATTACTATGAAAATAGTGTCAGAATATGTACACACATAACGTGATCCCAGTTCCAAAGAATTTACAACTAAAAAAAAAAACCACCCCAAAACCTAAACTAAAAGACTGGAGAATAAAATGGACATATGAGTTGAATGATTATTTGCATTAAGTTCTTATCCAGGCTTTATCTAGGGAGCTTATACTTTCCACAGTGAAAAATCTGTTAAAATGAAATGTATCAGTTCCAAGAAGCCAAGAAGCCCCTGTTTATTTTAGGTTGATAGCTGAGTTTTGGATAATTACCCAAATTGGATCAGAGTAGTAACTGTTTCAGGATTCTCCGGCCCTGGTAGAGATGGTTTTGGTAGAGTTTTTACATAGACAGTCAAGCTGAAGCAGCATGAGTTCACACAAAACAGTTTCTCGAGAACAAGTGTGGAAAAGGCAGCAAAATATTCTTTTACAAAGCAGGTCCACTAATAGATTTTGTATTCACTTGAACAGCTGAACTCATCGAAGATGTCAGTGGTGACCACTGGGTATCTTACTTCAGGAAAAAGAAGCGATCTGAAAGCCCACTCGCTGCTCCCTTACATGTCAGAATTAGTTTTGTCACTCCCGACGAAAACACGAAGCTTCTCTCTCATCCCTCAGCCCACATTTCAATATTGCTCATCCACCGTGAAGCCCTCTGGAAAATGTCAGTTGGGGAACTGATATTTCTGCCAAGGCTATAATCCTCACACACCACAGCTGCTGAAAACCACCGTTCGTGGTGCTGAGCCAATTATTTTCTGGGTGTCATGGCAACAAAGTAGAAGAGGAGCCCACTCCTCCCTGTGCCCCGAATCCCTGAAGGCACGATCCTTGGGCTGCCCTCGGGCTGACTTGGGAGATCCAAGCAGAATGCAAATGTGTTGAGTTAAACTACTCTCTGAAAAGCAGCAGGGGATGTTTAGCAACATCCAAAGTTTTAGTTTTGCATGGAATACTCTGCTGAATTTAGCCATATATCGGTGCTCTGGCCATGTAAACATTACTGTGTTTACTTTTCGCTCCGAGCCACGACGTGCTCCTCTATGCGTTACTTTGAAGCATGTTTAATTTCCACAACTGTATCAACCAGATTCCTTACAAACTGGGGCTATTTGCCAGCCCAAAGGTCTGCTTAGGACTTTTATTTAGGAGTCAAGAATGCATTGGTGTATGAGCTAAAGATGTTTCAATGAACTTATTAAAGGTGGTTTATTTCGCATAGTTTTGTTTTTATCTCTGGATTCTCCCTCATATCAACAGGTGTAATCAAATTATAATATATTTTTTAGAAATACAGATTCACTAATGGCAGGAGCCATGAGCTGGCCTCCCCTGATTGCCTACCACAGACCACAGAATCTCCCCATGCTGGCTCTGCCTTGAGCTTGGTACTTTTTTTGACTAAATCACATCTTCTGGGAAGGCATGAGGGGCTGAAAAGGTAAATCCAGTGCCAGAGTATGTGGTAGATTAAATGTATGAGTCTTTCACCTCCTAAGACTTAATTTAGGCTTTGATTCTGAAATACAAAATATGTCATTCTGCCTATATGACATTCATGTCACTCTCTCCAACAATTTATAAATGCATATAGGCAGGGTGGTGGACAGATTTTGTGGGCTCTGGATTTAGTATGCCATTGCCTTTAACTGAGCGACAGACAGACTTAGAAAGATGTTCAAGGCAGCTCACATATCATCAGGCTGTGTTATAGGAGTGAGGCTAACTTCGTAGTAAGAAAAGCTTTTGCTAGTTTAATATAGTATTCCTGGCCAGAATTCTGCAAACAGTTTTTTTGTTCCAGCAGTGGAATTAAGGGTCAGTTCAGCAGTGGAATTGAGGGAAAATAAAAAATTGTACCAGACAGAGAATGATTCTTCTGTTCTACATGCTGATGGGACATACACCATTCTCCATTAACATGAGTCAGTGCAGTACGTACTCTCAGGTGGCTGCATTTCCTCCTTCTCTTTTATAGGCATAGATTACATACCTTTAGTTCAGTTCTCATTCTTGCATAACTAAAATATTCATGGGCAATGAAGTTCTGTACTTTCTGAAATAGTACCAGATATTGTTTATTTGCATCAAAAAATATGGCAAGAAGTTGAAGAGTTTCATCTTAGAAGACTGTGTTGCTCAGGGTCTTTGAAGTACTCCCATCATTTCTGACATGTTTTTTTCTGACCTACAATAGAGATGACTCTCCTGCTAAATGAAAGGGTTTGTCCGTTAGGTGGTTGTTTAAGATCAGTTACATAGGGAGTCCACTTCATACTTTCCAACACTCAGTTACGGTCATTTTGCTCAAACATCAAGAAAGCATCCTCCCAGGCTGGGGCATGGTGTTGATAGTCCATGGACACAAACACATAGAAGCTTTCCCAAATTATAAGTACAGTAGCACTCATGAAACCAGGACAGAAACAAAGGCAGCAAAGGTAAATGGGTACCAGGTGGCAAACATCCAACCCTTGCTTTACTTCCTTTGTGTCCAAATACAGGTGACTGACAAATGTGGGTTGTGGTTTGGTTTTCATGTTTGGCTTTGGTTTTGGTTGGTTTTCCTAGCTGTATTGTATGTGGTGAATGGGAACAGGAATAAAGGAAGATGATTGTCAGTGATATTATCTTGCTGGATTTTGTCAGCCAGTCGGGGTGTAAGAGAAGGCTCTTGGTTCAGTGAGTGACCCACTGTGCCTTCAGATGTCCTCTGGTAGCTCTTGGTGTGTTCCACACTTTCAGCCAGGGAGATCTACCCTTAGCTACACTTTTTGGCAAATTTAGAGTAGTGCAGAGTCTGGTTTATTTCCATCTTTTACCCCAGACTTTTCCAGTATAATCCCTGTTTTACTTGGGAATGCAAATACCCATGTAGTTTTACAAGTAGACAGGATGGCAACAGCAACGTGATCTAATTTTGGGGTGTTTCAGCTAGAGTACTCAGCCCTGGATAAAAGCATCCATACCTTCTAAATCGTTCATACAATTGTTCAATTTGGTTTGCATGATCAAGAGTCCCTGAGCAGACTGAAAATTACAGCCTGCAAGGTGTAGTGGTGGAGAAAAATGCCTCTCCTATTGCTTAGCACGTCATTATTTCAGTGCTTTGAATTCCGTTTCAGAGAGAGCAAAGGGGCTTGCAAAGGCTATTTTCTTGTTTTGCATGTTTGAGCAAACCCTGATTTTCAGAAATTGCAATTTCCTCAGGAAAAAGCAAAAGTGAATTTTTTCATTTATAGCAGAGAGGTATTATCCTCTCCTAGGGAAATGTTCTTGAACAGTTTAGATTTTGACCTGCTCGTCATTTCACCTAAACATGTAGTAAAAGAATAACACCAATAATTATTTGGGAAAGCTACTGTTGGTTTATGCTCTCTGTGTTCCCTGGGATACTGGTGGTTTCTCTAAGCTGGTTTGCCTCACCTTTATTTCCAGAGTTTCCAGGTGTAAAAGGGCTTTTGAATTCACAATTTGGGGACCTGCCACCTCCTTATAGGCACTAGACCAGCAAGGGATATACAGTTTCTGAAAGGCCTGAAACAAATAGTTTGCAGCAGACTTGAGCTAAGGAGTGTTTTACAAGAGTGTGCTACAATTTCTTGATTTTAGACCTTTCTGGATCTGTAACATGCTAGAGCTGTACCTATAGGAGAAATTTTCTGCAGCACATCTGAGCTCCCACCTATAATTTTGCATTCCAACCTTTGTTACCTTGTTTTCCTTGGAAGGTATTGCGTAAGGTTTCACTTACATACAAGCAATCTTTTGCTTATCTTTTACTTGGCGTTTTTATACCATCCCACTATGCCAGGAGGGAGAGCCTGTCAGACCTAGGCTCCAGCTCAGTATTAGAAAAAGGGAAGATTAGATGGAGCAGTTCGGAAAGGTACAGTAACACACTGATACACCTGCAATGATACACCTATCCGAGTTCTGCAACCCAATAAAGTTTTAGTGTGCTTAATCTTAGAAGTATGACCTAGGTAAAACTTAACTGCTTGATTTGTGAAAGCTGTGAATAGTGTTTAATCTCCGTTTTGCTTCAGCATGTTTGTGTTTTTCCCCCTTCCAACACCTTTATTTTGAGCCTCATTCAATTCCAGTAAGCAAACATTTAACAAATCCTCAGATGAATTCTTAAGCTACATTTGTGATAAATCTGTAAGATTTTTATTTTTTTGACTTCAGAATTCTGTGGCTTAGAATCCATGAAATTGATGAAGTCTGATAACTTTAGCACAAACCTGACAGCATCCGATGATTTTTCAGGAAGTCTCAATTGCCTGTCTGTAAATCTTACCCTTCCTACATCCTTCGTTTTCTTTTCTAAGTCCATATTTTCAAAGGCAAGACTTCCAATCTGAAATCTAGAGCGTCAAAATCAAAACAAAATATTAAGTACATGGTTCTAAAGCTGGTGTCGTGATTTGAATGCAAATGTGAATATTTGAAAATAGGTGATATGAACATTTTGAAATGCCTCCTTTTTTTGGTTTGCTTATGTTCAAGGAAAGGAGAGAGTGATGATTGGAAGACTTATTAAATTCAACATAAAATTTTTTGTTAATTTGCTGCTATGAGCACTGCACTGGTCTAATTATTCATATTTCACACTGGGAAAAAACCCAACTGTTTCATTGCAGAAGGGGCTGGAGGTGGGTAATAAGTCAACAGTTTAACTTTCAGGGGGAAAGGCAGCATTCAGTAAGTGGAGGGTGGATTACTGCAGCACACAGCAGTGTCAGCGTGGTGACATTTATAGTGTGCCCTTTGTCCCTTGTCCAAGGGCTTGTGCTGAGGCTGTAGAGAGCAATACGGTATCAAACCAGCAATGGACTTGACTGTCTGCATGAAGATTTACTATGTCTTTTAAGGATTACAGGTCCCACTTTTGGTCCAAAAGCAGTTTAACACATGTGTGTTAACCAGAGCAAGGAATTGAACTTTGCTTGCCTGTGTTCCTGGTGAGTGATATAACTGCCAGATAACAGAGTAAATCATGCTTTCTCTATTTAGACAGATGAATATTTAGTTTATTGATATAAAGTAAATCAGCTTTAATAAAAGAAACTGAGAGATATGAAGCTTCTACCAAAATAACTCTTAGGGTGACTAATTAATGGGATTAACAACTCCATTATTGATGACCTAAGGTGTCTAGTATGTGCTCAAGAAGAAACCCAGCTCTCTTATATCATGGATGGATGCTCTGACTGCCAGAGTGGTTATCTGCTGTGAAAGACAGGATATTATCCTCACAGACTGTATTCTGAAGGCCAGAAAACTTATCAAGAAGTGGTTATATTGAAGTTGAAATATATAGCATCACAGAATTGTTTGGGTTGGAAAAGAACTTTGAGATCATCAAGTCCAACCATTAAGCCAGCACGGCCAAACCCATCACTAATCCATCTCCTCAAGTGCCACGTCACAGGTCTTATAAATACCTCCAGGGATGGTGACTCAATCACTTCCATGAGCAGCCTGTTCCAACCCTTCACCACCCTTCCTGTGAAGAAATCTCTCCTGATACCCAATGTAAACCTCCCCTGGCATAACTTGAGGCTGTTTCCTCTTACCCTATGGCTCTTCATCCGAGAGAAGAGACCGACCCCCCCTGCCTATAGGCCCTGTCACATGGCTGCGGAGAGCGATCAGGCCCCCCCTGAGACCCCTCCTCTCCAGGCCAACCCCCCCAGGTCCCTCAGCCGCCCCTCACAAGGCTGGTGCCCCAGCCCCTTCCCCAGCCCCCTGCCCGGCTCTGGACAGTTTTGCATGCATGTGTAGGCACATCCATACATAAAGTGCATGTATGGTTGCAGAAAGTGTTGTATTTGTTGACCATATTTTTAAATTAAAAGCTTTCTGCTAGGACATTTCTGACCAACTGAAATAGAAAGACAGCAAGACAGCAAAACAGCAAGACGATTCTGCCACCTGCATTTTACCAGAGCTCATATTTGATAATGTTTGACATCACTTTGCTTAAGTTTTCTTGATAAAGAAGTGAGATTTGGCTGCAGAACAGTATGGTATTAGATCTACCATGTCACAAAACAGGTCTTTATGTTTTCCAGTTAGTAGTTTTGTAATATGTTGTACTATATGTTCAGAACATGTCAAGATTTCAAATCATTAGTATTGTTAGAAATGCGGTAAATGTTGTGATAACTAAAGCATGCTCTTATAGCAAGTATTATCATTAGAGTATCTAGACTGCACAGTGGTGGTTTGGTTCCTTGGGTGTAGGGAAACATTTATAACGCAGCTGTGAGGCAGTCAGTTTTGGAAAACCTGCCAGCTTAGAACTCCTCAAAGGAATAAAGAAACTTTCCACAAAGGCACGGGAACAAATCCTTTACTTACAGCAAATACCACAGTATCTTCACGCAGTAATTGCAAGGGATGTCATTTTTCAGGCTGGCATATGAAAATCCACAAAACAACAGACTGCATGCTGCTCAGTTATTCCATAGGGTAGGAATAAACTCACTATGCATTCAGGGACTTAAAAAGAAAAACAAAATCATACCTGTTGTTTAGGCTACGGTTAGCTCAGTGCTTTTAGTTGGCATTTGAACCATTACTTAGAATAAGAGAGAAAAGGAAAAAGAAAAGGTTTTGGCTTTTTTAAATGAAATTATAACAGCGAAAAAAAGTAAAACTGGCTTACCTGTGACAAATGTCTTCTCTGGCGTTTGTTTCATCCAATTTAGGCTTTGCAAAAGCCATGTCAGAGTGAGGGAACTGATGCCAAAGGTAGCCCATAGGTGCTGGAGTTTCCTTAACCTTCATTCAGAATTCAACAGACACTTAAGGGGAAAAAAAAGAAAACAGAAATTAGAAAAGACAAAAGAAATCATGAAAGGAAAAGTCACCATATAGCACTTAGATGTTTAAAGTTGTTGTGGTGTAATTAAGCAGCACCCAGATGTGATTATGTTGAGTTCATTGTCTACGCAATACAGTATTTCCATAATGACTTTATGGGACATTACATTTACATTGTCTTGTACTTTAATCTTAGAATGCACTGTCCCTGTTACCATCAACTAATACCATGGTATTATGAGAGTCAATGTCTATAAAGTCTCTCTACAACCATCCAGCTGGTTTTGGCTCTCAGTTCATCAGATATTAAACATTATAAAACCGTGCAGGATTGTTCACACCTTGAAGTCCAGCATTCTTTGTGCTTATGACTAAATGGGTCGTTTTATTCTTTGCTTCTTGTTAAGGGCAATAAACATTCTCTTTTACACCCAAATGCATTTTTTTTTTTATAATGGTCTCTCTGTTCCTCTGACAGTGGCAGTTGTCATGACGAGAAAAAGCAGTGGGTGGGGTCCAGGTCATCTGCTGCTGGTCCAGATTTTCTGTCATGGTCCATTGCTAGGTAATTTATATTTTAATTTCCACGATCAAGGGAGGTGGATCCCTAAGGCTGCTGCATATTCAAGACTCTTACTCTACCAAATACAACTCCAGATGCAGCTTAGTCCTACCTAGGAAAAAAGACCTACGGACCCCAGATTTCAGAAACCTTGCCATGAAAAACAAACAGGTCACCAATGTCTCATCTTCCCCAGTAAGACTGAAACTGGGGGAGTTCTAGTAGATAAAGCTGAAGTTTATTTTTTGGCTCATACTTCAGATAGAGATCTACACCACTGAAAACTCACGTTTCAGTTAGAAACTCCAAGGTTATGCAATTGTGTTCATGATCTTCTTACGCACAAAGTTAATGAGACAGAAAGTTCCCTACCTTCTTAGCAAACAACAGAAATACCTGCCAGCAAACAAATATTTATTCAATTTTTTAAACAAACATTTATTCCATTACTAAAATCAATTTCTTAGCTAACTAGGATGCATCTCATTTTACACACATTCCCTTGTATAGCAAACATCGCTAAAAACTTGCAACATGGATAATTGAAACTGTTCTCCTGGATTTGGAAGGAGGAAGCCAAGGACATGCTTCAGCTGGAGCCATCCTGCTAAACGGTAGCTAACAGCAACCTGCTCGCCTCCATTCAGCTAGGACTTCCTTGACGAACTTGATCATGACCTGGCAAATAAACAGTCCTAGGCAGAGCTGAATTAAAAACACACCAGGTTTCAGCTGAATGAATTTTTTCTACCAAGATACGTTTATTTTTTTAGTGGCCTTCTGAGCTAGGGCACCTCTGTATAAACCATAATGAAAGATGTAAAGGCATTTTTACATAGCTAGTGGTGAGATTTTCCCAATCTCTGTGTTTACACAATAAGAGGTACAGAAGAGGATGAATTTTGCTCTGGTATTTATTACATCCCCTGTTGGAAGCATGCAACAAAAAGGCAGTAGAACTTAGATTTGTTTTTCAAATATGGTAAATCATTTTGGGGGGGGATGGAATTTTGGAAGCAGTGTTTTGCAATAAAGCCCAAAATACTGCAGAAGGAATTTAGTCTGGTTTAGCTCACATCCCACACAGGACTTCTACTAGTACATAGGTGACAAAAGGTAAATGAGGGACAATGTGGACTCATTGCTCTACAAGATGTGGGACCTGGGTACACAGAACATGGAAAAGGCAGAAGTACCGAATGCCGCCTTTGCCTCAGCAACATGCCCTAGCACCAAGGAAAGGCTAACGGTATCCTGGGATGCGTTAGGAAGAGTATTGCCACCAGGATAAGGGAGGTGATCCTTCCCTGCTACTCAGTACTGGTGAAGCCATATCTGGAGGACTGTGTCCAGTCCTGGACTCCCCAGTACAAGAGAAACGTGGATGTACTAGACAGAGTCCAATGAAGGGCCATCAAGTTGATGAAGGGACTAGAGCATCTCTGCTATGAAGAAAAGCTGAGCTGGTACTCTTTAGCTTGGAGAAGAGAAAGCTCAGAAGGGATCTCATCAATGCAATTAAATACCTGCTGGGAGGGCACAAAAAGGACAGAGCCAGGCGCTTCCCAGTGGTGCCCAGTGACAGGCTGAGAAGCAATGGGCACAAACTGAAACACAGGAGGTTCTGTTTGAACATCAGGAAACACTTTATTAATGTGAGGGTGACTGAGCACTGGCACAGGTTGCCCAGAGAGGTTGTGGAGTCTCCATCCTTGGAGATATTCAAAAACCATCTGGACATGGTCCTGGGCAGCCTGCTTTAGGTGGTCTTGCTTGAGTAGTGGAGATGGACCAGATGACCTCCAAAGATCCCTTCCAGCCTCACCCTTTCTGTGATTTTGGGATCCCATTTGTAGCC
The DNA here is from genome assembly GCF_023634085.1 of Falco cherrug. Lineage (NCBI taxonomy): Eukaryota > Metazoa > Chordata > Aves > Falconiformes > Falconidae > Falco > Falco cherrug. Next base: position 83,982,912 of record NC_073702.1, on the reverse strand, counting down.
TAGAGGTTCCCTAACTAGGGCAAGTGAGAGACATGCTTTGCTTCAAGCAAGTGAAAAAATTAGGGTGCATGCTTCTCATGTAACTTCAGAATTATTGTGCTTCCAAAGTTATGCCTTAGAGAATAAATTTGCCTTCATGATATTAGTAGGGAATAATTGTTTTCTCAAGTAATTCTTTCTCTCTAAATATCTGTATGAGGAACATGCTGACATCGATAATTTAATCTTTCACTTGCTTTCTAGTAGTCTGTACAGTGTAGTTACACAGTAGACCGTGAAATTAAGTTACCACTAGGTACAAAAGGGAAAACTGTCTGTGCTGTTATCACACAGTAAAGAGAGCTATCACATCACCTTTTTTTCTGCTCTAAACTTGAATTTAATCACAATCTAGAAAGTTCATGTTTTCTTGTATTTGTGAGTGGTTGCAATTAATGCAAGACCTGTATATTACAAATGCCTGTAAATCAGATGCCAGGACTGAATGAAAAAATTCTAGTTTTAAAAATCACAGCTTAGATATTAAATACCAGTTCCCTATAAGAACTGTTTGAAATGCCTTTTAAAGCATTTTGTGCATGTATTAGTGTATGGCAGGGGAGGAAGTAACAACTGTACAAAGTGGGTTGTGCATCAACATGGGCTAAATATAAAAAAAAATGATGAAAAAAATGCTTTTCCCTTCCACCCTTTCATTCTCTGTAGCATTCTGCAACTTTTCTATAGATGAAGAATTAGTTGAAAGTAGGAAAATTTAAAAGGAAGTAAAGAGTACCCTTACAGTACCATAGTACACAGTATGAAACATTGGAAGGGGAGAAAGGGAATATTAAAAAAATACAGGAAAAGGAAAGATAACATTTATCAAATTGATTTTTTTTTCAAAGACAAAAATGTATGTGAAACAGTCTTCCCACAGGAAATTTTACATGGAAAATAGGGATATCCTCTAGGAATTAATCACTTTCTTCACTATTCAATATCTCAAGAATTATTTTCCCTAGAAAACCCCACATAATGCCTATGGCCAATTAACCTCATAACGTGTCTTTGTACATTTCCATTGTGGCATCTGTGTAATTCTGCAGGAAGTGCACTAGGAGCACTTCCCAATAGGGAACTGGAACATATAGACAGGCCTGTGCACTTGAACAGTTAGCGAGATGTTTAGGCACACACCTGATGAAGGACCTGTGTCCTCTGTTGAGCCTGTAACTGTTGGGTGACCCTGTAAAAGGCATTAATTCCATCCTCTGACAGTATTTTTTTTTTAATTTCACCCCCTTCTTTTTCTTTTGCTATTTATATATTCAGAGCAGCCAGAAAGTTTAAGTTTTTAGAAACAAACAAAAACAGACTTAATCCCCACCAGTGTACATTGTACAGTGTACATTCAAAAATTAATGAAAGTGGAATTCGATTCAGTAGCGTCGTGACCCGTGAAAATTAATTTACATTATTTGACAATTAAAGATAAATCTTAAAAAACCAAGCAGGTATACCTGTGGGGGTTTTGTAACCACAGAATTACATGATACTCTAAAAGGAAGCTTTAGAATGAGGAAATATGTCAGCCCTTGCTGAAAGGGCCTAGAAAAATTGAGCTATAGAAGGGAAAGAAAACAAGTAAATGAGATGGGATGACTCGCAACTAGACTAACAAGTGACTATTTTTCAATGGTTTTTAGGTCTTTGTTTGCTTGACTTACCCAGACAGATGTGATTGCTTTTTTGCTTCAGTATATGAGAGGTCTATGCCATCGCAGTCAGTTTATGAGTTTTATTCTGAAGATTGCCTAGTTGGCTGATGAATGTAGGATCTGTTTATACACTGACAAAGATGGAAAGAGGCTGAGTTTCTACAGGAGTAAGAAAACCTAGTCAAAGTTGTGTAACCTAAGTAAATGGTATACATATATATATATATATATACACACACGCATATACTTTAAGGTGCAGTGAAAGAAAATTAACTCATATATTTTGAAGTGTATTTACTTGCATACCATTATTAAAAAAAAAAAAAGGTAGCACTTTTACTAGTATTTTTAAAATGTGTGTTCAAAATGCATAAAATGTGAAATGCTGAAATCGGTTATTAGGGTACTGCGCGCTGCCCATTTTCCCTTCATCTTTCCTACTACACTGAAGTTAGACATGCTTCTGACCAAGGCAGTATGTGGGTATTTGATCCTCTATCCAAAAAAAAGAGGGCTGGATTCTATGGTCTTCTACAGGCTTCTCTTAGTCCACTTCTTTCTGCATTTAAGTGGCACATAGGAGATAAACTACTAAGATGTACTTTTTGCAAATCAACCAGGAAAGACCTTTCCCTCATTTCAGATATTGTGATGGTTGTCCGTGAGGATCACTGGCATCAGACCAAGAAATGGTGGGGGGATGGGAGGGCCCGCTTGCCCGATATACGTATAGACAGACAGGAGCCTATACTGCGCACAGCAGCCTGACATCAGGTGCTTCACTGCTGCCCGATGGATCTGAAACATGTAAGTGTGTGGCCACACTCATTTCTGCCTGGTCCAGAAGCATCTTCAGAACCCAGTACCAATTTGCTAATTTAATCACGTGTCACTCAAACATTTATCACATGTTGTATTTTGCTAGAGCTTAGTTTTTCAGGAGTTTTGCTTACAAAGCTTAGAAGAATTTTTCCAAAGGATCATACACCTTACAAAGCCGAAGTTTAAAATTTCTTTCATGTACCAGCACAAATAAAATTTCACAACCCGCAACCAAGTGCATGTGTTTGTTTCCAAATGAGAAAAACAAACTAATAAACCAGGTAGTCATTGCTAATTAATTCTGTGGTAATTAGGAGAGTAACTGTAAAAGCTTTGTTCACTTGATTGCAGTGATTCTCTCTTCTCTTTTCAAAAGCACAGCCTGACACTTGGATCCAAATTGCTCACTAACACAGGCTTCTTCGTATCCTACTGGTCTGAAACCGTACTTTATCAGTCTCATTATTGACTTGTAGATCTGTTATAACTGAAAAACAATCTGAATATAAATCTTAGTCCTCAACAAGTTAAAATGGTAAGAAGGCTGAGAATTCTATCCCAGTTTTTCAATTCTTCTACATAACTCAATAAAGACCTGTAAAAACCCCCGAGTCTCCGAGTTTATCAGCAATGTTGGCAAGAGGAGGAGCTGAGGCTGAAATGGTTTAAGAAAACAAGGCCAGTGAATTAGGAAATGGTGTTAAGAACCTGTAAACAAATACATATTTTTATCATTTGTGTACTGGCCTAGTTGTGATGTTGCTCTATAGTTAACTGTATCATGTGCTATATAATTTTACAGCAGGAGAAAATGAATTTTCTCATGATGTCTTACTAAATCTTTAAGGAGAACAAAAAAAAAAAGCATGACATAGTACATGATCCTCTCTTATTCATCTTAGTGGAAAGTTAATTTTTAACCCCAGTTTTTTCAGTTTTAAGAGAGAAGTGGAATCACTAAAACACTGGACTTAGATTATCAATAGTAGAATTTCCTTTTTCTTCTATATTTATCTCTCCCCTTGCTGTGCAGTCACTTAAGCTTTTTTGTGTTACAGTTTCCCCAGCTGAAAAACTTACACACTTTCTACAGTGATCTTTGCTAGGGTTCCTGCTGTGGTTTTCTCCTCCTAAAAGTGAGCGAAGTCAGAGGTATTTTTTCTGAGCTGTTTGAAAACTCTCCAGCAAATTCCCTACTACTGGAGCAAACGATGACTATTCATCTTACGATATTTGGATGACACAGCAAAAGCTCTTGAGTGAAGAGGTAGGATGAAGCCTGCTGATCAAATTTACTAGAATGAATTCTATGCAACGAAAAGAGAATGAGTGATGTAGAGTCCTAGAAAATGAAATCGTTTGAAACCTGTGTACATCTCAACCACAGCAGAGCAAACTTGATTTTATCACCTTAGGAGGAACTAAGGGGGCTGAGCAATAAAATATTTTTCACACACATGCATGGCTTAAGATACTATGCCTTTGATTATTCAGCATGGATGAGATACTGCCAGGCTAATTATGCATTTCATCAGATATTGCCTAGCTTTCACCTATGGAAAAATAAATCTGTTGCTTTGCTGACTGGGATTCAGAACAGTAGTTTGCATGAAAGACCAGTCCATGTACAAAAGCTACACGAATTAATACAGATGTCTGATTTTATTGAGCTAGTATTTTTGACACTTGAGTATTTCAATACAAGTGGCAAGGTTGCTTTTCACACATCGTGGATTATACCATCTTATTTTGCAATAAACTGTTTAAATACAAAAGCCCTAACCATCTTTGAGATATAAGGTCAGTTGGAGTAATTAAGTTTTAATGGATAATTCCAAAAGACAGCAGTATTCAACTGTCTGAAAGCAATCCTTGCAAGGAAGTTTGTTTCCAGATAGCTTGACAATCTAACAACGAAAGTTCAGATTTTATTTTATTTTTTCCTTCACTTTTAATTTTCTTTAAAATGAGGGCAGATCTGGAAAAACAGTAAAAACCATCCAAAGGAAGAGAGATATATTTAAGAAACAATTCTGATAAAGAATCTATGTAAAATCACTAAATGTAAGATGTACAGTCTAAAAAATGTGACTGACAACATGTAATGGCACTTTAAATGTAAATTCACTATTGTAACCAGGGATAAAGCAGAACTGAGCAACCAGTAATCACACAGTTTGCTATTCTCATAGGTTTTTTTGTTTTGTTTGTTTGGTGCCTCTTGGTTGCTTTCTGTTTTAATCCATTTTAGTCAACTACCTACATTGATCAGTACAGAATTAACCTGCATGTGAAGCAAAAGGAAGAAACATTTTGGTAAAGCCTGAGATCTTCCTCTCCTCTACCTTCATTCCTGTTCCCTTCATTCTCTTCTCCCCTAAAACAGATGTGAGATCTAAGAAGAGAGCCTAAGGAGCAGAAAAAGGATTGCTGGCAAATGGTTGGGACTTAGACGTCAAGATGTATTAGGGTCAACCGAGGAAAAGAAAAATCTAGATGAATTAGAAATTACAAAAGAGAGTATAAAATTCTGGAAGTCAAGGAAATAAGAAGCAGAATCAAAGGCTAAAACTGTAAACCAAGACTAAAACAATACTTCAGCTCAGCTTTCTGTCCGAGACTGATGGTGGAAGAAAGGGATAGCAGGACGGTGAGTGGGAAGAAGAGGATGAAACCAAGATGATCACAGCTGAGCTAGAAGCAAAAATCAAAGGCTACATCTGCACTGCAAAAGCAAGAAGGAGGCACACCACACATTCAAGATGTTAATTTCCTTAGTAACACCTGGACATCCTGTCCTGCTACTAAGCAATGAAATCGATACCATTCAGATAAACCAGACACGGTTCCTTGTCCTGAAGAGGTGGTCATACCAGCTCCAGCTTCTTAACCAAATTGGTCAGGTGGGTGAATATAGTGTGTTTTAAGTATGGACAAAAGAAAAGAAAATAACAAAATGTTGACACTTCAAGGCAGCTTACTCATTTAGTAACTCCAGAACAACTAAGGCCATCGCTGGCCAGCAGGAGAGAGCTGGGAACCTCCAGTGGTCCAGGTTGCAAGATGCTTCACAGTATTTGACTGTTTCATCTTTTCTGTGTGGCTTTCTTCATCAACCAAATCTATGCTTTAGGCACTCAAATAGTCATTGTATGACCCAGCATTAAGCCTCTGATTTCAGTACCTCTTACCAAAACACAAAAATGCAGTTTCTTCATCTACATCCCAGGTAAGATCATCCTATTGCATTTCAGCCATTCCAGACAGATTTCTCACAGGCACCAAGGCTGTAATTCCCAGTAATAGGACATACTGGGGTTATACAATTGTGGATATTATACAGCTTATTTAAATAGCTACTTATGGCCTGAAACTCTGGGGTTTTTTGGCTAGGATGTGCAAATCTGTACAAAATTGCTTTGTCTTTACAACGATTTCTTTCAACAGCTTCCACAAAGAGGACCATGGGCTAAGTGCCAGCGCTCAGAAATCCAGCAGCTGATGCAGCAAACCGATCTTCATAGAATCATAGGATGGGTGTGCTTGAAAGTGACCTTAACAATAATCTAGTTCCAAACCCCATCCCAAGGGACACCTTCCACTAGACCAGGGTGCTCAAAGCCCCATCCAGCCTGGCCTTGGACACTGCCAGGGATGAGCATCCACAGCTGCTCTGGGCAGCCTGTTGCAGGCAGAGAATATTTTTTCCTCTGAGGAAATGCCCTAAGTGGAAAACATTTCTGGTTTTGCTACCAATGTGGTAACGAATGTAGACCAAGTAGTTTTGGGTCCACCAAAATTTTCTGCTCTTTCAATAGGTCTACCAGGCACCTTAGCAAGCCAAAGGAGAGAGTGCACTGGTCACGTCTGTGATCGCCTGCTGCCTGCATGCTTTCCTGACTCCATACCATGCTCTTTTCTACGCAGCAAATCTAGTAGCAATTTAGTGCTATATGGAGTTCATTAATAAGTAACAGATCTAGATTTATGATCTTTCAGAGGAAAACTTCAATTTCCTCTCGACTTCCTCCCTCACACAGCATATTGACATTAGAGGCATGAGAAAAAGAAATATACATCCCTTATCATATCTTTCTAAACCATGTGAAGATGACCGTGCTATAGTTTTCATGGAAACAAAAAGCAGTTGCAGCAAAGTTCAGTTTCCTTGGCAGCTGGGCAAAAAAAAATAATCCTATTAGAAGCAATGACTAAACCCTTGTCTTTCATTTAACTACATGTTGTACACACTGTAGATACATTCTCAGAAAAAGTAGCATTTACAGATGAGCCTAACTGACAAACATGATTTCTGATCTACTCTTGCTCCTGTTTCTGTTCCTGGTGTGCTCAGGCTATGTGATACCTGAGGATGACAGAGACTGAAGAGCCTGTGAGGTCGTGGCAGCTTTGCACCACAGAGCAACTGGTAGCCTGCTCGCTCAGTCCGAGCAAAACAGTGGTGCCTTGCAAAGGGACGCTGCGATTTTCTATCTCCAAGCATAAACAAAAAATAAGATGAAAAATAGCACCTATTTGAGACATGCCAGTGTTCTTCCTCAAGGACGTTTATGTCTACTCTGCTTCTTGTAGGAGGCCAGAAGCACAGGACAGCCCAAAGCATAGCTCTGAAATGTGATAAAAGCCTGTGTGGGTCAGCAGTAATGACAGCCAGAAAAGCATGATATGCCCACCAGGTATTTTAGAATTGCCTGAGACTGTAAAACTTGAACAAAATCCTTCTGTATAAATCCTTTACACAGACTGAGAAAAACAAAAATGCAAAGAGTATAGAAAGTGCACTTTTTTTAGTGTTTTGGAAGTCAATATTGTACTTGAAAATAATTTTTAAACTTAAACATACAGTAGCCTAGAATCTGCAGCAGTTAGGAAAATAGTTGAATACAGGTTTTTTCTGCAAGTTGTTTTCACTGGTTGATCTCCACCTCTCAGTGAAGCCTTTTGAGCTATCATCAATAAAGTTCTAATTATTAAGATCCATTTAATCAGAAGAGCTACAACTAAGCCCTATTAGGAAATGAAACAACAGTAGTTCTAGCTCAGAACAGCAACAGGTCTTTCATTTTTATTAGTAGCTCTTCAAAGCCTCCATCTTTTGAGACAATTATCTTAATACAGTACTGAATGATTTAGACTCAAGGTTGACTTAATGTGACATTGGTTTGGTGGTTGTGGTTACACTGTTACAGCCACAGAGTGATATTTTACAGGAAAAGAAAAGGTAAATTCAGAAGGGGATGCCTGGGATGCCTAACTGATGTACAGTTTTAATGGAGTATGATACCTTCTAATTTCTGGAATGGCAAGAAATGTCATTGGTGTAACAGAAAAATGTCAACAAACATATGTGAAGCATGTGAGAAGAGATAAACTTCATCAGATTGATTAGCATTTATTCTTTACCACTGAGCTACATAGCTAATGGTTTTCCTGTTACTCTTCCAAGTTAAGGATGTGAAAATAATTGCTTTCTTTAGTTGGTTGATTGGTTGCTTGGCTGGCAAAATTTCAGCTCTCACCGACTCAAAACCAAGGAAGAAACTTTTTGACAAATCACAAATATTATTTTGGATTTGGGCATTAGCTTTATTAAAAGTTTTTACATTAAATTGAAAGAAATGTCAATTTCTTTGAAATGTCAGGAGAAAACATTAGAATACCACAATGAATAATCCAGAAAAACTAAAATAAATTAACTAATTTTCCATGTCACGGAATCTAACTCCCATCAGAAAACAGTTTAGTTAAAATCATTTTCCTATAACACATTCAAGTCAGAAATATTTTCTTAGGCATCTTAAGAGGCTTGACAACTCAGTTCAAATTTGTGTATCCACTTTCCCTGCTTTTGAACCAAAAATAGAGTTCAGAAAATCTTTTTGTTTAATGGAGTATGAAACTTCTCTTTATGCATAAAACTATCTTGAATAACTTCTTTGCAAAAATGTTAATAAATTAGCAAGATATAAGAATAAATGCAATCTGTAAAAGCATAATGCTCATAACGGGTATTTAAGGGCATTTAATTACCCCTGCTTTGGAAGCATGACCTTACATGCATTAGCTGTATCTGAATAACAGGTCCTATTGAACTCGGAGGCCCTATGTAATACTTTATTCTTTCTGCTTATGTTTTCCACCTCTGAAGTAAAACCAGATCATTTGTTAGAGAACCCCACTGGTCTGGTGGCCAGTCTGAGCAGCTGCAGGCTCCCCTCAGTTCCCCCTAACGTGGATGCTGCTGTGCTGGTTGCACCATCAAGCTTTGAAAAACCTGGACTGAGAGCACTGGTGCTGTACTTCTGGAAAGCACACCATGGGTGCTCAGCACAAGGGAAGGGCAAGCAAAGCCTGAGCGGCTTTGTGATGCTGGGCAGCTCTGGTAAGATGGTACAGCACCTGGTAGGAACTGGAGAGCTCACCCCTCTACATGATGAGCCAGCATCTCCTTTGCCGCTGTTGGGATGCCACGCTGCAGGGGCACCTCCTGCTGTCTTCAGCCTTCAGCAAGTGCCCGCAGTGCCCCACTTTGTGCCCCTGCTTTTGCCCACAGCAGGAGCTTGTAGCCTCTAACAGAGCCTGCAGAAGCCAAACAGTATCACTGCGGTGCATGCAGTGAGGATGCCTTGCTTCTACTTCAGTTTTAACAACTTCAGCAAAAAATATCTGTATCATTTCCACGACACTTTTGACATCTAGAGAGTTGAAGGCATCTCTATGGTAGACAAAGTACTGCTCACTGTTAAGACCTTCAGCAATCTAGACTTATCATTAAAAGAAAAAGACCCATAAAAAATACGTGGCTGCTCATATGACAAAAGTCAAGTGTCAATATTTAAATGGTTATATGTTTTAGTTACTTTGCTGCCAAACATCATTTTACTTGATATTTCTTGGTTTACAGTATGTGTGAGTCAGCTGTCATCGGGAACTCGTGCTGATCTGCAAACACAAGTAGACAATCTGCTAACAAAACAGAACGGATATGTAGATTGAAAATTATTTCTCTTTCATTTAAGGCCAAATTGGCTAATGCCAGCCTCCAAAATGGAAGGCGCATCAGTCAACAATATCGCTTACGATCGTTTATTAATTCAGACCTTGGTTATTCAAACAGAGTGAAACTGGCAGCATATCTATGGTTACACATACAGTGTTCATAATAAATTACAATGATTTTTTATTTAGTTTAAATAGCTATTTACACAATAAATTATTTATATAATCTGTAATATTAACAGTACAGTCATAGAAGTGCCAAATATTTTCCTGCAGAACTGTTTTTCTTTTTTTATTATTCTCCAAGGAAAGGAATCTTTTGGGTCCTCTTGATTTTAATCTCCTATAACTAAGGAAACTCGTATTTTGATGCTTCATTGAAGAAGACATTTTTTCACAACTTTGAACTTACCATCCTTCACAGAGTAAGATTCTTCCTAAGGAAAATGACAGAACCCGACATAATCTTATCATCCTGTGGCTATTACTCCTTAGGCGACGGCTTTTCCCTCATCAGAGTTGCAGAATTTCTTGACCTATCTTCACGCCTCGTATTTTCCCTTGAACCTGAGGGCATCTCTTTGCAACTTTTGAAGGCTCATCCCCAGGCTTTTTCACATAAAGATGTGAGAGGACTGAACTACATCCCCAAGTATTTCTCACTCATTTCAGAGAAGCCACCTCAGTAAGCCCACATTACCTACTCCTCCCTTTTGCAAGCCCACATCTTTATGCTCAGTCCTGTGATGCCCTTCCTGGGCCTCAGTGAAATGGATTGTTTAGGGGAATGCAATTAGCAGGGGCTGCTTGGGTGATCCCACGTGTGTGGGACACAGAAGGGCACTTGCCTGCTGGGCTGCATGGAGATGACAGGAGACAGGGCTGGCGATGGGAAACCTGGCCAGGAACAGAAAGACAGAGGGTGTTGTAAAGCTGTTCAGGCTCTGGGAGCAGGGAATGAGTCTCACAAGCAACGGGCTTGCTTTGTGCCCTCTTGCAAGTCCCATCTGCCTCACTCCTCTTTTCACCCTTTGGAAGAAATCACCCGTCTATCCTAAAACACTATTAAAATTCTGCACTCCTCGAGCTTCACGAAGGGACACCAGCACACTGCAGCCTGCCGTGTCTCCAGGAGAGCTGCAGAAATGGCTTCCACAGCCCCACACAGGACAGCAGGCAGAGGGCTGCGTCCCCTTCAAAGATCACCATTCCCACCAAACATGTCCTTCCCACACCATGAAGGACCTCAGCAACCAGAGATGCCCCTGTGGCCTTTGCAAGGAGAGATGGCAGGTGCTGGGGAGCAGGACCAAAGGCGGAGAAAGTGGGAGCTGGAGCAGTGCTCCAGTAAAAAGCTTTGGGGAGTGCTGTTGGGTCCAGTTCCCAACTGAACCCAACTCACATACACCAAAACTGCTCTGAGAACCAAACCACACAGCATAAACAAACCCTGAGGGTTTGCTTTACAGCTGTACACTGCACTGAACCAAATGACATTGTAGGCGCGGAGTGCATTGTTGGAGAAGAGAGACGGGGCAGCTCAGATATGGGGTGTCCCTGCTCAGGAGTGCCCCTCACTCTCTCTTGACTCCACTGGGAGCTCGAGGCAACTGTGCTCTTAAAACAACAGATGCCTCAAAGGCAGACAGAAAAATGGGAATGTGCTGCAGACTCCTTTCTCCTTGCATTCCTGTTTTGTGTTGTTATTCACATGTGCTTCCCCCTGTACTCCCTTGATATAAAAATTCAAGACTGCAACTCCTGTCCATCTCCGAGCTTCAGAGTCCAGAGGGAAGTGTGGGAATAACAGTATATAGTAAAGGTGCAGCCTTGGTGCACACAAAAGGTGCCCAAGAACATCTTCAGAATCTGACACAAAATGAATAGTGTTTTTAAATATAGATATGCATTTTTTTATTTTTTAATTTTACACTACCAAGGTTATGTTCACACTTTCCAGAAACAGTGACTGAGACGCAGTGGATAATACAGCATTAGGATGGAGGAGCAATGGATCTCTGTTGAAACTTCCTTGGAAACGACTCCTTTATGAGTACTGCTAAGCAAAGGACATGGGGTGTCTGTTTTGAAGTTTTATTTCAGGAACATGTGAAAGAATAGAGAGCAAATTGGGAGCAAATCCCCTTAAGAAGTGCGATAAGGCATCTGTTATGGGTATAGGGAATGGTAGACAAAGCTCTCTGCTCATTGGGAAATTAGAAGATCATCTTATCTTGTAAGGTCTCCTGTCTTTACTTCCAAGTTTCCAGTTTCTCACTCTTATTTAGCAATGAAAACCTTTCCCACTGGAGATTCACCAATTTCTTGTCTTACTCCCTTTTCCCTCCCTGCCTGTCACACTTTGGTTGTAGAGGTCAGGGAGAAAGACAGCTATTGCTGTGCTTCAGGTATTCAAGAATCATTCAGGTTCTTGCTAACAAGCTCACTAAGTCAACTTAGATAACACAGACCTGTAGACTCTGCTCTCACCCTTGATGGCTGCATAAAGGATTTTTCTTTGAACCTAAAAGCTGGAGGAGCCTTTTGCCAGCTTGATATCAGATATCAAATATCAATTTTAAGTAAGAGTTCTCATAACAGCTTGCAAAAGCAGGTAGAAACACCTTGTGACAGGAAATTTAGTTCTGTCGATGCATGTGTGTATGGGGTTGTGTGACTGAATGGGTGTGGAAAGGCTTTTGTTTGTTCTGTACATTGAATACAGCCGCTTTGTTCTTTTTGCTAAGCCTTTTATTTCCCTTTAATGTCTAAAACCCACCTGGAACATATGCATCTCATGTGGAATTATAAAACAGCTTGAGAAAAATAATTTTGTATCTTTACGATGGGTTTTGCAAGCAGAAGGCATGGCTTGTGTGCACTGAGGAAAACATACCCAATGATGACTTTGCTGTTAAGCAGTAAATTACTTCACCAGTTTGCTTGTGACTCTGGGTTTTTTTTGTAACACAACAGTATAATCGTGGGTCCAAATATGAGTACCTCCTTTGCAGTGAAAAGCTGTCATTATTATAAATGTATCCTCAGTTTGGCCTTCTCATGTCTGCAATAGGTGGCTAATATTGACAGGTTCTAGTTAGTTTTTGGGAAAATGCATCACAAGTCTAAACTACGGTTATATTGCATTAGCTGGAGAGGTCAGAAATCTGTTTCATAAGAATTTCTCCAAGCTGATAAAAATTCCCTTATAAAGAAACATTTTCCACTGAATTCAGATATTTCATTGAGAAATAATGATACAGAAGTTTTTCTCAACTTTTCAGAATGGGATTGATGGGGCCATGAGTATTTTTAACTTCTTGATTTCCTGGCACCCAGTGTGCGGCATCTACAAAGGTGGTGGTAGGCGGAAGGATGTGAGTTACCCACACACAGAAGTGGACTCGCTACGAAAGGACAGACTTAATTAACTGGGGAGATATAGTAATTTTTGTAAGAAAATATAATATAATCAACATACTCCTGCTGAAGACTTCACCTCTTCAGATCATCATTTTCTAGCAGAAGACTATTTTCCTGAAAAATTTATGATTAGCTAATTTTTCCTACAAAAACTTAATAGCTTTGTAATTATAAAACCACTGCCAAGTATACCTTGAGCATGAATTTTTAAGAAGCTTGAGGTAGATAAAGGAATGTTACTTGGAAATGCAAACCTCAAGCCAGTTTTTGCTGCCTTTTCCTTTGTGCTATTTAAATATAGCTTAAAGACAGCTGAATTATTTCTCTCTCTGAAATGGAGGTAATATTGGATTAAAACTCCACGTTGAACTCATTGTGTGGGATCGAAATTATAGAAGTGAAAAATAAGACAGACTGGTTTCAGTTGTAGCTATGGAGAGGCTCCCCATGATTGTCCAAATAGATGAATAATTGTTTGAACCGTTTCCTGTGCTCAGCCAAAGCTCAAACACGAGGTAGAGTGGATAGAGGAGCAAACATTGGAAATGTAGAAGTGTTAACGCATTCTGAAAACAAATAGTGGTGCTGCAGAGCCTTCACTATTAATGGCTGTGCCATGCACACTTTATTAAGAGAAAAGATTGTCTCTGTTAGATAAGGTGTTATGGAAGTGCAGACATATGTCTCTGTTAATGGGCTTTTTGTACAAGTCTGATAGGGAAATAAATGTTCCATGCTCAGAGCACAGCCCTGGGTACTCGTACGAGACATGGTCAGACTAAAGACCTTGCTGGGTGAGGACTGGGCATCGCAGCGTTTGGAAGGCGATGAGCTGGGCTGCGGGGGGGAGGAAGGGGTGCTGCGGGAGGCACCGGGCATTCCCGGATGGACAAGGATGCCAGGCTGGAGCTCACACGCAGGAGCCTGCAGTGAGGAAGGATGTCACTGGAGGGCTGCAAGGGACAAAGAAGGGCAATTTGTGGTGGGCTCCTGGGGGTGGAGGAGCTCAGGGGTGTTTTGAAGTGCTAGAAGAGGTGTTGGAGAGCTGGAGTTGCCCTTCCAAAAGCCCCCACCCCCACCATGCCCAGATTTTCCTGGCTTCTGGCAGTGTTTATAGGTGCCACAATGCCAAAACCAGTGTCAGTGTCTCATCCTCCTACAATGGGAAAAGAAAAAGTTGGGATGAAGGAAACAGGAGGGGGCTGCAAAGGGATTGCGCTGTTGCTGCCGGGGAGGCTGCCTGCATGGCAGGAGCTGTTTCTGCCCCTCTACCCAGGCTTTCCCTTCAGTGCCGAGAAGAAAAGCCTTGCCAGATCAGCCCCTTCCCTCTCCCTGTCCTCAGGTGCAGAGATATCCAACAGCATCCCACCCCGACTGGGAAGCCTGTGGGATAGACATCGAAGAGGGAACGCATCTGGCTTTGATTTAATAGATATTTCTCTACTAAAAATGGTTTAGGTATAGTTTATCCTTCCCTGCAGCAGGGACGGGGGCGTAACAGGCTACCCCTACCCCTGTATTTTCTGTGATTTTTCTTTCTGGGAAACATCCAGGCTATGATCCCACTTGGAGAATACAGAGAGTTTCTTCATTTCTTTTGTCAACAGCAGCAGGTGCTGAGGCGCTCTGTACCACATCGTGCCACTGAAAGCATCTCAGGCTTTTATCATTTCTCCTGCTAAGCTTCGGAAATGTATTGTGTTTTATACCTTGTCCTCTGATACGATTGAGCCAAAACATATGAATAGTGGCTTTGAATTTTTAAGAACGTGGCCTCTTGGCAGCAGTAGCGGGAGAGGATGAGGTGTCTGGAATGTCTCTCGCCCAAATTATTTACGTCTTAAGCAACTCCTCCGAGCAGCGCTCCCTGACTCACAGGCGCGGTTTGCTCTTGCCCTTTGATGCTGCATTGGAGAAAGTGGCCAGAGACACTCTCAGGTCATTCTTGGTGGCATTTGCAGACAGCTCAGGGAAGTTTATCCTGAGGAATGATCTGAGCTGGGGAAAAAAGTGTGAGTTGCTATGGCGAAGCCTGCTTCTCCCAGGTAAGGGTGATATTTTTCACGCCACTGAAGACTGAAAATAAATATTTCTGTTGGATGTTTATTTCTTGAAGTCACATAACCATACAAGTTCTGGTCACGCTGATAATCATTATATCTAATCATCAAACATAATTTTTGTTTCATATCTGTTATTCCATTTAGGCAAATACTAAGTTCCTGCTTGCTGTGGAAGGATTTGACCCTAAATTAAATATGCAAGAATTTGGAGATAGCCGAGTATTTATCCTGTGGCTCCTTTGGGAACCACCAATAAAAATTTCATCTTCTCCACATATAATCTTCTAAGAACACAGTGGATAAGCAAAGATTAACCACTTTGCCACTGCTTTGCTACCATAATTTGCTTTGCTGCTGCTATGATTTCTATCTGAAGTTGTACAATTCAAATGAGTATTAGCTACCAGTATGAAACTACAGCAGTATTGTTTTGCTGCTGCATAAAAGCAGTGCTTGAAAGGAATGAAATGATGATGGGCACAGACCTAATTGACCCAGATTTGTTCTGCAAGCCTGATGTTTAGTCTTATTCCATAAAAAGAAATTTGCACTACCACATGTGCGCTGTGACTACGCTATCAGTGTTGCAGGTGGTCGTGGCTACTGATGCTGAAGAGTAGGTAACAATTTCCCTGTCATAAATAATGATGATGTTTAAAATATTATTTTTTTTTTAATTCTTACAGCAGCATTGCTGAGAAATGAGCTCAGGAATACAGGAGGAACATGAACCAGTGTCCCTTGTCCTGAAAAGTGCCATGACTGCTTACTCCTTGGCTATTTTCTATACATCTTTTTCACTGTTTTTCTTTTTCATTTGATTGGAATTCCAGACTGAACCTTTTCCAGGAAAGGCTTTGTATGAAAAAAATGTTTAATTGAAAAATTCCTAACAAGCTTTACTGGACAGGCTTGGCAAAATAACACAGGTCATTTGGATTTGACATTCAATACAGTTTTTAATGTCAAATTAATTGTAAACCACAAAATCTCACTGTTACGTGCACTGAAAACTTTACCGTATTATTCCAGTTTAAATGATGTTAGATACATTTCTTCACTTTGGGAAGTAAGAAATTTAGTAGAATACAAACCAAATAAATTTTAAAAAATATTTAAGGTCTGTGTTGGGTTTGCACTAATTCCTATTGCCATTTTTGGGGTCTTATTGGAATCAAATTTACGGCTACTTGTAGGATCAACTAAAGAATATGTGTTGTTCTGGTCCCTTAAGTGATCTGTTTGCTGCTTACGTGGTGGAGACTTGAGTTATATTTAGGTGCTCCTTTCAGAGTCCAAAGACCCCAAAACAATGCGGGTGATTGTGACATGCAGGAAAATACAATCTAAGGGACCTGTCACGTGTTTTTCTTTCAGCAGCTCCTGAATACAAAGAAACAGGAGCTGATTTACACCACACCCTACCGTGGAAAAACAGACCTCCAAAGGATTTTATTCTCCAGTCAGAGAAGGGAAATACTGAGACTCCGTGGGCACCCCTGCACACGTGTCAGAAGGTGGACATGGACTTACTTCGCTTCTGCATTTTAAATTGCTTCAACCCGATCCAGCTGCCTGGGTGAGCGAAGCCCATGCTCAGCACCACCCTGCCTCAGGTCTGTAGCTCTGGAACCAGAGCTGACCTGTGCCTGGCCAGAGTGGGGAGCAGGTAGATGGGTTGGAGTCTCCCCACAAGTCTCCTTGCTATCAGCAGGGTGATTGAGAGCGGCATGCTCAAAGAGAGACCCACGGAGGTTTTCACCATCTCAGCAATAGTTTCGGCTTCATTTCCTGAGGCTTGTGGCAGCATCTAGAATACCATGGCTCTAACTTTAAGTATTAGGTATAGTAACACGTCATTTAACGTCTAATTTAACATATCCTTACAATAAATTATCTTGTTAAATAATGGTCTTTATTCATGTAGTTACTTATGGTTCTCAAAGACATTTTGTGCTAGTGAACTTTTTATTTTTAAAAAGGTTCAATTCCCTCCATTTTATTTATTCATTATCTCCAAACCATTTTTTATATAAGAAAAAGATATCAGCAATTATCCTTCAAAGCCCCATTTTTAGAGGAAGTCAATTATGCTGTACATTTAGTACCCAATTATTCTGTGTCTGTTCATACTGATGGCAATTCCTCATCCCAGGGTTTTTAGTAAAAATGTGTTTTGTAAAGCAATCTCTTTCTCCACGTCCTTTATAAATTAACCGCACAATGGCAGAAAGGAGCCTTTGGCCTTACACGTACTGCTGAGCATATCTGCGCTGCACCCAGCCACCACCGCGGCCCTCAAGGCAGAAGGGTGGCACGTAGAGCTCTCCATGGAAGAAGCTTAGAAACCGCACAGAGCCACGCGTGGGGTGACATCGGTAAGACAGGAAGGTGGGCAGGGGGCACGGTGAGGGTAAGGTCTCTGTAGCACCAGACTCCTCCCAAACCCGTTTCCACTAACTGTCACCTCGAGCCTCGGGGAGGGGATGGTGGCTGGAAAGGCACAATGAGGATGGCAACACGGGCGTGGGCTTTGGCAGAGTGGTCAAACCAGGACCAAGACTGAACGTGCCGTTGTCCGAAATCCAGAATCACTTTTAAGAGATAATTATCTGGATTTTATAGAGGAGTGAAAATATATTCATCTTGTGTGGTGTCAGAATCCATTACTAGAACTAATTAAATATATTTTCTTTGCCCTGTGTTTCTCTTCACATACCAGAATTTGCTCCTTTACAATGCAGAAGCCTTTTGCCCTTACATATGTGTTTAAAGAGGTACTTCCAAGTAGTTTAGACATTACATTTCAGCTAACTGGAATGAGTACATCTATATTTAAAACAAAGATCTGTCATTGTCATCCCAAAATAAAATAAGTAATAGCAAAACCATTAGCCACTGTCAAAGCCGTGACATGCAACACTGCAGCAGAGGTACTCCCTGAGCCACCACAGTTAACTCTTAGGAGCTGTACTACTGGTGAGTGGCTGTAACTGCCTTCAGCAGCAAGAAGCATGAGAGCCATCACTTCCAGATCAGCATTTAGTGCCGCTGGTGAAGAAAGGAGAGGGTCTTTTAAGATTAAGAGCTCGTGCTACACCTACCCGGTTTTGGATAGATACTTACCGGAAGCCTCAGAATTTCTCAGCTATATGATACAGCTTTTCTCCTCCTTGAATTTAGTTTCACTGTTGAACCAAAAACCCTTGCCCTAGCAACACAAGGTCTATAATCTCACTTGTATTCAGGTCAGAGTAAGAGTGACTGGGGTATAAACCGTTTGTAGGTGTCATGCTTGCTTTTTGCAAGGCAGGGGAATTTTTTACCCCATGTATCCCATCCCAGTGCAACTGTGACTCCTGAGCACAGCTGTGGCTGCGCACTTCATGGGCTGTCATGGGTAATTGTGATGAAGTTATGCTTTTAAATGACTCCAGAGTAGTTTTGTACTGCAAATTAAAAAAAAAAAAAAAGGCTGGAGAGAGCTTTTGTACTGGGCCCCTGCTTGCCTGGCCTCAGTATAAGCTTATTCCCCTCTTCTACTGCAGGTTCACATCAACTTGCTCTCTCCCAGGAGAAACTGAAGGTAGCTCCAAGGATGGATTCCAAGTGTTCCTAGGACTGAGCTTGGTTTGGTTCCCTAGACTCCTACAGCACTTCTCCAGGAAGCTTTGGAGCCTGCCGTACCTTCACACCAGACCCCAGGTGGGCTTCAGTGTCACCTCAGACATCTTACAAACTGTTGCAGCACTATCAAAACTAGTAGGCGGCAATAAGGCTTTTACCTACCCATACTAGGTTAACTTCAATAATTAGTTGCCATGCCTTGCCCTAGCACAGTCACCAATCCCCCAAAAGGTTTCTAAGGTTCATCTACTGTCCATGCTGCTTCCTCATACTCTTCAGAGCAGTCCCTCTGCTGCATCCTTCTCCTTGTCTCTCCTACCTCCAGGGCACTCACTCTCCTCCCTCTGTTCCTCCCACATCTCACTTCATTGGCCACTGCTCTCCCTTACCCCTTAGAGCTATTTAACTACCTAGCAGGAACCAGCCACAGCTGCACCTTATCCACATCAGCCAACCCACCGCCCCTGAAGCCAGCCCACAGCTGCCTGTTAATTAACCCAGCTTCATTCCTCACCAACAAACAAAAGTAACGGTTCTGGTTTAGGGCCACAGAGCACCAGAAGAAACCTAGGAGCAAGTGGAAGGAGCAGTCCATTCTGGACAGAGCTAGTCTTAGCGTGTGTCTTGACTGACAGTCACTAGCCCCTGTTTCTGTTATTTAGTAGAATAGGAGAGCAAATACCTCCATCTGTGAAAGTATTCCTGGAAGATGGTTACTGAAAGTATTAGGTTATAGATGGTATCAATTGCTGTCTGCAGAAGAAAACTTTGGTTTTAGGAAAGATATTTTATTTTTTTTTTCCTTAATATTTATTTCAGGAACATGAAGAAGATGTAATTTTTAAAAAATAAAAGTCTGTAAGTATCTTTAGGGTTCCCTGTTTTCCTCTTCTGGCTCAAATCAATGTCATCTTCTACCTAGGGGTTTTAAAATGAAAGACCGAAACACCTATCGCCTTTCTCTAGCTGACGAGCAAAGGCTGAGGCATCCAGCCATCGTTCCAGCCACAGGGACTGTGCTGAGCTCTCCATGGACACTTTGCTCACCCGGCTGAAATCTAGGGCTCCTTCAGCTGCACTAACCTTTTTGCTACCTAGTTAGCAAAAGTCAAGCTGTGAAGATGGTTCACGGAACCTGCTTCTGGGGCTTTGAAGCTGTGGGCATTGAGCCACCTGAGTCTAAATTTAGAAAACTGACAGCGCAACTCGGTTTCAAGCACAGCATCCTGTTAAGCAAGCTGACTTCTGGGGCTCCTGCTCCAAGGTCTCTGGGTGCATAATGGAATCCAGCACATACATGTCAGACATGAGAGTATTCAGTGCCTAAGTCCCTCTGAAAAAGAAACACACCTGGACTTTGAGTTAATAACACTTCCTGCAATATCATTAAATCCTCTAGAATACCAATCATGCAAATGCATAGCATGATTCAGACACAGCGTAGAGTAAAATTGATTTTAAAAATTCAGAAAAAAAGAATATTCACCATGTCATCATATTGGAGTAGCATACCCTGTTCATTCCACTCAATGACAGATGAAAATAAAGGCAGCTTTTTTCTTAAAGGACCTTTTATATACATATTATCTCCTTGGTTTTGGTTGTCTCAGATAACAACCTGCTAGGAATTACACTGCATAGTTCTTAAATACTTCATGCAAAACCAGTGTAAAAACAATGTGCAGTATGCATACTAATGCAAGTGTGGGTTAATAAATCTTAATCTTGTGTCTTAGAATGATATGATCATTGGAATGCAATATGTAAAACATTTTGGCTTGGAATACTAACAATATATATTACTTGATTTTTAAAAGACTACTTGTACAATTATTTTATGTTTATTCATTCAAGTCAACTTCCTTTCCAGTGGTAAAAAAGTATGGGTTTGGGTAGTATTTCAAATGCTATTAATCCTGTTACCATGGGTGCTGAAAAACATGTTTTCTGTTAGTATGGAAATGTTTGACTGGCTAATACCGCTGATCCAGGAACTTTGTCTCTTTGAATAGTTTAAAACCATCATCTTGAACAATCGCTGTTACACTCCATAGCAAAGGAATGGAAAGTAGTTGAGTACGTGCAACGTGTGTGCGTGTGTGTGTCTGTGTGCATGGTTACATGTAGTACTGGCATCCCTTACTGTGCTGCATGTGTGTGCACGTGTGTATAGCACAAAAGAGATCCAGTAAAACAATGACATTTCTTTTCCAGTTCTAGCTAAAGCTCAGGAGAGGGACAATAGCCATCAGCCCCAACAGTTACGCTACAGATTCCCTCCCAGGCCTCTCTGAAATAGTAGGCTGCTGTTAGATTTGGCCATTAGTAGATTTGTTTTTTTCATGCAGGAGAGCCCAATGGTATTATTGTTCTTCTAGATATTTTGATGGAAGGAGGTATTTGTCTCATCTTTTCTCTAGTTTTGAGACACAGAAGAATGATATCAAAGACACATTTTATTACACAATAAGCAAATAAAAATACAAAGCTTTTGTTCTGGTGCCTGTACGCCAAGCCAGTGTATATGTTGAAAAATAAACTAATATTTATTTAAGGTCTCTCCAAGGAGATAACTTCTTTCAAATCTAGTCACTTATGTAATGCCTAGAAATATTCTGCTTTTCTCAGAAATGGCCCAAATGACAAATACACATCAGATTTTTTGCAGGGATTTTAGTCAATGGAGATGGAGAAGGATAAAAAGACAGAAAGGCAAAGATGGATCTCGCTCTCTCCATGCGCTGCCCTTTCGGCAGCACAGGTCCCCGCAGGTACCCCATGTCCCCTGCCTTGCCTTGCCCTGCCATCACATCACATCCCATGCCCTGCAAACAGTCCCTGCAGCCAGGAACATGGAGCTCCTACTGTTATTCCTGCCTGAAACCAGTGCTTATGGTCTTTGTAAAGTGTTTTATGTCAACGGCTGAGAAATGCCTTGCAAGATGTAGCCATTGCTGCTCTTACACTTTGTAGTCACCAAGTTTTCAGCTCACGGGCTGCACAGAGAAGATGTGTTAGGTTAAACAGAATGCTTGTTAGCTCTGCAGTGAAGAGTTCTCCTTTTAATTTTACATCTCTTTGTACTTCACATTACAGTAGCTTATTGTAATTTTTTATACCACCTTTATAAAGATCCTTGATGCCATTTTTAGCATTCTCTTGAAATGAAAATTACGATATTTATTTCAAAGAGGTTATATTTTTTAAAAAATCATAATCCAAGAGATAAATCCATGAATTAAACTGAATGAATTTGTTAGATATAATTTTTCACCATAAAATTAACTAATAAAAAATAAAATACTTAGATTTATTTTGTCAAAATACCCTGCTTTTTTTTTCATGTTAAAACAATTAGCAGCATATTCTGTCTAGAAATTGAGTTATTTTCTTGGTAGTCTTTTAAATAAATCTGAAATGTTCTGCTTAAGATGGCTTTTTTTAACTGAACCAACTTCATGTTATTGACTCCAAAAAGCTATTTTCTATACCCAAATCATCTGAGGATTCACTTATACAGCCGTGATCAAGCAGAGGTGTTTCCAAACTGAGTGCTTTGAAAAAGTGTCACCTCTTGGTAACATAAATTCATTTATTAAAAAAATAAAAATCTACATATAGATAGTGGTAGGAAATCTATAGAATTCCAGGCTGAGAAGGCGTGTGCTTGGGCTAAAAGAAGAGTGAAACCCCCTGTCATTCCTGCCTGGCTGAGCTGTACATTGCAAATAGCACAGGAACGCCCTCACAAAACTCTTCTTGAGACAAATAAAATCTCTTTTCAGCAGAAAGAAAAATGCATTTGAGATCCACAGAAGCCTGGTCAGGTGACAAGGTATACTTTTGCACTTAGAGTTGTCATCAAATAGTATAAAACTAAGAAAGCAATAACTTGCCAGAAGGTGAAAAAGCTATGAGCGTGCCCCACACACCCATAGGCAAGGCCGCCTGGGGTGGAAAAGGGCTGACTTGGTGCAGGAATGTGCAGGGAGAAGAGAAGGCAGGTGGGCAGAGAAAGCCCCTAATTTTGAAGCATGGTGTGTGGTCCCAAAGGTTAGCGCAACAGGGACTGTCAACATGCCACGGGAATGCTAACGGGGCATTGAGGTTACCTCACCCCAATGCCTTTTCAAGCAACGGTAGCAGGATAGTCATGACCTGTTGGTTCCTCTTGTTACCTATGTGAAAGGCCTATTGATCTTAAAATTGTGTCCAATATTGTCAGATTTTTGCCTCTGAAATGTGCAGGTGCTTTGTTTATTTCTTAAAGGTGGTCACGGTAATATGCTGGTAGTCAATATGTGCAAAATATCACCACTTTAAATTTTCAGAAGATCATTTCTTGGGCAAGAAAAGAAAATACAATGAAATTATCTTTGCCTACTACAAACACAGTTAATTTGATTTTTCTCTAGGAGCCCTTTCTTGCTCATTAATATGAATATTAGCACACAGGGATCCTTGCTACTCCTCTTCCACTGTCATTTATACTCATCAGAAGAAAATAAGACTGCCTTATGACTTTTCTATCTCTTTGCTGGACTCTGACCATGGAGGTAGAAACAGGGCAAGAAAATGGAATTTCTCACCACTTCTGAGGCACTACTGCCAGCAGAGATCCGGCTTTGTGAGCAGAAACTTCCCTTTGAAGTCTCACGTTTGATGAGCTTGACCTTCCCCAGTGTGCGACCCTGTTCCCCCCGGCCCGAGGAGCGCAGGCAGGCAGGACCGCGCAGCCCTGCCCAAGGCAAAGCCAAGCCATCCCCAGGGGCGCAAAGGGCTGAGCTCTCACCCTGTGAAAGGCAAACAGAGCAGGATGGTGGCAGGCACCGTGCCCAGGCAGCCGGCACGGCCGGCGGGACTCGGGTTCAAGGTCTGCCCTTGGCTGGCTGGGCGAACCGCTTCCCCAAACAAGGGGGCTGCCCCCGGCCTGTGCCGCACCAAAGGCATCACCAGCAACAGGCTCAGGCTGTTTTGCAAAATTTAGCCTCAGAGGCTAAATCAGCATTATTATTTTTTTATTAATATTTTTAATTTTTTATGAAGAAGCACACAGAGATCAATACACAGCACAGCCAGCAGCCCAGTGCAAATGCCTGGGCAGAGTGAAGGAGAGGAGGGATTTTGTTGCAGGCTTGCATTTTAATTAAATGCTTAGACCAGCCTAATATTCCAGCATGGCTTATTTTCTTTTTGACCCTCTTGGACCAAAGGAAAAAGTTTTCAGCTGATTCCTAAGACCTGTAGAGCTAACCCTGTTAAGTGCTTGTGGATCTGTGTAGGGAAAGCATCACGTGAGGACCTTATGCTGCAGCTGAATCAGAGTTTATGAGGCAATTCCATAAAGAGCCTTCCAATATGGTGAAGATGGACAGAGTTTATCACCCACTGAAAGCAATCCCACGCAGCAAGATGTCTTGTGGGCTGTATCCCCACAGCAGCTGTGATTTTCAGTGAGAGCAAATCCTGTCACAACTGCAGAAACTTCCCCCTGTCCGCCACCCCCTCTATCTGCCACCAGTGCTGGTGACTCTACTGGATGGTAGCTGAGAACAAGCTCTATTATGAGCATGTAAAATCTTTGGACAACTACCTAACCACTTCCTCTATCATGCAGTACTAACAAATTTCACACAGTTGCCATAAAACTTCACAGTATTCGTTATTACCCTAAGACCTAACCTCATGGAATCATGTTGTTTCCAGAAAGTTACAGCTTTGGAGTTTATGTGCCATGAGTAATTTGTTCCTTGGGGTTTCTGAGACAACCTTTAAGACCTGTGGTGAGCGTATTTTTCAGGCTGAAGGGTATTGAGATCATTACAAGGAGAATCCACAGCAGTTTGGGCACGCATCTGACAGAGGGTACCATATCTCCGGGGGGCTGGTCCAAGGGATGAGGGGGAGGGACACGGTCACACAGGCGGGGTGACAGCAAGCACCTAGAGGGTGCCCTCCGGGAGGGGATGGGATGCTGCAGTGCCCAGGGCAGCCTCACCCACATTTCAAGGCAGCCCACCAATTTTTCCCCAATTTTCAAAACTTAAAAACAAGGTGGATTGCACCAATAACAGATACTTACACTTGTGTTTCCCCTTTATTTCTCTGTATGTATCAATAAAGGAACATGATTAACAACTATCCCAGCCATAGGTGGAGGGTGGAGGTATGCGCACTCACACCTCCAAGAACTCACTGAACGATGTGCAGTGACGCGATTATCAATCTTTAAACACCTCTGTGTCTTTTACTACATTAAAATGAACACAGCAAAATTTGATATACCAGCCAGGAGCCCTGGGGTTAACACAAGTCCCAGATATCTTGTACTTTTGAAAATGAGTATTTCTTTTCAAACTTGGTTTGGAAAAAAACCCAAGGCTTTGTTAACAAATAATTTGATTTATAGAAGAAGTAACTTGCTTAGTGCTGCAATACCATAAGGATTTATTCTGACCATCTTTCAGACATCTCTGATTTGTAGTACTGCTGTGTTGATGACATAGGTGCTCATACTTCTCTTATCTTCTTGCAACTATTCATTTTCTTTGCTACTTATGGTTCTTTTTAATATTTGTTGCTGCAGGCTTTTTTTTCTTTTTACTTTGGTCATTTTTCTTTACCTGTGTTTGGATTGCTGGTGGTGGTAGAGGCTGTACTATTTTGAGTCAAAATATTTTCCAGAGAGGCAAAAAATAGCCAGAAAATGCCAAAATTGCAAAGGAGAAAAAAAAAAAAAAGGGAAAGAAAATGCACAGCCCACTCCCCTCAGCCGTGACTTTTCAGCTCTCCAGGGTAATGAACTCTAGGGCTTCAACCCAGTGATGGACCACACGCCTGCCACGTTTCAAAGGATTTTACTCTGCTATGACTCTCTCCTTGTAAGTGACAGAGACTTAAGCACTGGGATTCTCTGAGCTAGCTGTATTGAAGAGCTTCAGGAGGTTGTGGGGAAGCCAGGACCTTCACAGCTGAAACACCCACCCCAGGAAGCCACCCTGGGGGCTCCGGTGTGCTGCTGGCACTGCTGGGGTGATGCTGAGCACCCCAGGCACCCCCACTGCTTGATCCTGGCTCAAGGTGAGTGTGCACAGCCAGGTATCTGAAAGAAAGGCTCTAACGTGCCTCCTTCACTACTTTCTTTGGCGGAGAATAAGCCTCCCAAAGAGAAGGGCTGAAGCTTTACCTCCTGGCTTGTGCTCAGCACAGCATCCTGGGTGGGACGGCTCCTGGTCCTGTTCCCCCCGCCCCGGCTGCCTCTGGACCGACCCTGCAATAACCCATGGTCCTACTCCAGGAGTATTAAAGGCAGCCTAAACAGAGCCTAATTTTTTAGGCAGAATCCTTCCTTCCTTGCATCTTCCCCCTGCACTGCACTGTGTGTGCAGGCACACTGCAGGAGAGCATGCCTTTTGGAGGACTTAATTGCAATAAGAAAAAGTTAGAAATTAGTGTTTCAACTGTAAAGAAGTGTGGGAATTAAAAAAATAAAAAAATAATTAAAAAAATCCAGGCAGTGCAAAACAGAAACCTCAGTGTGCTGTTTAATCAGTGCTGGCAACTCGTACCTGCTTTATTGGTTTAAAGCACAACAGCCGGTCACAGGGTATTGTTTCAGCAGCTGGGCCGTGTGTTGGAGTGAAACTCTAAGGCCAAGGGAAGTGTAGCAACATTACAGGGAGAACTAGGAAGGAGATTATGAGCAAAGGATAAGGAGTTGGCTTTTATGAAGGAAATTTTGAAAGAGGCACAGGAGGGATCGGCCAAAAGAAATTCAGAGTGTATTAACCTGGGTCCTTAGATGACTGTGTCAAAAAAAGAGAATAAGAAAGAGAATTTAGCCTTTGAACTTGGAAAAGAGGGAACGAGAGTGTCAAAATGTAACCCAAGGTCGTGGGCAGTCCGTGGTAAAGGACATTTGAAGCAAAAAGGTGGACTCAAAAGGTGGAAAGGCATTCTTTAAACCTGACAATGGCCTTCAGAATAAACAAACAAACGACAGCTGGGATTGTCACCACTGAAATGAGAGTACCAGGTGATGTTGGCAGAGTGATTTTGTTAGCAGAGAAAGATGGGTGAAACTGCAAGAATGAAAAGAGAAGAGGAAAATCTAATCAGCTTGAAAGGATCCAGTATGAAACTCAGGGTGCTCAGGGGGCCTTTGGAGGCAAAATTAAAAATTTAAAGAGAAGAAAGAATTTAAAAAGCACAGAGCTATGGTTTAACCACTTATCAACATATTGTTTCTCATCAGGCTTAGCTGCTTCCTTGTCTGCTTAAGACGTACACCATCTCGGGGTGGGACTTCCACCCTTAACCTGAGCAAAGCAAAAGGGAGGGGAGAGAAGCAGGTGTGGGGGCACAGCTCTGCATGGGTGGATGCAGAGGAGGCTGGGGGTCCCCTGCTTGCTCATGCTGTTTCAGCGACCCCTGGGGATGTGTGCCTCCCCTGGCCCCTGCACAGCTCAGGGCAGGGACAGGCAAGGGCACAATGCAGAAGGGGAGGTGGAGAAGCCCCACAAACTTCTGGAATGAGACACCACAGTCAAGGAAGCCTTGGGGCCACACAGACATGTGTGGGTATTCAAGAGACAAACAGCTGGGTATTCCTTGTTCTCCAAAGCCACAGTGCTGAGGTTCAAAGCCTTCTTGCCTGCACTAGCTGAGCGGTGTGGGCTGGGGAAGATCCAACAGGGTATATGCCTATTATGCAGGCTATTGCAATTAGCTACTTTAAAACTTGCTTTAAAGTCATTCGATGCGTTGTGCTTTATAGGCCTCAGAATGCAAAGCAAACTTAATACTTTCTATCCAAAAGTAAAAAAAAAAAACCAAACAAACAAACAAAAAAAAAAACCAAAAAAAAAGACTTTAACAATTCTTACAGTTATTTGTATAACCTTTTCAGAAATGCTCTGTTTTCTTTCTCTTTGCCTTTTGCTTACTTTGAGGTTTGTAGGTTTTGTTATCAGTAGTAACTTTGAAATGTAATAAGAAAGTAATTTTTAAGAAGCATACATGAAGTGTTTTACACTTTTGAAGAGCAAATTGTTAAAGCAAACTTTTATTTGAACAACATGAAGGGCTATCTCTTGTTAACAAAAGGTCAGCTTCGTCTATGGTGGCTTTAATGAAGATTTAAATGTCACAGTACCAGAGCCAGTGCTTGCTGCTAACTCAGCTTTTACTTTTTTTGTTGTTGTTGTTTGGCGCTGTTGTTTTGCAGTAGGAATGGAAGTATTTGTGTACGAGAAAGAGACCGTGGCTAATACTGTGGGTTAAATCCCAAGGCGGGTTCATTAGCCTGTTTGACCACGCTGTCACCATGGATGTTTACACTGACTGCAGCATGAGGAAGTGTAAGAGCTTAAAATGTATGTGTGTGTGTGTATATACATAGTTTCCCAACATCTTTGGGTGTCAGAAATAGGTCTAACTGATGCTAAGGTGACAGCTGCCCATTTTGGGAAAGGAACATGCTTGTCTCCCATCACCTGGATTGATCTTAATATCTGAAGAGCCTCATGTTCATGTGTAACCAAACATGAGAAATAAGAAATAAGAAAATGTAAATCTGGGACAAGATACTGTTAAAATGAGAATAAACTTTAAGCACTTTTTTTTTTTTTTTTTCCCCTAGCTAGTATTTTAGAATATATTTAATAGATCATTCTCGGTCAATCCAATAACATATAATATTTTGAAAATTCAACTGATAAATAAAAAAATTGCTCTGCAGAACCTCTCTGCCAATCTGCTTAAGAAACAACTGTCCAGCTCATGATGTTATAAGAAAGTTTGAAAAAGAAATCCAAAACAAAGAAGAGATTAAACAGAAGGAAAGACAAACAAAGGGACCTACTTACTAAAGCTTGGACTTTTCATTCTGGCTGAAATTCCAATATTTTGAAGATTTTGTTTTCAGTGGGAATGAGGCCTAACAATATTTACATTTTCCATGGAAAAGGAATGTATTAAAATAATTTCTTTGGAAAAACAGGACCAAATCTTTCTGACACAACACAAAGTTTTCTCCCAAGCAGCCATGCTACAGGATCCACCAGCTGTTTGGGTGCATATTCCCACAGCTGGCAGCCTCCCACCCACAGTGCTGGGAAGACCTTGGAGCCCTTTTGGTCAGGAGGGTCCCCGAGCCCTGCACTCCCTCCTCCATGGACAGTGCCTCCTGTGTATCCTCCACAAGTCCCGAGTGCCTTTGCACCTCCCGTCCCCTGAGCAGGGACACCCTGCCACCACAAACCATGTTGGCAGCTCAGCAAATTATCTGGACATCGGGCAGGTTTAGGAAGTGCTAGAGGGTTACAACTGGAAGGGCTAGAGGGTTACAACTGGAAGGGCTAGAAGGTTACAACTACTATACAAAATATTGTTATACACCAAACCTTGAGCATTTTTCTTTTGTGCCTGCTTATTGTTGCAAAAACACAGTCATATTAATCCTGGGATCACTATTATCTTGCTATAATTAACAGTAATATTTCCAGTAATTTTGTTGTAACTATTGCAACCAACTTCTCCCCTCATCAGACTTCAGACAGAGACTGTGTAGCTCGTCTGTGGCAACTCGGAGTTCGAGGTTCAATCAACAACACTCGCGTGAGCTGTACATTATAGACAGGAAGATTTTTGTTATTCTTACACAAAAATTTTTGAATTTTAGTGTTACTCTCTTTCCCAGGAGGGCCATTGATCTACCTTCTAAAATATACCCTTGAAGTACCATTTCAGCCTGTAAGATGGATTCTGAAATGTAAATAGATTGCATGTGTAAAATTTTGTTTTTCTGATAAAGTGGAAAGTATACATAATTTTGCTCTGCTGGTACGTTTATAAATGCATAGGGAACTTCTATTGCAAAGTCTTGAAGTGCAATTATTCTACAGAAAATTGTCTACCCACAGCATTCTCCCTTCCAAACTAGTCATCTGCAATGGTAGTAAGTTAAACATTTTCTGAAAATGTGTAAAACCTGAATGACAGCTCAGGTTAATAGTTGAGCGATATATTTCAGTGTGAAGGTTAGTCTTTTCCTCTCTCTGTTTTCTACCAATTCATTGCACAAACCTGACGTTATCTCTTTACATGGATCAGCCACTGCTGCTTTTTCATGACTTTTTCATAGTTTATTTTTCTACAGTTGTGTTTTGTGCCTGCACTGTCTTTTAATATTTTGCTAATTGCTAGTTGTTGAATAATAAATTGTAGCATTTGTACCTCATTTTCATAGTGCTTGATGTCATAAACCTTGGGGTTTTTTTAATGTTTTCATTTGGGGTTATGCTTGATGAAATGTAAAACTTGTCATTTTAACATTAAAAACTTTATGATCAAACATATATCATACTTTTTTCAGGACAGACACTAATTGCAACTTTTCAACTGCATTGATGTGTAAAAGTTGGGGTGCCTACCCAATAATGTTATCTTCCTGTGATAAATAGTCTAAAATTGCTAAGAAGATGGTACTGGGGGTTAAAATTACTTCCACTGGTAAGCAGGCTAGAAGAGGACCTGACTATATAGAAAACTGAGTGGAACAGACTGTAAGACAGAGGAGCAAGCCCCGGGGGTGACAGTCTTGCAGTAGTGCAAAAGGTTCCCAGAGCAAGCCAGGTTGTTGGCTGGGGACCCCAGAGCAAGTGTTGCCCAGCACAGGCGAAGTCCAGAAGCAGGAGGGAGCTCAGCCTCCCCCCTCCCCGTCCAGGTCACAGCAGGGCTTACAAGGATGCAGCTCTGGCTTTTTAATCATCTCTTTTTGTCCCTGGGGCACACAAATACAACGCTTAGCTGAACGCCCAGTCCAGCCAGAATTTGTGTCCCCATTTGAAATTGCCCCTGGGCCATTCTCAGGGAAATGGTGCTCATGTTGTTTTTCTGGACTGAGCTCAGCAAGGATTTTCTCCCAAAACCATGGTCATTTTGGCCACGTTGACATGAAACAGCGCTGTCAGATGCAAAACACAGGAGAAAAGCTCTTGGCCCTATTTACTTTTCTCCCTAAAAATGGGCACAGTGTAGCTGCTTTGGCAGAACTGTTGCAGCTGGTATTAGAGTGGTTTTGAATCCCATCCACAGATTATCCCTCTGATTATTTGCTCTTTAAGACGCAGCTATGTGTATGAAGAATCATGCAGAGCTCTATTGCAGCTTTCCCTGGGTCTAGTCTCCCAGGAACGATTTTCTGGGCAACTACAAAGATCAGAATAAGACAGTGTTGTAGTAAGAAAAAAATAAAAGCAATGCTGCACTTATAATGAGCATGACAAATCTCATCTAAAATTGGAGGTATGGAGATTAATACATGTTATCATTTTAAGATCTGGCCTAAGGCATCAGTAAATTTTTATAAGTGTTTAAAAAAAATTCTGAGAAGCCTTTGACCTCTGTGGTAGCTGTGGCTGTTTTTCATGGTTCTGCATCAGACCCTTCAATCACGGTCAGTGAGTCTCCTTTTGCATTCCTTTCGTCCTGCAATCTTATCTGCAGTTTCATGACAGCAAGTTTGCACAGAGTGAAAACAAACAATCTAAATGAATATCCTAGTTTGGAACTATGCTTTATGGCAAAGAATGTGAAAGAATTCACTCTTAGGAGATGCACTGTAGAGCAAGAGGGATGCTCCCCATGATCCTGCCTTTTCACTCTTCTGCTCCAAGCTGGAGTTCTGCTCAAGTACTAGCATTAATGTGAAGTAAGTGACTGAACTGGGAAGTATCTAAAGCATACACGTATTACCGGTCATGCTAATCGGTACTGTTGCATCTCAGCTCGGGAGATTTTGACTCGAGTGAAGTATTATATATGGTTTCACATGGATGTGAATGGCTAGAAGTGGAAGAGCTATTTCTTTGCCTGCTTCTGGCTCCTTTTGCTTCTCTCTCTCCACTGGAAGGTGTGCACCGTGTAAACGTTGTTTTCCCAACAATTAAGTAAAGCAATAGATTCTTCACTAGATATATTGCTTAGATTCTTCACTAGATATATTGCTAACAATTAGTTGGCAGAAGATAGAAAACCTACGAGCTGTACTTCTGTGCGGGTCTGTTGGCCCTGTTTGTCTCAAAAAAAATAGCACCCCACAAATCATATACAAAGAGATAATGATCAGGCCATAACAAGGGCGTGTATAATCAAATTTCCACTTTCAGCCAGCGTACAAGACGGAGAGTTTGGACAGCCTTGTTTATTTAGTAACTTTGCCAGTAAGTGTAGCTAGGATAGAATTGTAGCTACCCAAACACAAGGAAAAAAAGCCATTAAGATAATTTTCTGGGCATTGTTGTTCCTGCTATTGGATAAGCAGGCGTTGGATCAGCTGGTTTCCAGCTTGTGGAGTCCTTTGTCCTGTGCAGGGGAGTGAAAATGTTAGAGAATTATTCCCACTGTCATTTAATGCTTTTCTTAACTTTCTGCAACATATGAAAGTTACATAAAGTGCCCTGCAAAGTTGCAAACAGTATGACTGTGTGCTGTTAGATACTCGCCTACGCTTCACAGGCAGGCAGATGTCCTGTTAGGATTTGTCTAAAGGCAGTTGCAATTACTCGCCTTGCATTTGTGATACAAAATATGTCTGACATTTCTCTCCCCAAGCTGCAGTGTCTGGCTTTGGAACTCTACTTCTTTACTGATAAGGAAAAAATAAGGCTGACACAAAACAAGACAAATGTGCCACTTCCTTCTACACTGATGGTAATAGAGCTTTCCTAGAAACTTTGCTGCTTCATAAAACCAATCTGGCTGCTCACAATAACACCCACCCCTTAATTAAAGACTTTCACCCAACAATGGGTAGGAAGATGCCAGATTAAAAAACAAACAAGCAAACAAAAAAAGGCCATGCTGTCTTCATAAGGCTGTTTTAAATTGAACTGACTAGTACACTCAACTTCAGGCAATTTCCCTCGGGTTTGTTCTCAGACAAACGGAGTTTCAATTACACCTTGTATACTGTAGGCAATATTCAGACTCTAAAGGTTTTCAAGATTGGGGATGGATTTTTTACTAATTTAAAAATGAAATGGTTCATCCAAGGACTTAGTCAACAGGAGCTTCTTTGCCTGTGCACGTAACTGCCGTTCCCCCATGGATGAATGACTTTATCCTTTGGAAGTGAAATTTGGACATTTAACTTTCCTTTCTGTTGGATTTACTTTGTGTGCATATATATACACATACACATGTGATTTCTTTGCTAACAAAGGACAGCTCTGCTATCTTTTGCCGAGTAACAAATAAACACTTTGAAGACAAATATGTCGTGTTGCTTTAGTGAATATCCACGCGTATGTATCGTTATATTAAACTCTATGAAATAGTCAACCTTCTATAAACTCAGCCCCACACAGCATTCTGTTATTTACATACCTTCCTGCCCATCACCTCACCGCGGTATAAAAAGCACAATGAAGTCAGCCTGATGTCCCTCACCTGCTGTGATGGGTGTTGAAGTTTGCACATGACAAGACTGCTCCTACACAAAATGTTACCGCTGTGCCCAGCTTTTCCCTTATTTATGTGTTAGTAAGCATGTAAGCAGGTCTTTGAGAACTAGATTAATTCAATTTGTATCAAATTTAAGAGACTCGGTGTCAGATTTTGCCTTGGTCTCCTGCTCTAAATTAATTTCAATGAGTCTGCATGCAAAGAGAACTTGACCTTTCAACGTCAACAGGAATTTTTCATTACTTTAGGAGGCACTAAATTAAACCAAAGTGACCAAAACTTGGCTAATTTTTCTGATGGTCTATATTCTGAGGGGTTTCTTGGCCAAGGCTATTTGGCATTTAAATCTTCAAAATTCATTCTGAGTGACCCAGAGACTCCGCATGTGAGAGAATTTAACCTTAACAGGATTAGAGAAGAAAGCATCCTGCTGTCAGTAATTTAAAAAATCTTTTAATGTAGCAGAAGTTTCAGTTATCTGGAGAAAACACAAATAAAATTCCATTATTAAAAAGGATAAAACCCCCACAAGTGCTATGGAAATTATAGACTAAAAATTCTGATGGCTACACTGACATATTTGTTGAGTGGACATGTGTCGAAAATAATTATAGATTTGGGTACATTTGGAAAGAACAATTTAATAACTGTGATATATTGGGGAATTAATAAACCAATTCAAGCCAATTTAAGTACCTGTACACTAAAATAAATGACTTGAAGGAAGGCAAATACATCTTTAGGAAATATGGTTTCTAGTAATTGTGGGCAAAAAATGATAGATTTTAGCATGTTCACTAAACTGAGGATAAGTAAAGTCTAGAAAATTAGAAGTAAAAATGTGAGAAAAAAATTGGATGACAAATGGAAGGCCTTTTTTTTTCTTCCCAATACAAACACTTAATGAACTGAAATCATATTTAAACCACTGCCTGTAGATAGATATTTACTGCAGTCACTAGGGGAACCTTCAAGGTGATCAGATTTCACGATGAAATCCCTAGGAGATGGGCTTTCAAAGAACTGCCAAAGCTCTTCCTTCAGTCAATGACACTTTCAAGATTGTGATCCAAGTGCAGTATCGTGAACTTCTGTATACATATTCAACTGCTCTTAGATAAATTATTTTGACTTTGAATTCAAGAGCATTTCCTATAGAGGTTTCTGACAGAGCATATGCAGGGAAAGCAGAAGCAATAGAAACAGCCAGTAAGTAGCTGCAGTATAAAGTACGTGAAAAGTGTCAGGTATACAGTAGCTCAGGAGAGGACAGATATTGGTGTAGGGAAAAGGGATATGGGTACATGGGTCTTTAATTCTATTCTGAGTGGGATCTCATGTTTTATGGCATTCACAGTCTTTTGTGAACAGTCAGCCAGCTCTGCCTCAAAACTCTCAAAATAGAGTTTAGAACTCAAAATAGTAAACTGCAAAAATTCCCTGCTTTTAATTTGGAAGGACCTGATTTCAGTTAAAAAAATTCAACACTAGAGACAGTAAAATAGTCTTACCTTGTGCTTTACAGTTAAATAGAATTTTGCAGATAGCTATGTAAGAACTTTATCCTCTTTTTAAAGCACCTAAATGTGACCCAGATTTGAATTGGAAGGTGTGTAAAGAAGGTTAGCCCAGTCTAATAAATCCTGTTGGAGAGGGAAATAATATTAGCATTGGCTTAGCACCATATTAATAAAAACACATGGCTTGTGGCCAACATGGACCATGGGAAAGCTGTGGAACACCATAAAAGAAGCCTAGAAAAGTAACCACACAGTGAGCAATCTCATAGGTGGGCACATGGATACTGTGCTCTATGCGTGGATGGTACACTACGGATACAGAAGTCTATCTGATCCTTGGCTGGTTTCTCTGGAAGAAGTTGCAAATTTTGCCAGTGTGTCAGGACCAAGGGCTAGGACAGGAGAAGACACACCATTTGTACAGGCAGCTTTCTAAGTGACACAAACCATAGCAGCCATTCCCAACTGCTGTCACCCATACACCAGCCTCAGCAAAAAGCTGTGCAGGAATCTGTACATAGTTTCTCTACTAGCTAATATTTTAAGTGATATGGAATTAACATAATGTGCTGTGGTCCCTGTATTACATTTATTAAAAAAATATTTTATCCTGTGAATTCCCTTGCTTTTGACTATTGCACCTTTTGAGAATTTTGGAATTTCAGTTACAGAAATGTTCATAAACTAAAGAATTATTTTATGTCAAGCAACTTGGTCAATATTTTCTTAACTGTGGAAAATCTTATCAATTGTATCGCAGTAGTTCAGTGTTTCACATGATTTCTAAATGCTTCTTGGCAAGATAATGGCTTCTGGTTCCTATCAACTGGCCTTACATGCCAGGAAAAGTCATCATGTTATGCCACCTAGAGGTATTCTTTCTGTCCTTTTGTGCTATATCATATATTATCTACATTATCTATGTCTTAATCACTCTTTGTTCTATTTTGCATGGTGATGCCTTAGTTGTATAGCAAACTCGACCATCACGACCATGTGAAGTTTAGCTGAGCTAGAAACAACAGTGCAGAAAAATTGCATATTCCTGTTTGCTACATCTGGTCTATAGACGAGAATGGAGATAACACTACTGTTCAGTACATCACCTTAACAAATCGGAAAAGCCCTCCAAGAACAGTCGTCACCTTTTCTCATTAACCTAAGCACATTTACTGAAATCAGAGAAGGCAAGCTGAAAGTGGAGATAACGGGAATTATTTTCCTCTCTTAAGTGACCCCAGCTTCACTGAGAGAACAAGTGAACAAATCTGTTCTAAAGAACCCTTCAGTCAACAGAAAAGTGAATTTTATGGTGGTTTAACAACCATTTCATAATCACTAAAGTTTACATTTAATGATCTTTATTATTCAGTGTTTATATAGAGATTGTATTCTCTGTTAAGGAAAAAACCCTTTCTGAATGGCAAAAGTTTATTGTGCAGTCAATACATAAGAAAGGAAATATAAAAAGGACATTCTACAAAACAAGAGTATCTAAAAGTGAACAATGGTTTCCTGAAAATCTGCAGATGGTAAACAGGTGAGTACAAGTTCTCATCCAAGCATGTAAAAAAAGAGTAAAGGACCAGCTATTTTTTCCATTTGAATAGTCAGGAAATGGCAACTACTTTTAGAATTTAGGGAGTACCTCCAAAGATAGTGAAGAGAGATTACCAGCTTTGGAAGAAAAAGATCTTTGCTCTTTGCACAGGAGAAGAGCAACAGCCTGTTCTTATTTTCAACTTGCAAGAAGGTTCAAAATTCAGATAATCACCTCCCGAGCCTGCAACCCAGCCACCCGCTTACCTGTTGTTCTGGCATCTGCCGCTTCCATGTTGGTCAGCAACCTCATGACAGACTCAGGTAAAGTTCAGCTTATATGTTCCTGCACAAAAGTTTTAGATTTGAGAATCTGGCATTTCCAAACAACTTTGTAAAAAGGGAAAAAACCCTCTCACCCTGCTGCAGTAGTAGCAGTTTTTTCTTACTGTGATACATTTTCAAGCCTGATGTTGGATGAAAATGTGGGAGGACCACAAGAATTCCAGTCTGCCACTTAACCCTGGGATTTTTTTATATAGTCCACTGAAGAGGAAAGGAAGCTGAAATCAGAAGTTCAGAGCTTTGCTTACCAGTATTCGAGGAGAAAAGCTGAACAGGTAATAAATTAACTAGTATTTTCGGTTCACTTAGATATTCCTGCAGCTTGTGTAATATCCCTGAGGAGAATACTACTTCTGGTCTTCAGAAAATAAATTTATGAAAATGTGCAAACGTTCACTGGAAACGTTTTTTGTAGCTTTTTGCTATTTTAAATGGTGTTAGATAATAGCAATGATATTCACCTGGTTCTCTTTGCAGGAAGAGTATGAGAGTGCTACAACAAGAATACTTCTACCTAATTTGTTTTAAATATACTATCTTTTTTTTTTTTTTTTCCAAATACCTGTATGAGAAGATTCTAAAGAGCAGCTTCTGTGAATATTCATTCAGATAAGACCAAGGCAAAGATGTTCTCCTCAAGATGAAGGGCTCAGCCATGAAGAAGTTAAAGCTGGGAGCAAGAGCATACAGAAGCAAGTTCTACACCTAAAAGTGTCTGAATGTGCTCTTGGTTACTTTTAAAACTCTATACTCTTTCTTACCTAGAGGTTTTATCATAGATTATATATGTTTGCTTGCATGTTTTTTACCAGGTGTATGTACAGCTATTTAATTTTTAACCAAAGCTTAATTTTCCTTTGTTGTTTTTCTATGTGCTTTGGGTCTTATCTATCCTTTTGATTGCACAAACAGCACATGTTCAGCTTTTGTTGTTTGTCATGGATACGGAGGTAGTCAGCACTTGTCATGCTCTTGAGGACGATACGACACCTTGAAATGATCAGGTGTAAGAGTTTGCTGGTGCTGCTTCTTGATGTTACAGAGCTGAACACTAACGACTGAGGTCCATCAGCTGAAGAAGCAGTTACTCTCCTCCAAACTTCCATGGAAAACATTGTAATATTTCAGCTAATCACAGGCTTCACTAGGATTTAGTTTTCCTGGATGGTCCCCAGTACTAACTGGTGCCTACACCCAACAGCCACAGCCTTGTCCCTTGTTTTTGTGACATATTTCAGAGTGCTTCATGTGGCAACACCACAGGGTGTGTGGGTTGTCCCTTCAGCAGCATGAGGGCTGAGTGCCTGGGGTTGTGCTGGGACCCCACACAAGTTGTGGAGGCCATGAAAGCCCGAAGTAGGCACCACAATGAGTAGGAGCAGGTTGCTCATGGACAGTCCTGTGAAATCCTCTTAAATGCTCTCAGCATCCTGCAGAGCCGGCCAGGATGCCTACCTGCAAAGCCAGGTGTATTTTGAACAAGCAAATTCAAAACCTACAGCTCAAGGATAGTCATTATAATAACAGAAAACTGGAAATTGCCTCTGTTAAGTCCTCTTTTCCAACTTAACAGTGATCTTTGATGCTTTTGAAGCTTTATTGCTTAAAAGACAGAAAGACATAGCGAGAATGCCACCAGCCAAATGTGGCTTATAGAGCCAAAGCTGACTAAACAAAACCCTTCAGCAAAATATGGGAGGAACATGCCGTAAGCCAGAGCAAAGTGTGATCTGATTCATTGTGGTCTAGGTACTCCTTGGGTACATTTAATGAATTCATCTTTTTCCTGGAAGGAAGTTCAAAGTCCTGAATTCTGCAGGTATATATATAAAAAAAAATAATAGAAATCTCCATATACATCCCTCAGATGTCAAAAGTGTCTTCTGGGTTTTGGGTTTTTTTAATTTTTTTTTAGTGAGATACTAATCTGTGTGCTTACTGGCAATTCAGCAGCCAACAACCAGCCAGATAATAAATCAGAGGGAGATTACGAAATCATTTGCTTTTCTGAAATGAACTTCAAGATTTCCTGTGAGCTATTGATGTTTTAACCAAGTTGCTTGCAATGAGAAAGAAAAGAACGTGGAAGACTAAAATACAGTCAGAACTGGCTCGTACTCCTGAAGCCGACAAACTCTTGCGAAAATCAACACCAGCTTCCTTCCAGCCATGGACATTGCTGACATCAAAGATCAGACCAAACCTTCTGAAAGTTGGAAATAAATGCGTACAGCTTTGCATTTACAACTGTGGCTATGGCTTTGTGAAGGAATCCTTGGAGACATCACTTGTTTGGCACTAGGACCAGTTTGGTGCTCGCCAGAGACCAGAAGTGAAAGGTGCTGTCAGTCCTAAGACAAAGTTCATTCCAGAGATCTACAGATGCCAGAGGTCTGATCACTTCAGAGCGTCAACATTTTTCCACATTGATCCATCATTTAAACTTTAAACAGTCTTGGGCTTCCAGCAGCATCTTATAAACCCGTTCTGGTAAAAGAAATCAATACCTTGACTGTAAACTTTCAGGGGTAAACAATTTGAGCTCAGTGTGAAGGTTAGAATTCTTTTCATTGTCAGGTACGATGCGTTTCTTCAACTTTAAGACCAAATAAGAATAGTCTTATCACAGTATATAACTCGGTTGGCTTAGTGCCTCACTGATTGTACTAACAGATGTTTTATTGGAAGTTGCTTCCAAAATAAATAAATTATAAAAAAAAGTTTTATTAAGTGTTTCCATTTATTAAAATTCTGTAATTTTTGGAAGCCATAAAAGTGTTCATTTATTTTCTGAAGTTTGTATGCTAGATTCTTGAATGTTTTGAATAATATATATATATATATATAAAATATATGAAAGACAAATATTGTAATGGCATCCTTATTTGCTTTTAAAAAATATTTCTGTTAATTGGAAAAATATTGGCAGTGAACGTTAAAGTTCTCAGCAAAGCTGCGACATTTGATAAAGAATGATGTGGGGGTGAGCATGGAGGAAGCACATACATTTTCCACTGGGATGAGCTGTGTGGAAAAAGGCAGAAGAAGGGGTCTTAAAAAGTGGTATTTCAGACTGAGGTGTGGAATTATAAGAGCCTACTGAGTTACCCCCAGGTGATTCCACCATGCAAGCTGTCTACAGCTGCCCCAGTTACAAAGCAGAACCCCTCTGCTGGAATGGGTGGTGCTAGGTGCCTCCCACCTCACCCCATGGGCAGCTGCCCGGAGTGACCTGCTTAGGGCACAGCCCTGCTCCCAGGAGGACAAGGGATGGACGTGGGATGGCAGGTCACTTTGTTTTCGGGGGTGACAAAATTCCCCGTCCATAAAGGGGGCTAGTAGGAAAACAACCACTGACCCTTTCAGCTCTGTGTGCTCAAAAGAATGAGTTATTAAAAGGTTAAAAGTGTATTAACAGTAATCTTATTGTCTCTTTATGTGTGATTGAGCTCTCTGTTTCCTGAAGTCTTGTTATTAAAAGAACTATTTCCTTAATAGATTGTATTAGGTTACACAGCAAAGGTAAATTATGTTTTATATGCACTTTAACAGCACACGAAGACAAACGGGGCTGTACACAAAGTAAGAGTTAGATGTAGTTAAAACTTCTGAGTGTAAACAATTCTGTAGAAATAATTAGTCATTAAGAGGTTTCCTGTGATTTTGAATGTGTCAAAATGCTAGTTTCAGCTTCACTGGCAGTCTTCCAGACCAGACTAGCACTGAGCTAGCAACACGCACTTAATGCTTAACATAGCATATGTACCTTAAGAATCGATTCTCGTCGCGACTTTTTAAGGCAATTAGTTCATAGCAAATTAGAACATGAATTGCCTTACATCTTTTTTTTAAACAAGTTCTTGCAAGATTCAAATGTAAATCAAAAGCATCAGAGAGGTTTCATAACTGGGAATGAGAAAAGCATGATAAAAACTCGGACCCTCGCTTATCAATACCATCACATACATGTCTTGGAAACTCTATTGTCACATAATGCTTCCGTAAGCACTAGGGTTTAAAAAAGGTGCTATCAGAGAAGGAGAGGGAGGATTCTGACAGAATTGGAGTAAAACCCCAGTTTTGTGGTTTAGTGGATGCCCTGCACAGGGGAAGTTATCCTTCTGATGTGTACCCTTGACAGAACGAATGAATCCATTCCAGGGTGATCCATGTGGACAATGGAAGATGTAGTGAGCTGGAATGTGTACATTTCTTGCCAGGAAGGTGAGGAACAGTGTGGGAAAAGTCATCTTTTTAAAAAGAGAGAATTACTTTCGTGGCAGTCATTTGCAGGATATCACTTACTGACACACAGAAGATATGCTGCAGTAGGATAAAATACGTTATGAACCACTCAGGGCACACTGATTTTGAGCAAACATTTGGGGTAAAACTCTCTGCCGCTGCAAACAGAATCTGTTAATTTTGATGTGAATTTGAGCAGTTGCACCAGGAAAAGAATGTGGCTTCATATTTACTCGATTCTCCCTAGGGAATAATCTGAAAATAAACATTAGCTTTTCCTAACCCCAAGTCAAAGGAAGAAGGAACAGGTATAAAATCTACATTTGGCAATTCCACTCTTCCTTATATTCCCTTACCATGTGTGTTTTGTAGTTACTTCTCCTCTGACTTGAAAAACATATTTTTGATTATACTACGCCAGAGACGGGCAGATACATTTGACACATATAAATTATCCATTTAGAAACAGCGCTTCTGAAGTAATTGCTTAAATGGAGT
Organism: Falco cherrug; assembly: GCF_023634085.1. NCBI lineage: Eukaryota > Metazoa > Chordata > Aves > Falconiformes > Falconidae > Falco > Falco cherrug. The sequence continues at coordinate 83,941,644 of NC_073702.1, read as the reverse complement.
TTAAGCTTAAATGTCAGTATAACGTTCACCACATATTTATCTGATCTTTTTTCAGTGTGTCATCCAAAAAGTTCTTTCAAGGTCAATTTATTTCCATGTTAGTTAAGTTTTGCCGATGTTGACTGTAAAAGGATTTTTTGTTGTTATTTTTTGGTGTGGTTTTCTTTTTCCTTGTTTTTGGTTTTGGGTTTTTTTTTTTTTTTTTTTATATTATTCTAGTGAACAGACACTTTTACCTAACCTGGTCATTTTTGAGTTTGAAACTCCTGAGATGGCTCAGGAAGAGGCAATTGGATCAGGCTTTCTACCACCACCGCTATGAATAGGGAACCCCCTAATATGCCCTGCACTTCTGGGGGTAAAGATCACTTACCCCACCAGGGAAAACACCAAATCCTCAGCCCTATTCTGCCTTTTCAGACACTCAGACTTCTTCATTTGCTTGAGAGGAGCTTTACAGACTTCTAGTATGGTTGGGATCCTCCTCACCGCCTTCCACTGCGCACTGAGTGACAACCTTTTCAAGAAGATAAAGTAGATTATTTTGGTCAACCAGCGGGTAGAGCCATCCCTGTGTGTTAATGAGGACCTCCTGAAAATAGAAGTACACAGGGTATTTGTAATCAATCAGTCCTCTCCTTCTGACCACAGTAAGTAAAGGTTAAAGACAGATACATTCCTTAGAATTGTTTAGGTGAGAAGGTTAATTAATTACTACATAAACATGGTCAAGGTATGAGAAAACTTAATGATAACTGAGTTTGGCAGCCTTTTATTCAGAGAAATTAGAAAATTGTGTTTTCCATGCAATACTAATCCAAAACAATATGATTGGATTGCCAAGACAGGTTGTGTATGATAGTATGTAGCAGGACTTCAGCCATGGGCCATAAGGAGATCCTGAAGTTCTGCTGACAGAGGTGTGATGAGATATCAGTTGGGTTTCAGCAGTATGTTTGTGTCTGAGAAAAACAGAAGAGACAGTAAAAAAAACAGCAAAAATGACCTGAAATGAATCTCAGACATAGTCTTTGAAAAATATGGATTATAAAATATTGGAATAAGGAGCAAATAATTTTCCTTCTTGTTTCATTCCTGCTGTATTCAGAGGAATCAGACTTTGACGTAATCTTTTTTACTTACAAAGAATGTGTGCAAAGAAATACCTGGCCCCACTATCAAATTCTCCTGTACAAAAAGAACACAAAGGAATTAATTTTGACAAACTAGTCTGGTGGAAAGGGGAAGCAATATGTAACGAACATGCAGAATAACATTTTCACAAGGTGTAAAGAGAGTTAGTTTTAATGTGCAGCAAGATACTGGCTCCCAAGAACCTCAATTATTTTTGAAATGGGATATGGGCATTTCTGAGAAATAATTCCTTTGTGAGTCAGTTTGACTGAAAAGTCAATCACTTGCTCAACTCATATTTTTATATTTTTATTGCCAGTCAGATTCTCTTGTGTTACGGGATGTTGCTAACAGTGCTCCCATGAGATAAATAGGAAGTTGTACATACCATCACCACCTTTTTTTCTTCTTCTTCTTCTTCTTTTTTTCCATTCCAAAAGAAGACTCTATGGAAAGAAAGTTCTTTATGAATGTCCCAGATGTCTTCCCACTTCTGTGTAACACAGTAATCAAGATCAACTTGAAAAGATTTCAGAACAGACTCTTTGTAATCTTTTCCCAGCTAGGGCAATGTGTAGGAAATACAAGCATCTCAGGAGGCCTGCTAGGATTGCTTTATACATAGGGCCAGAACCTGGCTTGACATGCAGTGAAGCTGTCCAGAAACTTTTCCAGGGTCTTTGTGGATTCCACATCAATGGAGAGCAAGCACATGTCTTCTTCCTTATGCTTTTTCCCTCTTAGAAGCCTCTTCTGATGGCTTTGAGGGACAGCTGTGCGGAGCACGCCACAAACAAGGAATTCCCATGCAACAGTAAAACCTTTGGCTAGAGGTTTGTGGCAGGACTGTAAAGACATTTCTTTTCTATAAACGGTGAGAATTAGCCTGTAATTTAATAGGCAATCTCCTTCACTTGTTGCTTTGCTCATGAATTGGGGGCATTTTTGTGAACAAAATACAGCATAACTAAAAAATGGACAGTAACTAAAAAATGGATCAACACTTGTGCTTTATGTGCATTTCAGGTCTGTTATGACTGTTTAATAAGAGTTTACCAACTGAATTATGTTTATGTACTGGTGAAAATCTTACAAATCAAAGTTATATTAAAATTAGTTATTCTATACTATTGTTTGCCTAAGAATGCATGTTCTTATAACACATAAAAATAATTTAGCAATTTTATAAGATGATAATATTGCTTGCCCCACAAGTAATACCACTGTTATAATTGAAAAACTTGTTGTCATACAGTAAAACTAATCATTTAGAGTCTCACTTTGCACAAAGATGACGGAAAAGCAAAGAAAATTTCAGTATAGCAAAGCAGTAAATTTATTCCACTACAGTGGAATGAAATGGAAAATGGAAGAAGTTAAACTTTTTCAAACTCCTAGGAGTTGATATAAGAAAATCAAGAAAATCACCAGCTTTAGTAAAGTGGGCCAGGTTGGCACTGATTAGAAAACACTTTTTCAAGAGGTGGAGTCTGAGATATGAGCAGAAATTTTGAAAGAAGCAGGGGAATAACATTCATTAAAATAAAAGCTACTCAGTATCTTCTGTACCCAATCAAGCCAGTCAAGGATAAGGACACTTGTGTGTTCTGGTCTTAAAGGATTTACAAGTTTTGAGCAGAAGCAAAGATAAGATTTAACTTTTATACTTCTATGGCTGTTCAGATAAAACAATATTCCATTGGATCTGTATTAATTTTGACAAAAGCTCTGCTCCTGTGAAAACAGGAGGCTCTTGAGTAATTTAAAATAGTTAAATAAGGAAAATCAAACTTAATAATTCAGACCAGGGACTTTAATTTAATTCTTTCACATCCCAGTGGCTTGCATAGTTAGAAAGCTGTTGTATGATCCACCGTGAGTTTCTCAGTATTTGCTGTTGGAAGTAGTTAGGTTACTTTCTGACTCTTTGTCTAATTGTTTTCATATGGGTAACTAGATGCTGATCGGAGCATATATGCCAAACCAGAGTTTGGTGGCAGTGTGCCCCCCTCCTCACCTAAGCCATAACCACCAGTGGGGGTTGTGATGGTGGCATCTAGTGCACTCTGGCCTTTGAGGGATGGGTAGCAACATGGTAGCCAAAGGCTGTCTGGAGCCGTGACCCAGACATCTTGCTGGTAAGCAAATATGACTTAAAGTCAATCATCTTACAGCTGACAACCCAGGGCCTGTTGAGCTCTCCTGCACAGCAGTGGGCTGCACGCCAGGATCTCCCCTGAGTAGGGATGCCTCTCAAGGTTACTGCTTTTGGTTGAGAGATTCCTTGCTGCAACAGGTTCTCGGTAAGTGATTAATAGCAAGCTAAAGAAGAAGGAAGAAATTCTTTACTGTGAAGGATCTGAGACACTGGAACAGGTTGCCCAGAGAAGTTGTGGGGGAGCCCTGGCAGCCCCTGGCAGCCCCCAGCACAGGAAAGACATGGACTTGTTAGAATGGGTCCAGAAGAGGGTTACAAAAATGATCAGAGGGATGAAGTGCCTCTCCTCTGAAGACAGACTGTGAGAGTTGGGGTTGTTCAGCCTGGAGAAGAGAAGGCTCCAGGGAGACCTTATCGCAGCCTCCCAGTACCTACAGGGGCCTACAAGAAAGCTGGAGAGGAACTTTTTACAAGGGCATGTAGTGATAAGACAAAGGGCTTTAAACTGAAAGAGAGTAGATTTAGATTAGATTTTCAGAAGAAATTCTTTACTGTGAGGGTGGTGAGACACCGGAACAGGCTGCCCAGAGAAGCTGTGAATGCCCCATCCCTGGAAGTGTCCAAGGTCAGGCTGAATGGGGCTGTGAGCAACCTGGTCTAGTGGAAGGTGTCCCTGCCCATTGCAGGGGTGTTGGAACTAGATGGTCTTTAAGGTCCCGTCCAACCCAAACCATTCTATGATTCTATGATTCCAAACTTGGAAACCTTGTCTAAGTGATATTAAGGATTGATTATGCTTATATAATCCTTTAAACTGTTGACAAAGTCTGGGACTAAAGTGGATCCAATTGTACCTAATTACTCTCTGAGAAGGAGTTTAGAAAGCAAGGGGGTCTTTTCTGAACCTCATGACCCAACAGGAAGGTCTTCCTGATGGTTTTGTCTGACCCTGTCCTCTATGCAGTAAATAAGCATACCTTGCCATCGAATCGTGTTCAACCACTTTCTCATTTACCATTGACCTTTGTTATATCAATAAAGTATATGATTGCTTCTCTCTCACAAGTGAAGTACATGAGTCCATCTGGGACAAGTTCCAGTGGCCTAAGTAAGAGGCAGAAATGCAAGTATATGGTGGAAAGTCCGTAATTTGTCACACACACTTCAGGTGGGTGCTTTCTCCAAGAAAAGTTCTGAAATTGCATGGTATCAATCTGCTTTTGTTTTGTTTTGTTTTTAATAGCACAGCATACACATGTAAAATTTAACAAAAAATATTAGGAATTAAGTTTGCATGATGCACAGTGATGTTTTGGATAAAGGTGTACAGAGAAATAAAAAAGTTTCTATCTGTTGCCTGTTACTGCATTACCGTGGGTCTTGGTAGGTATCTGTAGGTCATTAAAGTATTATCTACTTATATTTACACAGTATTTCAAGTGATTCTTTTTCCATCTTAGTAGGTTAAATTCCAGCAGTTCCTCTATCATGACTTGCAATCTTCTGACTCCTACTTCTCCTTATCTCATTTCTCTCCTTTTTCTCCAAATCCCACCCTTTCCAAGATCACGTTGGTGTAATCTGAGCCCCAAATTCACGAGTCCCTTTTCAACCTAGGACTTCATCTCCTACACTAATTTGATGATTCAGAAAAACATATGTAGTTGGTCTGCAGTAGCAGTATGAGTCTTCTGTGAAATGATCTCTGAGAAGGACCATAACTAAAACATTAACCTGTGTGCGAGGTGGCAGTGTAGCCCTGGAGCACAACAGCAACCAAGACCAATTGGTGCTGTGTGGAGGGATACTCGGGGCATTACTTTAACATTATGTTGTGTACCTGTTACATTCGTGTAAAGAACTATAGCATCACCCTTTATAACAACCTGTGACCATATTAAGACACTGTAATTGTCAGTAACAAAAAAGATAGTTGTTGGCATTAGGAAATTCAACTATTTCCCAATCATTATTAAAGGATGTTGTTGATGGCGTTTTCCTATATTTAGAGTAAATAGATCCTCAGATACCATGAGAGATACAGAAAGCCATAAGGAATGCTACTACGTATCTATGCTGATTCAAAGGTTGGAACGCCTCTGGTAGATTCATTAGCTTAAACTCAATGCCTTCCACTGCTACATATGGCGGTTCTTCTAAAACAATGTTATTAAATCACAGCCCGATGGCTTTTTTCATGTGATGCTGATACTTCCTTTAAAAGATGCTGGCATTGTTTATTATCATCCAGAATAGCAATGTGTCGTCACCAAAGGAACGAGTGGTCTTCGATCAAGGAATAAAAAAGTTATCTGTTGGGGTCCATGGCATTTTGGTCAGCCTCTTATGGTGACGATCACTGTAATGACAATGTCCCAGGGAGCTTTAGAACCATCACTGCAAGAGGTTTCACATCACTTGCATCTCAGTGTATATTGGCTGATGTCCTACACCAGTAAAATCCTTTTTTTCAGTTCAGTGAGCATGTATCAAATTTTGTTAGTCATAAATATAACATTGTCTATAGCTCCAACCTGAGATGTGAAAGCCAATATACCTAGGACTTAGAATAAAAAGAACGATTGTAAGCAATCAGACTATTGCTTTCTAGATAAAAGTTATCAAAGCTGGCCATGTGCATGATCTTAATGCATTACAAGTGCTGAATAAAATGTGTTTGCTTGTATCAGAAAAAGAGTTCACTCACCAAAGGCATGGTGCACTCTAAGTGCAGGAGCACAACACAGCTGATTCAGTGAGGGTGGCTCAGTTGGAAGTGTTAGGCTTCAAGCCACAGGAGATGGACTATGTTCATGAAACTAAATGTGTCATATTTAATGATCCAGTTACCAATAATGGCATTTAATCTGACATTTTGTTACATTCATTTTGGGGTTTCTGCATTTAGAAAAACCTGAGCACATGCATAACCAATTATTTCTATGTAATAACGAAAAGGTTCACCCTTATTTTACACCTTATTAAAATATCAGTAGTAATTCATCCCTCAGTGTGAAGATTTTTAATGTTTTCATTTTAAACTTACTGATTTTGTTTATTATAGGCTTAATAAATTCAGTTACTGAAGTTTTTGGTAGTAACTGTGGAGTACCTGCCAACAGCTAGATAACAATTCAGATAACATTATAATCACCTATAATCTCTAGTTTTGAATTTTATGTTTCTGGCAGATCTTACTAGCTTTTATAGTTTAAAATAAATATTAGAATTCAAGAAGGAAATACAGATGATAAGGAAGTTAAAATAGAACAAATGGGATCAGAAAGCAGAATGGATGGGTGGGTTGACGCTAAGAACAATGAATGGGTGGGCTTGTCCCCGTGGAACTAGCAATGATTTTTTCAAATTAGGAAAGCAAAAGCACTCATGCTCTCAGTGCCAATTTTAGATCCAATGTACATGAATCTGGATTCATTGACGTCAAGAAAGTAAACTGCTATCAGGTTTCAATTTGCTCCACTCCGCTGATCATCAGGATGAACCAAAGCAGGATCTGTCTAAAAGTCAATATACCTAGAAACAGAGTTGAAGAACATCGCTGACGTCATGTCACTCCATTAGCATCAATATACATGTTTCCATGTGTTTTGGGAAACAACAGCAGGTTGTTGTTTTTTTAAAAAAGAAATATTTTACACTAACAAGATGAATAGGTAGATTTGCTTCTGCAAAAGGAGTGTAAGATCATAGAAAGCAGGTTTGAGTAAGAACCTGTCCAGACGGTACCCAAACCATTTATATGAGGTTCATGTTTAATCTATTTGGTATTAGAAACCTCTCAGCAGGAGATTCTGCTACATTCCCTCTGCATAATTTGGCTTCATTATTTTTACTATCAGAAGTCTTTCCCAGCCAAACTTCAGCTGCATTTGCTGTAATTCAACCCTATAAGTTCTTTGCCTATGGCAGGACTGTTAATTTCCTTCCTCTTTGTAGCTGCTTTTTACATGTTAAAATACTTTGTCGCTCTCTTTGTTTTTATCTTTGTTATGTTGAAAAAAAAAAACCAAAACCAACAACATTTCCCTTTTGAAGGTTATTTTTTCTAAAATTCCAGCAACTTTTGATGTTTGGATGTTGTTTTAGCTGTTCAGCACCTTTTTTAAAAGCAGGTGTTAGAGTGGGCCCTTGAAGTACAGTTGCATAAAGCTAAAGTATATATAGTATATATAGTATATATATATATATATAAAGTAGCAAAAGACATCTCATATATGTCTTGCTTACACATCCTATGAGGAGATACTTTGCTTTTTTTTTTTTTTTCCCTCTTCATTTTTTTTCCAGAACAGGCATCACTGTTGATACAGGTTTAACATGAATCACAATTGACTACACAGTCTCCTGCAGAACTTGCAGTCATTTGGTCAGTTCCCTAAACTGTATTCATCTCTATTGAAAAAAATCTATTTCACAGTAATCTGAATACGCTTTGAATTGAAATCCTTTTCAGGAAGGTGCTGCTAAGCAATAATTAACAAAGTTGAGACATATGTTGGTCATGTCCTCCACATTCCTCCTCCGTTTCATCTAACAATGAAAAAGAATTTGATTATTGCACTGCCAACACAATGAAAGAAAGTCTTGACTGTAACTGCACCCTCGAGCACAGGCTTCTACTTTGACAATGACCCAGTGGTAACTACTCCTTTAACACTGTTTTCCACCTGCCGTTGTTCTTGTCCCACCATAAGTTTATAACTTGCCTTGGAGATTGTCATGGGAGAACACGTCAGGTATTAATGAAGATATGTAATACGTCCTTGCAGAGTTCTCACAGGTGAGTTGGCCCACTGACACAGAGTACCCATCGAACAGGGAGAATTTGATTTTTTTAAGATTTGTCCACTCTAGGCTTTTACAGTTGTTTGAAAAGTTGTGACTGGGAGGTCTATGTAGGAGTTGTGGCCTTCTAGTCCATAGGCTCCAAAGCCAGGGTTAATCAATCTGAGCATGAACTGGGTTTGGACTCTGTCCCAATCACTAGGTATAGTTGCTATATTGGTGTATGAATAATCTCCTCTCAAACTACAAATATTATTGTACTTATACTATTCATAAGTATGTGGGGAACCAGTGGCACCATCAGTTTAAACAGGTAAATTTCCTGTGCCTGATTGCAAGGAGTATTGTATATTCATACCATATTATGTGATCATCGTATCACTCTATATGTGTTCATAGAGGAAGGCCCCATTATTTCCTTTGGATTATCCCTGAACTATTGCAACTGAGTAGGTATTTCACATGAATAACCAGAAAACCTTCCAGCTTTGCTGTTCAGTGAACAATTGAGTATAGTCAATGAGACTCACATGAAACTCAGCAGGTTTCACAAAGATATTCAGAAATCCCATTATGGTATATTCATCTAGTTCTGCTCCCAGATGGACGCTGTGTTTGCAGTGCCATCCACAATGCCACCTCATGTGCCAGCTGTTCCTCCACATGCCAGCCTCGTATCTGTCTGCAGTTATGCTTGCAGTGCTGTGCCCACAGCAAGGCATCCTTTGCATGCACTGCAATTACTGATGAGAAATGCAGGAGGAGTTATGAGTACAAGACACATAGAGAGGCAGGTAATCCAGGTCAGCCTTTGCTATGCGTTAGCAATGTAACCGATCTTCAGTGAGTGGCAATTATTTTGTCCTCAGGGAAGCTGCGTTAGACCCTACACACAGAGTGTGTTTTCCACTGCTGTAGGAAATCTCTAGACTAGGTTGGCAATCAAACTTGGGAATCATAATCAGAGAATACCTGTTTCAGCTTGATAAGGAAGCCTTTTTGCCTTTTTATATGCTGCCAGTTTCTGGCTTTCTGAAAATGAATCTTGCAAGAAACATTTCTGCTCATTCACTGATGATAAAAATATGGATCTTATTTAAGGCAAGCCACTCTATGTCATCCATAGAGCTCATCAGTGGGTGTGCCATTTGGATATGAAGGTAAAAACACCTTTAAAATCATCTACAGAGAATATTCAGCCACCACAAATCTTTTTACCTTTTCAAAAACAAGGTAACATTCATACCTGAAACACTAACAACCAATTTGGCAGCAGGCAGGAGCAAACTATAATTATAATGTGTAATTTACCATAATGCTAACAGACACTTCAGGAAGTGATGACAATCTGCCAGAGATCATTTGGGAGTACATATAAATGCTGAAACCCACCTACAGTGTAGAGTTAGCAGGCTGTAATAGTTGTAATTTTCATGAACTCAAGGTGGTTTCATAACACTGTCAAGCCTAGTAATTACAGAAATTATCACGACATTTTTGCTTATTTTTAACAGACATTTTGAGAGCCATCATCAATACTCATGATAGTTGAAGGAAAAGCAACAATTTGAAAAGCAAAAAAAGATCGTTAGGAAAATTCAAGAAAAACATCACATTGTGGCACCTGTGGCACATCCTTCTGTTTCAGGCATTGCTGGGAATCCTGATTCCCATCCCAAAAGGAATATAATAGAGTGACAAAAGTGTAAAAGAAGAATGACAAAGGTGAATAAAGTTATACAATAGTTTTCACACCGGGAAGTATGGAAAAGGTGGCTGTTTTTCCAAGTGGAAAGACAAGTGGTAGGGATTTCTGCAGTGCGTGGTGCCGGGGGCAGGGGTGACAGGCAACGTCTGCTCAGCCCCTGTCACCAGGGCACTGGCATAACCTGATCCTACATAAACAAATGGGGGTGTTTCTTCCACAGGGATAAACTCAACCATGTCACAGAATATCGAGGATGTCAAGTGTCTGCGTAGTTTCAAAAGTAATTGCATAAGTAGATTATAAAAATAAAATCAAAGGAAAAGGAACAAGCTAAGGTTGTTAAACACAGAGATCTACTTCTGGCCCAGCATATCCCTAAACTACAGTTTAGTACGGTTCTGATGGTCTTCTTCAGTTAACTGTGATTCACTGCTGGAACAGAAGTCAGTGACAATTTAGATCTTAGCCATTATGCTGCTTTTCTCCTCTTGTCCCCAGACCAGAGCTACCAGCCCCCGAACGCTCCTTGACCTAGCCCTGTGTAGCTATGCTGACCTTGCCCTTACTATTTCACAGGAAGCCTGAGCTTGGTCTTATCTCCTCTGGTGGCAAACCACAACTTTTCCTTCCAAGAAAGCCCTGCAGATATGTGAACTTAGGATGTTTAGAGCCCATGTGTTATTAAGCCCATGTCTGAGAAAGGGCTTGAATGTATATGATGTAGTTGTGAGATGACAAATTGTCTTTATTAGGCAGATAGATGCATGTAAAACTAAAACCTTGCTTAAGAAACCGGCACCAACTTTTCTGATTTTATCTAAAGTGGCATAGTGATGAGTTTTGACTTAAAAAACCCCACAAAACAAAACAAGCACATGGATACAATATTTTATATTCTTTCCCTTGGGTTTCTAGGTTTGAGTTAAAATTGGCTCAAATTCCTAAGCCTCTCTCCATAGTTCTTCTGCACAGAAGCCTTTAGAAATACATAACAAGAATTAAATTGGGATTCTCATAAGTGTTGGAGTGTCACGAATGAGGAACAGGACTTGCAGTCTGATTGTATGAATTGAGAAACTTTAAAATAAAAGGTTATCCTGAAATGTGAGACTTTTTATTTTGCACAACCAGTACTGGTGTGTAGGGCATATATAGCACACCAGAAACACGCAGACCAAATGACATGACATTCCTAATGTGTTGTGACAGGCTTCATCTTCCCCCTGCCCTTTTTTTTTATTATTATTTTTTTTCCCCATTGGAAAGCAGCAATAATTTTAAATATTTGAAGATAGTATACAATTATTCTTTGGACGGGGGGAAAATTGGGGAATACTTTTAGAACAGTTGTTACTTGTCATCTGTATATACGTTCCACAGAATTCATTATAAAACCATGCAACAAAGGTTCACATTTAAAAATGAACATTTGCTGGCGATTCTCAGGAAATTTGACTCAAATTGAAAAATCACAGAGGGAGCTGATGCTCTAAATGCCTTTGATGGCACAACACTAAATGCTTCTATACCATTTGGCACACAGCATTTAAGAGGAAAGGACTATTACTTCTTTTTACTCAAGGAACATTTCCTTAAGATTATTTTTTTCTGCCTGTTTAAAAGTTAATATTCATTTAGGAAAATGGTCATTGGCTGACAGTTTATACATTGAAATAAAATTTTACCTCTGTCCCTGCTTTGAGGTCTGTAAATTTATTCTGTGTGGAGTGGCCTCTTCACAATTTCACCTGCAAAGTGAGGCTTTGTGCCACAGCAGATACTTTTTGTTACATTTACGCCAGGGCACAAGGGTTAAATGGAACAGTGACAAGTAAATTCAAGTTGGTTACCAGTTCTGACTTGCAAAGGCTGATGAAAGAAGTATTTCCCTGAATACTCTTGTCTCTCCATGAAACCTGTATTTGGTTTTTAAAGAATCAGCTGCCTTTTGTTTTGCCTTAGTTAGTATCACTGTGAAAACACTGGCATGAGGTTCTTTGCTAGGAGTTTCCAGGTCACTAGTCCCCTTCCGTGGAGATACTGTGCAGCTACTTGAGGGTTGCCTGCCAATGTCAAATAGATAGACTCATAAAGGGTGTTTGGTGTTCAGTTTTATCCTGAACTAAATAGTAATTTATTATAACATAAGCAAACAGAAATATGGCAACCACTGGTAGGGCTGTATCTTGCCTAATATGTTAATGTAAGCATGGTTCCTGCCTACGTATTAGCTGCTTGCTAGCAAAGGCAGCACAGAGACCTTTTCCAAAGCAGTTCTTTAAGACCAGCTGCCACTTCCTGTAAAACAGTGGCCAGTTCATTTAATGAGGCCAGACATCTATCTATCAACGTGCCTTTATGTAAGTCACAAATTGCTAAATCTAGAAGCAAGTGTTTTTTTCCCTTGTTCTTCATGAGTGCTGCATGATGAGCTTGGGGACAGAAAGTCCTGCAGAGGAATATCTGAGTGCTGAAAGTGGAATGTATGTGGGTTGTTACTAGCACAGTCTTGATTAATTATTTCATTCTTCCCAAAGACTTTTCTTTGGCAGCGCTCTGTAAGCTTTATCCAGGATTTTAATCGTTCTTGTGTTCATGCAACCATCTACTTGTGTAGCTATGTGGCCTTCATCTGAGCTAGCATATGCATGAATCCACTAATCCCAGCAAAGACCCAAGTTTGGCAAAGCATGTAGGTGTTTGCCTCAGTCCAGGTAAGCAAATGACAGAGGCGCACACGTGATACCAGGCTCAGTTTAAATGTTATGATGAGTAGGAAGAAAACCTATAGATTTCAAGGCTCAAGACGTATGCAAACCACTTTCACAGTTTATGGGCAGTCCAAACTCACTGGTGAAGTGGAGAATTCGGAATTTGTGAGGTGCAGGGTATGAACGCATCCACTGGCACATGGTACTGTTTATATTTCCTGACTGGATGCCGCAAACTTTTGAGATATGAAAACAAAGAGCATCAACAAGACATTTATGACATTTACTGAATTTATTAACCTTTTTTAGAAGTGGTTTTGAATGGGGAACAGCCCAACCCCATGAGAAATGGGTATTATCTCAATATTTAGATATGAAAATACTTCAAAATGAGGTTTTACATCCTCTCACTTGGTTGGGGAATTTTAGTTCGGAGTAACACCAGTCAGCTTTCTACTAGCAGAAATCTTAACAGTTATAGAGTTGCACTATAAAGGTACAGCATCTCAAAAATTTAGGTTCCAGGTGTTGAGGGGGGTTTGAACATTATTTTTTGAGACTAATTTGTTTATGCTACATTTGAAGTCTAAATATTTTCCTTTACATTTAGCAGCACAGATTTGGATGTTTACAGGCTTCTGATGTTTGTGGAGGGTTTTTTGTGGTTTTTTTTTTTTGTGTGTGTGTGTGGTTTGGGGTTTTTTTTTGTGTGTTTGTTTTGTTTTGGGGTTTTGTTTGTTTGTTTTTCTTTTAATATTGTGTCTTTCCATGCCTGTTTTTCAAAGACTGTCAGTGCAGTTATGAATGCACATAGAGAATTTAGCTTGTTTGGTTTGGTATGGTTTGGGTTTTTTTAATCATGATGTGTACTTTTAAACTCAAATATTATGGATTAATTAAGCTACAATTCTTAGAGAACCCATTCTGTCATTTTATTTGATTTTCTAAATTGTTTTTCCACATTAGTATTAGATATGAATTTAATGATCATAATTGTTAAAGGAAATATGATGTTCTAAAAAAATTAAAGATAAAACTTTTAATCTTGATGTAAATAAGTAAATAAGAAACTGCAGAATAAGCTTGAGAATATTGAAAGAGTTATTTTCATATGTGATGCAGGTATGGAAGAAAGCAGAAGTACAAAAACAATTGAAAAATGTATGAAAAATGGCTAAAGGTGATAATTGTCTATTTTGACTGACTTCCTATTTTCAATGTAGATGTTGTAACACTTAAGATTTAATAAACAGGCTCCTATGGAGAAGGAATAAGTTTTCCCTTATTCAGTTTGTGGGTCAGAAAGGATTTCCTATTATAAAGTACACAAGCTTTCAGTAGTATGCATTCTCATTTCTTTTTTTAAGCAGAAGTCTTCTGGGTAGTAAAAATGTTGAAATTAGTACACGCTATCCAGATACCTACTGGAGGAAATCAGGAGTTCGTAAGGCAGATAACATTGTCATATTCTCATTGCCATGGACATGTAGCCAAGTTTATATGGCTGTTAATGCTTAAGAAGGACTTTATTCCTTCTGAAATGCCTGTTTTCCAGAACCCTGAACAAGTTTTTGGAAGTTATCCTGCTATTTATGTGATGAAGAATACAGAACAGCTCTGAAATAAGTAGAAGCTACCTTGAATCCACCTGGATATGTCTCTAGTTGTAATGTTAAATCATGTTTGCATGTCTTTGTTGCTGGCAATGATATATCCTCTGGGCTACCGCCTTCATAATCAGCTTTCCTCTTTGCAGTGGTTGCCCACCATCACAGAGAGCATGTCCATCCTGCATATCAGGATGGAACCTTGACATTGTCAGTACTGAATACATTTCCCTTCTCTGTTCCTTTCAGTTACTGGTTTGGTGTTTCTCTGTTATTTAAATATTTCTCCAGAGCAGGTTTCCTAGGGGCTGGATCTCCCCTTCAAACTCACCAGAACCAGGGCAGGCCATAATATCACTTTTTTGATTTGCTCTTGATGACCTCTGAATTATCAATGTCCCCAGCTTTCTACCCTCCTAGGTTCCTTAGCAGCATGGCAGAAGCTTGATCCATGGGAATTTTTCTCCAGAACATCCTCTGCCAGCTCCGGACACCCTCCTGTTGGAACCTACCAGCAAGTAAAGGTCCTGCCTAACACAGAGAGTGGGGGTAACAAGGATTCACCCTTGGGGCTGACTGGGGACATACACCTCACCTCAGATGTCAAGGTCATTTCGGATGAAATTTAATAACAGTGAAAGGTATTGACTGTGTTTCCAGGCAGTGCTAACACCTAATAGGTTGCTGGCAGACTTGGCAAGCTAAGAGCTCTTGCACAAGGAGCTGCAGGAAGTTTGTTCCTACGTGTGCCAGACAGGAGAGTGCAGGGATGGGCTGACATTGTGTGGCTGCCTTTGTAAACTTTCACAGGCTAGAGATTTCCTGACATCTTGGCATGGGAGTAGCTGCTGCTCTGCATTACCTTGTACCATTGTGCTCCACGGTCGATGGCTTTCTCTTGCCTATCTTTACCTTCTTTTTTTGATCTTAGTTCATGTTCACAGCCTTTTGTGGCCACAAATACAAGTCTTAGTCACCTGCTCCTACAGTCTGTTGCCTTTGCCAAAACCTCAGGCACATCTTTCTCATTTGCTTTTCTACAACTTCCTATATTTCCCACTCTTGATATGAAGTACCTTTATATGATAAGCCAACGAAAACTGAAGTGTAACACTCTAAAGCATGAATATTCTTCTATGTTACTTGCTTACATTGTAATTTTACTGGTATTTTTTTAAAAAAAATTGTTTAAAAATGGAGATGGCAACAAATTTTAATTTACTGTTTCTTAGATTTATGAAGTGCTATCATTGCTCACAGCAACCCAATTCTGTCAGAAGAAGCCAGCCACAGTAAAAAGTACAGGTTTTGATTCCTTTAACGTGCATTACTTGCTGAAGTTTAGCTTTGTTTGCAGGTTTATCGGGTTAGGTGTATCTAACTCCAAAACATATTTATCCTGATGGGGTCCAGTAGCCTGGGTGTGCAGGAAGATGGGAAGTATCATAAAAAAGGTAAGCACAGCATGGAAAATTAAGTTTGGCTTCTCTGGTGGAAGAGAGACGTTCAGCTAAGGGCATGGTAATGCAAAAGAAAAGGAAAAGCACAGAGCTTTACATTGTTCTGAGGGGATTCGGTTTTCATCCACTTGCTTTTTCAGAGGTTTTGTGTGGTGTGCCTAACAACCTCTGCTAGTTCGCAGCTTTATTGCATGCCTCCATGTGAAAAAGAGCTCTGATGAAATGGACACACAACACAAAACGTTACAAGTGAGTAGAAGTGAAACGGTGGACTGTCAGTTCTCCTCTAGTAAAGTTGGTGAACAATCAGTTTGTTTGGATCATATTGCGTTGTTTTCTTAAGATAAGAATAATCCTATATCTTAGTTGCAGATGTGGGTGGCTGCTTCTTTCTGACTCAGTCTCTTCTTCTCCCACCTTCAGGCAGGAATATCTCAGCAGTCTGCGCTTCCCTGAAACAGATGACAGGCAGCTGGTTACATAGCAGGATAAACAGAACCCTTTTTTGTAAGGCATTTCTTGAAAGAAAGTAAAGGTAACTCAGAAATATTTTCAATAAGCATTTCCTCTAGCCATTTTCTTTGTGCAGGTGAAGGAAGACCTGCAGCTGATCTTGGCAACATGACCATTGTTCTAATATTCTAACTCTAGATTGATTCACTGTTGTGGTTGATATGGCAAGGAAAATAATAGTTAACAGAGCTCCTGCATTACGGTATCAGCAGGGTGCCAGAGTCTTGGGGTAGCAAATACTCAGCATTTAGCCTTCTCATGTTTTACAAAGGAGGACATATCACTATGTACCGGTGTTTTTGAAACGTTCTAAAACCTTGCTTTCAACCTAACTTCAGGGATCTGTGGTTCAGCACCACAGGGACATAAAAAATCAATTTGGTGACTGTGGGAAGCTTTGCAGCCTTCATCTGCTCTACTCTGCTCTCCACTATAAGCTCTAAAACTTGCTCCTTGAGGGACAATAAGGTAAATTTAATGTCTTACTCTGGGAGTGGTTGTGATAAATCAGAGTGATGACAGCACAATGCAAACAAACCATCTGTTTGCACTGTCTGGGCTATATAAAAGGCTTGTCTGCACTCAGATCCTGTACTAATGGAAGAGTAGAATAAGAAAAGAGGATAGGGCTGAGACATAAACTAACTGTTCCCACGGACAAGGAGCTGCAGTAGGAAAATGCAACTTACTAGCACACTGGCAAAGTGCAAGAGAGTTGCTTCCACTGATAAAACCTGTTACACTTTGGCTTTGCTCCATTTAGCAGCAGCTTACGGTGTTGGCTGAACTATAGTATGAAAGAAGGGTGAGGGGGGAGGCCCAGATTTAAATTATAGAAATTTGCAAATTATAGAAATTTATGTTATAGAAAATTATAGAAATTTCTGTAAACAAAACTCTTGTTGATAACAGATTTGAGTAAAAATTCTGAAAAATTACATACTGCTTTTGACTTTGATCTAAACAAGCCCTTATATTTGTTTCGTTTTTTCTTCTTTGTAGTTTGTGTGGGAAGGCAATTTGAATTCAAAGCTGCAGTTCAAGATCATTTGAGAGGCAGGTTTCCCTCCTATACAGAATTAAATATACAATGTACATATTCGTACTGAACAAGTTGAGAGCTTGTAATAAGCAGATGACCAGATTTCATTTAGCAGGCAGTTACATGTGCAAGAGAAAAGGAGGAAATTTGAACTATTCTTTCTATGTAGCTGCAACATAATTTTTTTAATACAGCAAATAGATATCTCATGTAAGAGAGATGTTCTCCGCTGGGGTTATATAACTTTTTTCCCTTTTTATTGCACATTGGTCAAACCCAACGTCTAAGTTTGCTATCATATACCATTATCTTCCAGGTACAGAATTTTTGATTTAACATATTCTGGTGAGCCTTTGTTGAAGTTTTGGTTTTTTTTCAGAAAAAAATTATCAGCTGAGTAACTGGAGTTAAATGGGAAAATTTTAATTCTGCTTTAACTCCAGCAAGTTTAATGATTGTTTTCCCAAATCTAACAATGGTTATTGAAAAATAAGGGAGTTATATATCAACTGTTTTATCTGCAACACATGCCACTCAGAAATGTATATATAATATATTAAATTTCTATGGTTCAGTTCTTTAAAAGACATTTTATTACCTACCTAATAATTTTTTTTCCCCAGGACTTGCAATCTGTGTAATACAAAAGAAGAAATATGAAAATTATTGTGCCAGCTGATGGTTAATTAAAACAATAAGCAGCTTTTTTTTTTTTCCCCAAAGGTAACAAATATTGACAATAAAGTATGTTGTTATGTATTTCTGAGAGGTAAGATACATGTAAAAATTGCAGTACTCAATGGTTTGCATAGAATAATGTAGTGCAAACTGCATGGAAGATAACATTGTAAGGACAAAATTTATGATCTATAGTATTAACATATGATATGCCTAACTGCTCAAGAAAAATAAAAAGGGTGAAAGGAATTTAAGCTTAAAAATGTAATGAAGAGGCAGAAAAAAACAGTCTGTAATACTGAAGAACATAGTGGCCACTTTCTTAGACCTATAGAAGTTGCCAAAGAAAAAATTCAGAGTACACAGTTCAGGTGTGCAAGTGTACCATAGAAAACCGGGATCTCAGGCTCTGCTAGAGCATTACAAGCTGCTTAAAAAAATGTGTATAAACTCTGATGGCATTCAGAAACATTCTTTTGCTTCTGTTAGGAATGCATTAATATAACAGATATGCAGGTGCTTCTCTCAACATGGATTCTGAGTTGCAAATGTTCTTCCCATGGGTTCTGTGAAGGAAATACAGCACAATCTGGAATGTCAAAATGATACAGTTGAAGAAAGTCAAGGCAGTTTATTATAAATTGCAGACCAAACTGTATAATACCTGCTCCATAGAAAAGAAGGAACGTATGCAGCATTTTAGTTTTCCATAGTGCCACTTCGCACACCCCTCCTAAATGATCTGAATTAATGCGTATTAACAGAGCATTTTCTTGCCAAAGCCCCTCTGGGTTCCATGGGTATGTTTGCTTGATTCCTGCCCCTTGTAGTGTCAAGTGTTTCAAGCAAAGGCTACAAGGGGAACGCTGTGGTTTCTGCTGACTCTGAAGCATTTAAGCAAATGCTGGTTTTCTCTTTTTTGATCCCCTATTATTTGGGAATTAGGGGCTTGCCCAACAACCCCCAAAGCAGGGTGATGAGCCTTCAAGGTACTGCCAGGGAAGAAAGACGGTTCAGCTCATGGACATGCCTTAGGTAGTTTATTTCTTTACTGATACAGATTATTGCTTTCTGAGGTAGGAAAGGTGCCGGACACACAATCAGGAATAGTTCTGCTAAGACAGAAAACAGCGGTAGTAAAACCTGAGAGCTGGCACACACAAGCCAACAGTCAGCTCTTTGTCAGGGTCACCCTGTTTGTCTCAGTGTTGGGGGCTTGCTGCTGATAGGGGAACGAAAGACTGACGCTGAAGAATGTTTTAATGGTGAATTTCCAGCTGTCAGCATTTTGCAGCTTCCCAGCTAGCTGCTAGGGCACGCTGAGGAGGACAGGGAGCTGAACTCCTGCCTCTCGCTTTGATAGTCACACATCATTCAGAGAAACGGACCTAGTACCCACCTGGGCGAGAGAGGCGAATAAAGCTGCTTGTCAGAAAAGGGTGGAGAAGCCCTCAAAGGGGACACGGAGTCTCTGGCCCCACTTCTTCACAGGGGCCACAGTAGGGAAGCTCTGAGGTCCCCTGCCATCCCCCTCTGAGCCTGTCATACAGGCAGTGGTTGCACCTTCACCTGCGGCCAAGGAGAGGGGAGCTTTCCCCATTACCCTGAGACTGGTGGCTGTGGGGTGGGTTGCCCTGCCATCTTCCCATCCCGCTGCCCCTTTCTGGGTGTCCCTCCTGCCCCTGCTTGGCCAGGTGTCCCCAGGTGGAAGGGACACTTGCCTCCACCACTGCCCGGGTGGCAGCAGAGCTAACTGTAGCCTGGTGGGGTATTCGCTTGAGACCTTGAGCAGGGATAGCCTGCTAATTTAAGAAAAATCAACATAATTTTTAAGGTCTTCACATTGTCAGCATAGAAATTGAACACTACTTCTCAAATTAAGAAAGAAAGTGCTTTTAAATTACCAATATAGTGCCTTTGAATTACACATATAGTGCTTTCGAATTACCCGTATATTTTGGTTGATAACACATATATATGGTATTATGGGTTATATTGTGTATTACACTTATGTTTAGTTTTAATCTTACGTAAGATGGAAGCCACATCACTGATATTTTGCTCAATTTTTTATTTTTTTTTAATGTAGCCACCTTCTATGACAGTTTATTACAGATTATGTAGTAATCAGTGCTTAAGAGTCCTCCCACTGCCTATGGAAACACACTTAATTCAGCTTTTCAGTAGAAAGAAATGAGTGATTATTCTTCACTGCAGGCAGACAACATAATAATGTTGAACTAAGCATCTTGTCAGATGAAGAAAATATTAATTTTATAGGATTTACTGTTGCACTTACACATGGCTAATAGCGTTTGTTACTCCATAGCTCTACAATATGATGTTGCCGTTGCTAGCAAGAGGCCATAAGTGAGCTTGCAAGGCCTCAGGTCTGAGGACTGTCATTCCTTCTCTATCTGAACTTCCATGGACTTGCCAGCAGCTTTAACGTGCTTTAGCTGTTACAACTTTTCCCCTAATTGCCAGGCGTCTACAGCTAATTTGTTTTCCTTTATTCTGTCTTCCCATGGTACCACCATGATTTGATGACTCCACCGTAAGGATGCTGCACACAAAAACACAGGTTGATGAGTTGGCAGCCTTGAGTAGTGGAGGCAGCAAAGGCAGCCGAGTGATGAGGTGAGGCAGAGGCTGGTGCTGGTGGCCCCAGGGCTATAAACTGCTTAGCCATGGTCAGTCACGGAAATGCAGAGCTGGGAGTGGAAAAGAGAACAAAGAAATAGTATCCAGCATAGACAAAAGACCCCATATGTAAAAAGTTTGGAGGTAAGATGAAGCTGCTGCAGACCAAGGAAGAAAGAGCAAAGTATGAAAGCATATTAGCAAGCATATAAGAAGGCCATCAAGTGAGGTGAAACCATCAACACAAGCATGGTATTCCTCCTGGCGAAGGACTCCAGATGCTGGGAGCTCACCATGACACCGCCCACTGACAGAGCAGGGAAAGGGAGAGCGTAACCCCAGGAAAAGGGACAGAGACTAAAATGTGTGCATATGCCATTGCTAATTCTATTATTCTTTCTTTCTCCGTAACAATTAGATGTGGACTAAAAATGATTAGACTTTTTCAATTTTGTTCATATGAGCAATACACTCTCGGCTTTATTTATGTAAGGTGTGGTTCCTCTGTGCCCATAAATAAGATCTGAGTGTAGCTGTAGGCGTTAACTTTAGGGAATTTCCTCTCCTCGTTTATTTCTCTTTCATATGTATTAAACTTGGTCATAAATAAGGTGTGTGGTGTTATTCTCCATTCATCCTGAGTTTCCCGCATAACTATCTGGTCTGTAATATTTCACTGTGATTGAAAATGATTATATTTAGCACCGGCTCCTCCACAGCCCAGCAATAGCCACTAAATAATAAAAAGTCTAAGAATCATTTAACATTTACCCAGCATTAGCACTGACACCCCTGTGCGCAATCAGTCCCATTTGTGAGGTGCTACATAAATATGAGCGAACGCTGCCCCAGCTCTGAGTTTGCAGTTTCTGAATGGAGCCTGCTTCACATGCAACAACCCTATTATACCAAACAAGTCAAATTTATTTCTGGCTCCGAGTTATTCTTGCAATAGTGTAGCTTCTGGGCCTTAGCGACTGCGTTAGTTTGTGCTTCCCCCCATTTCTTATTTCAATTGCTGCAACGTCTGCCACCAGCTGATTCAGCCACGTAGCTATGACGTGGGCCACATCTTTGTTACTTGGATACAAATATATCTTTTTTTTAAATTATTTTTTCTAAATATAGCTGTAGCTACAAATGACCAGCCATTAGTGGAATGAATATTTAGCAATTTTAATGAAACTGATTGGAGCAAAGAAATCAGCTGTACTTCAGTTTTCATGCAGTGTGTCTGTGCTATCAGAGACGGAATGTGGATCGAACTCCTCTCATATAGATCATGCCGTATTTCCAATCCCCAAAAGTGTATGTTTGCCTCTAAAAAGGCCGATAAACCTAATAAAGTCAATGTCTGCAGGTTTAGAACCTATGATTCTACAAAAGAGTAATTATTTAAACTGTCTGCTGTGATCCCTAAAATTACAGGAGATTTGAAAGGGTCTATTGATTCTGTGGCTGAACAATAGACGTCCCGTACTTAACTCTTTAATTGATTTTAATGATCCTGATGGACACCAGCCAAAGAGTTGGAACAAGCTGTAAGGTCAAACCAAAGTATTTCTTTTGAACATCTCCTCAATCAAATCTTCATATGTTATAAATGAATATTAAAAGGAAAATGATCAATTATAGCACTTCATAGTTAAAGACACACATGCAGAAAAGCTTATGAGATGTAGCTGATTTTCCATGCCCCGTGGAGGCTTGTAGTAGAAGAAACTGAACAGTCTGTTTTGTGCCATGTTTCACACAGAATTTCCCTCACCGGTAGAAGAGAATACATTCAAGTCCATCACCTGGGGGACTTGTTTTGGTCAGCGTATCTATAATTAAATGTTTTATCTATGACACAGTGTTAGAAAAAAATGAACTTTATGCTTAAAGCCAATTTTAACATCTAAGAGTAGAGAATACTAAAGGTTAATGCTTTACCTAGTATTCAGCTCACCTGCTATATCTATCTGTGGCTAGCTACACTTAGACGAAGAAAAATGTGACAAAATTGAAAATATCCTCCTTCATTCAACTTGTGGGACAACCATTTCACTTTTTCAGGTAGGTTGTTTTGCTTTCCTCTGTCCTTGTCCTTCTGTGCCACAGGCCCTGATCTTCTCCTGATTTCCCTCCTCCATTCTCAGCCCTGGTGTGAATCTCAGGGGAGATGAGTTTGAAGGGGTCAGTGTGCCCTCCACGCCCTTGGGGACACATGGCCACCCTGCATCGGTAGGGGTGCAGGGCAGTCTGTGGAGCACCAAGGAGGCCTCAGCAACCTCCTCCTGCTCATGATGGAGATCTCTGTTCATGCATGGACACATTCTCAGCTCGCATACATTATCGTATCAGTGACCTCTGCTTCAAGCAAAGTTTGGAGAAAATATTTCTGCTTTGCTTTTCTCACTTTCTCCCTGTTCCTCTGTCCCTTCCTATTCACTGCCCCTTTCTACTCCCTCCTTAACATGCTTTTATCAATAATTAAAATATTTATAGTGAAGTGCAAACACTGAAGCTAAGTCAACAAGAATCTTTATGCCAATAGTGCATGTTACTCACCCTCATGAGTCACCTTGGTTCAGGCACCTTTACCACATGCGAGGAGGCTTTGCAAGCAGACTGTGCACAGCACAGAGCGCCGCCGTTATTTATCGGGTAAGGCGTGCAACAGCTGGTCAGGACCAACACAGCGCAGGGCCAAGCACTACAACATTCCTCAGGCCAGAAGAGACACTTCTGCAGGTACCTCTCGGTCAGGGACAGACCGACGAGCCTTCACTACAGCCCAGATTACCCTCTACAGGTTCCCTTTAACCCCTATTTCCCTTTGGGTTTGATTTTTTAACTTCTTCACATCAGGGGTCTTGAATCCTTGAGCTGCTCGCTGTTGTAGCCCCGGCAGCTGCAGCCGTGGGATCCTTCCTCACAGGCTGATGGCTGGAGCCCCAGCACCTCCTCACACCGTCCCCGCTCCCCCAGCCAAGCTGAGCCCGCGTCCCGGGGGTCTGCACCAGCATCGGCCTTCCAGCCAGAACTGCTGCACCCCGGGGGGGCCAGCACACACACCAGGGCTCAGCCGCCTTCGTACGTTGTTACATGATCTCCTCCCAAAAATTTGGAAGCCAAATTAAGTTTTACGATTGATCCTTTTCTCCAGGACATTCAGATTGGGTTTGCACCTCCTGGAGGGAGGAGGCACCGCCGGATGGAGGCACAGTTGGTCAGCGAGATATGTATATGTCTTACGAGTCCATACTGGATCTTTCTTTCAGGCAGGATCCCTTCAAGAACCACACATAGCACATCTCCTGTGGTCTTTGGGACTGTATTGCTGCCTTTTTTAGGGGAACAGAACATATCCTGTTACACAAGAACCTGCAAACTGTTTCCAGTGTGTTCCTGTTGATGGTGACTACATCCATGACCTTTAAAATCCTTTCAGGAGAAATCATTTTATAACTACTTTTATTTATGTGGCAAGACACAGGAAAAATAAATAAATAAAATAAATAAAAATTTAAACACCAGATCCCAAGCCAGTGTAACTCCAGAGGTTTGCTGGTGCCACAACAGTCTCTATCAGCTCAAAGCCCTAAATTTAATAAATTGAGTGCATTAAAAATGGTTTCCTAAAGTTAGATGAAATGAATTGGCTGTGTGACCTTGCTAACAAGAACAGAACTGGCTTGTTTTCTAGAAAGAAGCGCTTGTACTTCAGCAACAAATCTTGACCTTTTCCTGCAGCTCATTTTTTGGTTTAATACTTTCAGAGCTATTCTTACTTTCACCTGCAACTGCTTATAGGGAGCTTTGAGACTGGAAAAAAGTTAGCAAACTTTCATATTCTTATACTCCTCCAATACACTGCTTAAAACACATCACTGTAGCCCTGTGAGTTGAAAAACACTTGCAGATGAGGTACTGTGGTTCATCAGGTTAGAAAACTCATTTGTAGCAAAGAAACATGGACCAGAACGTATACAACAAATTTTTGTGAACTGGCAAAAACTTAATTGTTACAAAAATGTTCTTGCAGTAAAAACAAAAACACGAGACACTGATATTCATTTTTATATTAGATATCACAGATATAGGTATATTTTAGGTTAAGTAAATACTTATAAGATGCTAAAATATATCTAAGTAAGGACCAAGTGAAAGTTAGGGTGTCAAAGCTGTGGCAATTAGCTCACATAACGCTGCATGGTTCCAATTAAAAAATAAATTCAGTAATCTTCGTACCTCAAAATAGCTTTTAGGAGGCCCAATGACTTTGATGATGAAAATGTTCTATGTCACACAGATGGGGTATAGAGGCAGTTCATCTCTGTTCATAAAATTTAGACTTTATGTCAAGGGAAAATTGATGAGGACTGTTAAGGGAGGCCACCTTGGTGGTCACTGAGGGCCTTTTATTCATAGCCATTTGTTTCTCGTGTTATTTTTAAATGCAGAAGTTATGCTTCTAACATCTGCCTTTTCTCTGAGAAGACACATTTACATCTTCCCCCCCACAGTCAGACGCGGGATTCCCTCTGTGCTGCCTGGACTGGGCAAAGAGCCCTGTGGCTGGCAGGGACCCTGCACACCCAGCCTGACCCCCACTCCAAGATGCTGCACAAAGGTCTCATGGCAGATAACGATCTGACCTGGCCCAAGCTGATGGCAGCTTTGGAGAATTTTACTTTTTTAAGACTGTGAAAACAAAGCTTAGTTTTTAAGTTGGGAAGTTCATACAGATCTATGCGGATCATGGCACAAGATGCAAATATCTTTTCCAATGTTCAGTGTTCATACAGTCTTTTGCACAGGAAAAAGTTAACCAGAATTTTTCATGTCAGGACAAAGAACAACAATTTTTGGCCTATTTTCATTCTGGAAAAAAGACAAAGAATTTTATCTGAATCTCTCCAAAAAAGTGATACTTGAGATAGTGCTACAATATGGAAAAATTAACAAAATACCTAACTTCATGGTAAAATTCAGATGCATTTGAGCACTGAGTGTCATAGTGGGACATACCTGAGAACCACAACAAATGCCACCTGCCCTACCTGATCTATCTCTGGAAGTACTGTAACCACGTCTGGCTCTCATAATGCGCATTAGCTCTTTGATCTTCATACCACTGGAGTGTTGCAGTAAGGTAAGAAACTTTCTTAACAGCATGGAGAGCACATCACGTTGATCTGAGAATGATAAAAAAAAAAATTATATTGAGGCCAAGCGTTCAGATGAGGTGAGCTTTCAAAACTTTTGGAGTTTTGGCCAGGGTTTTTTTCCAATTACTTCTCCTAGTTCTTGGAAATATTTTTATTTTACTTTATAATACATATTTTCATAGGGAACTCCAAATCTTTAAAAAACTTCCATGATTCTTACAGAGGTAAAGGGAGAGTTTTAAGGAATCATGCAAATGATTTTGATAGGTCAAGAAGGGTGTCCTTTCCAACAGTCCTGTACCACAAAGGGCAGAGATGGACAATAAAAAGAAAGCTAAAAAAACAGATAGAACATATGAAATGGGAACATGAAGATGATAAATATATTCCTTGTTTATAATCATATCCCCAACACAGGTTCTACTGCTAAATCAGGGGAAAAAAAGAGTAACTGAATTTGGAAGGGACCTATGGAGGTCATCTGGTCCAACCTCCTACCCAAAGCATGACTAAAGTTAAAGTTTGTCAGGGTTAGTTATGTCCCTTTCCAGTTGAATTTATAATCTGTCCAAAATGGGATATTCTGGAAAAATCTCTGTGCAAACGCTTTCACCAGCACTGAGAAATTTCTGTTCTTAAATCTAATTGAAATGTTCTTTGCTGAAATATGTGCCTGCTGCTTCCCCGACTTTCAGGGGGCACCTTCAATAAATGTCTTTTCCCACTTTATCTACAACTACTTATTAAGTAGTAGAAGAAAGCAAAAAGACCTCACCTCTCCCATTCCTTTTCCACATTTACCAAGCCATCCTCTCAGCCTCTTCTAAAAATCATTTCCTTCAAAATCTTTAAGAGAGGATTGGGAAACGCCACAGGCAGTGTATGCAGATGGGCTATCAGGCTCTTAATTGGGTGAGGTAAACCAGACAGGTTTCTTGCATTTCCCCCCCACCTTTCAACACTTTTCCATACTTCTTCGCTCAACACATTACTTCTGTAGCATACCTTCAGAAAAATATTATTTCAGGAGAGAGTGACTGAAGAAAGCACATTCTAAAAAAGAAAAAGGGGGAGGCAAGTGACTACAGCAGAGCTTCTGTAGAGATTTGCTGGAGGTTAACAGCAATTCTAATCCAAATACCCTGTCTGCCCCAGAGTCAAGTTCACATATCATTAGCTTTTGAATCATTGCTTAGCATATAGCTTGTCTTTAACCAAGTCTCTCCGAGCAGAAAGAAGCAAAGAATATTTTTAGGGAAAGTTTTCCAAACAGTAATTTAGTTCTTACCAGTCTGTTCTTAAAAACTTCTCCAAAGGGCCAGAAGCAAGGCGAGGGGACAAAACGAACAGCCTAATTAACAAGCTGAATGCCACGCTTGTCTGGCATTGCACGCCGTCTGAAATGAGTGTACACTGCTTGCTAGATGAGAGATTCCCTTCGAGGCTTCTTATGCTTTTTAATGTGAAATACATGAATTGTCCTGGGAAGAGGGAATGGATCTTTGCACCCTTCCCAGACAGAAAACGCGTTGCCGCAGACCTGCAGTTATCACTGTTTGGAGTAAATGTCCCTCAAAGAGGGCTGTTTGATGGATAGCTGCCTACAGCTATGGGGGAAACGGGGAAAACCATGCAATGATTGAACCTCGAAATGTGAAGCTTGTGAAGTGAAATCTGGCCCAAAATAACACTATTATACAAATTCCTTGGGGAGAGCAAGTGCATGCACGTAGGAGTGTGAACAGGTATCAGGTTATGGGGTGGGTATTAAGTTATGGGGTAGCCGGTAGGGGGTTTTACAGAGATAAATTGTTCTCCTGCTGACTAAAAGGCTTTGACTAATCCTTCTCAGGAATGTGAACAGGTATTTTACAGTAAAAATAACCTCAGAACAGATATAGAGGGTTCAAAAGGAGTTCTGAAGCCTGCACGCTGCTTTATTTTGTTAAAGGAACAAAGGAGTGATATGGCTAAGATTTCATCCGGTTGCCCTGAGTCCGCAGAGTGAAAAGTTGAGCACCCACTGGCATGGGGATCACATGTGTGGACATCCTTCAGTGCAAGTCCCAAGTCTGAGTTTTCACTCCCTGCACGGCACTGCAGTCTTTTTTTTTCTGCCACTGTACTCACCGATTAATATTAGAGCAGGCTGAAAAATTCACACCCAAAGGGTCTAATTAAAGCCTCTGGTCTGGAGTTTTGGATACATACAATGGCCTTGATTTTGAGGGGTTATTTATGTTGAAGTTTGGTAAATACATAAATGCATGCATGCGTACGTCCAGTGAAATCATAAGGCATCCATCAACATCATCTGGAACCCAAGACAGGGAACAAAATCTACCTATGATGAACAACAGTGGATGTAGAGCAAAAACGGCCACCTTTAAAGAAAGCATATGGAATGGACTGGAATTATTCAGGCAGAGGAAGAGCGTACAGAAACACTAGAGCTACTGCAGTTCCTCAGGTACACACCCTGGGGAAGTCATACGGCCTTTGGCAACATAAATTGGCTTATACTGTACATTATTCCCAGCATTAAAGCTTTTATGTTTTACTATTCCCCATTAGCTGGGTTCATTTCTGTATTCCGGTGAGGCCCACAATGTGGTTACCATCCAGTTATGGCAGAGAATATTTCAATATTTGGCTCTTCCGTTATCAATACCCTGCAAGTGGCACCTCCTCATTTTCTTCCCGGAGCTGAAGCCCAGCCTTGAAGCTCTGGTTCAGCTGATGCAGGCATTCTATTTCTAATGACCACCTGTGCTTTCACCTGCATATAAAAAGTAGGGAGGAAGAAAGCTATGAAATCATGTAGGTACACAGGAATATTATTCCAGAGGCTGATGTTTAGAGAACCTAATTTTTCCATCAATTACAGTAACAAAATAGTAAAAAAAAAGTGGTGTTTTTTTCTTTTTAAAAAAGCAGCACTCATTTATATTCTAATTCCCAATTTCTGTTTGTTAACAACTCAACATTAGTCCTTCTTATGCTCACTAGTTTTGTAATATCTAACAAATCTGAAAGCAGCACATGCAATATATCACGTTCATATGCAGAACTAGACAAGTTTTATAGTTTCAAATTGTATTTTGAATCTCTCCTACATCTGAGCTATTATTCTCTATCAAATTTTAACTTTTACTGAAATCTAATTTCTGTTTTCTGCTTGGAGCAAAGCTGTGTACCTAGTGAGTGGTAGACTCACAACCTTTCCTTTTTCGTGCTACCTGCACATTCATGCAGACATTGCTTTTGTTCTAAGCATCATGCAACCGTGCAAGGAGAATTTCAGGGAGCTGCAACCTCCTCCCTCATTTGCTCCTCTAAATGTTATTTTTCTGGTGCAGCCTAGAGAGGTTTGTTCCAGCTATAATAATTCACGCAGCTCCCAGCCTAATGACTGAATCAGAAATTCCAACTATTATGAAATAAACCTTCAGAGTAAGTTAATATTATTAATATCTAATACATACAGTCCACTAGGACTAAATGAGAAGGCAGATAAAAATTAAGAAAGGTTTCTCTATAACAGAAAAATATTGTAAAATGTAACATAGACTGTTTACCAGATGAGGGTAACTAAATTAAATTACGCAAAAAAATGAATGAGGTATCAAAACAAGACAGTGGAAATATCTTCCCAAGAGGAAAAAAGTACTTAAAATGCAACATGGGCAGATTACCTGATTTTTCTAGGCCATTAGTAAGGTTGACTAACATGCCACTTACTGTATCATTAAGCAGTATTTTTAAAAGTAATGAAAAAAACTGGTGATGATTTGAGGGATTTCAGAAAAGTAAATCCAACACCAAAATTCAAAACCAGAAGTTGATTACTCAATGTACTTTATATACAGCTCGAAAGCAAAGAAGTAAAAGTGCATAGACACGCTGCACATCCACACTTTTTTCATATTAAAAAAAGCTGTAAACAGCAAGTTGTGAACATTTTTTAGAAAGTATTTTACAGTAAAGCACCATTTTATTGTTATATAAAATATTAACTAATTAAACAAGACATTGCACTTATAAAGTACTTGAAATAGGCAAGCTTTATGACAATTAAGTTGGTTCTCACTATCAATTCATATTGCCTTAAACAGGAAAGGATTAATCTTCTTAAAGATTACATACTGAATAGCTAATAAAAGATGACCTATTGAGCTGTAGGGAGATATTACACTGATAAATACGTCTTGTAATTTTTATATGTTCGTTATTGTTCCAAAAAAAGGGACATTATAAATCTTAATAACATTTATGGATCAATTTAAACTGGAAGTATGCATTGGGTTTGTGTGGAAATGTTTCGGTAGGCGGGAGGGCTATAGGGATGGCTTCTGCCAGAAGCTGCTAGACGCTTCCCCCATGTCAGACAAAGCCAGTGCCAGCTGGCTCCGAGATGGAACCACCACTGGCCAAGGACGAGCCACCCAACGACAATGGTAGCACCTCTGCATTCATACATTTAAGGGGGGGGGTGGGGGTGGGGTTGGGGGGGAATTGCTGCACAACAGCAGCCAGGAAAGAGAAGTGAGAAAATGGGAGAGCAAAAATGCTGCAGACACCAAGGTCAGTGCAGAAGGAAGGCAGGAGATGCTCCAGGTGCCAGAGCAGAGATTCCCATGAAGACCATGATGAAGACCATGGTGAAGACCATGGTGAAGACCATGGTGAAGACCATGGTGAGACAGGCTGTGCCCCTCAGCCTATGGAGGTCCGTAGTAGAGCAGATATCCACCTGAAGCCCATAGAGGTTAATGATGGAGCAAATATCCACTTGCAGCCCATGGAGGTTAAGGATGGAGCAGATATCCAACTGCAGCCCACACATGACGCGTAGCCAGAGTGGGTGGATGAATATGCCCAAAGGAAGCTGTGATCCCACAGGCAGCCTGTGGTGGAGCAGGCTCCTGGCAGGACCTGTGAACCCATAGGGAAAGAAGTCCATACTGGAGCAGGTTTGCTGGCAGAAGGTGTGACCCCACGGGGAACCCATGCTGGAGCAGTCTGTTCCTGAAGGACTGCACCCCGTGGAGAGGACCCACGCTGGAGCAGTTAGTGCAGCACTGCAGCCCGTGGGATGGACTCACGTTGGAGCAGTTTGTGGAGAGCTGTGTCCTGTGGGAGGGACCCCAGGCTGGAGCAGGGGCAGAGTGTGAGGAGGCAGCAGCAGCAGCAGCAGCAGAGAGAGCATGTGATGGAGTGACCGCAGCCCCATTCCCTGTCCCTTGCGTCGTTGGGGGGGGGCAGGCAGAGAGTGCAGGAGTGAGGTTGAGCCTGGGAATAAGAGAATGGTGTAGGGAAGGTGTTTTAAAATTTTGTTCTTACTTTCTCAGTAACCTACTTTGATTTTGATTGGCAACAAATGAAATTAATTTCAAGTCAAGTCTGTTCTGCCCATGACAGCAATTGCTGGATGATCTCCCTGTCTTTATCCCCACCCAGGAGCCTTTCATTGTGTTTTCTCTCCCTTGTACAGCTGAGGAAAGGGGGTGATAGAGCAGCTTTGGTGGGCACCTGGTGCCCAGCCGGGGCCAACCCACCACACAGTTAGAAAAGCAAAAGGACAAAGAGAGAACAGGAAAGTTTGGGGAGATTAGAAATACAGGCAAAGATGCCTTGATAAGTCTTGAATGTTACTGCATTATGGAACAAAACTTTAAAAGAAGTTTTCAGTGAAAGGTGAAGTAAAAAGTGAAGAAAAGATATGAAAGTAAGTAAATGATAATACAAGTGAGAACGGAGTGCAGGTTGCCATTCAGGGCACTCTTTAATGCAAACTGGTTTAAAGACATATTTAATTTGAGGTTCATGTTGGGAATCACTGTATGAGCTCAGTTCAATCAGCACATAGGTTATTGTTTTCTGTTCTGAATGTAACAGCCAAAACCCCCAAACACCCTATTTTAAATTTTTTAGAGATAGATCAGAGAATAAAATTTCTGGCAAGATTGAAGCTGAAAACTAAGAGCTGCATCTTGTATGACTTGCCTGAGAATTAAATGTGACAATAACAGAAAAGAGAGATGATCAGGTGGGAAGAATTAGTAGTGGGCATCTTGATAAATGTAAGGCAGTGAAGTGTACCTCCAGCGCTGAGGAGAATCTCCTGGGAATTGCGTGTTGGGCTGATACACAGCCTTCTTCAAAGGGCTTGGAAGCAGAATAGAATAGGATATGGAACGTTTTATGCTAAAACATAATCTTGGTCAGATCTGGATGGGAATAGGGTAATTCAAGGGCAATTTTGATCGCCTCTTGCCTGTAAGAGTATGAAATTTGAAGTATGGAACTGGACTTACTGTTTTGTCAGCTCAGTTTTGATACGAGTATTTCCTAAGCAGTGTTTTGGTGTGTCTCCTGATAGCTCTTAGCATTTGGTTGCATTCAGCTTGTGCTGAGCTTTTTTCATTGCAGACTCTGTTAAAAATCCTGCACTCTGTTTCCATGTTTGCCTTTTTGGGTGAGGCTCTGTACTGCACGTCTTTGGGCTGCTATGTAAAAGTGACCGTCTGGACCTTTTTCTGTCCTTCAAAGGGAGTGATGATGAAGTGATTTCAAGTTTTTTAGTGCCTGTTTCTGAGCAAAATGTTGCAATTTCCAGCATAAACAGGCTCAAGATTCTCACTGATTTGGATCTCTGATGTGTCTGTGTTGGGCAACAGTGTGTATTTGGCAAATGAAATGTAAAATTTAGCAAATATAATTCAGAAAATAAATATGCTACTGAATTGTCAACTCCCATGGGCAATATATCTGTGATGATGCCTTGTCAACCTCTCAGAGCAAATTCTAAAAAAAGATTCGGTCTTGTAACTAGCACCTTTATAATTCTTAGAATAACCTATCCTGGGGGTCACATAACAAATAGATACAATCAAAGGCATGGATCTCTGCAGTAAGACACGTTGTACAAGTCAAGCCAAAAGCAAGAAACAATCAGGACACTGGCTGATGCCTTGTTGTAAACTTAAAACGCACTGTAGAACATCTGTGAGATGAAGCTGGGTATCCACTCTGTACATATCATCGTAAAGTTCAATATTAATAGAATATAATACGTTCATGTGCCAGGACTTCTCTAAAAATAAGACTTATGTGTAGTGTCCAGATACTTCACACAAACTAGAAGGCTTCGAAGTGTGATTTCAGTTCTATTTTAAGTGGGGTTTTTTACTTGATGACTGATAAAAATGCATCTCCTCATTCTTGCCATCTTTCTACTGAAAATAGACTTTCATAATAGAAATTGTGTGTTTAGCTTCAGTTTGTCACAAATATTTTTGCCTTTTAATTTTTATTATTTGAGAACAGAAGGGAGTTTAAAAATTAATCCTCTCTGTGTTCATTTCTAAAAGGTGAATTAGTTCCAACGTACATAGAAGTTTGTTATAACGTGTTTTGTGATCAAGATGGATTAAAAGTATGTTATCTGTAACTGCAATCGTATTTATTTCCAAAAGGAGGATTTGAGCTTTTTTCTATTCTGTGTCAGATAACAATTGTCACAGTTTATCAGTTTACCCATCTCATATAGCTCAACAGAACTTCTGAAGCAGAAAATAGATACGATATTTTATACTTTAGGTGGGAATTCAGTCATATAAAGGCATAGCTTCTGTTATGCTTTGTTAAATGAAAGAGTAAAAAAAAAATGAACTATGGTGCTACCACTCAGCCCCAGTGTAAATGATAGCGCTTCCAAAGTGCTCTGAATTGTAAGAGACTCATGAACTATGAGAGTACTCCTGTAAAGGCAAAAAGCAACACTGCCAGTAGGGACAACTATTATCCCTGCTACTGGGCCCTATGGCCAATTAAACAAACAAACAATATTTCTGTGGAATCACAGAACAGATGCATTTTTGTATGCATTTCATTTTAATCTGAGTGCCAACCTCACAGCCCTCATTACTTCTCCAGTAAATCCCTCCTGACATTCACAAACCTAAGATATTTTAATTCAAAAATACAATGCTTCAGTAGACAGAAAGGCAAAAAAACCCTAATGGGTTTTCTCTTTTTCAAATATCTCAAGTGCAGTTTTTGAATCTCAAAATCTGAACAACTTTATAATTTTACAGATCTTTGAGACTGGAAGGACTAAAAAGAGTTTATAACATTATAGTCATCTGTATAATTAGAGTAACTATTAGGATAAAATGATAAAATATTTTCATAATTAAACTCAAAGTTTTAGTAAAGATAATGGCATCATTTGCAATGTAATATTTCCTCAATTCTACCACTTTTATCAATGTCGCATACACTGACAAAGGGTCTGATACTCCAGGACACTGAGAATTTCGGTACCCAGCCATCCAAACCCTTCAGTCAGTGCTTAATTTTAAGCATGGATAGCTCTCTGTAAATCAGCGGTGGGTTCAGCAGGTACAGAGCTGCTCTTCAGATGACTTTATCTCATGTCACAATGAAAGAAGTTTCAGTATTTTGCCTAACCTATGCAAGGCTCTTAAAGTAAGGGTTACTGAAAAGAACCCGTGTCGTACCTGATTCTCTGGGGGAGGTCAGTGACCTACAGACTGGTGTCTGTGGAAGAGATTACATGGGTAAGAGCATCTCTGTGTAGCTTCACATTTTGTACTTTCAGCATCCCCTAACAGTGATGACAAATGAAAGCAGACAAACAAGGACCCAGCGCTCACTTCCTTGAGTCCCTCTAGCCGTAACTCTAGGCACGACGAGTGCTGGGGTTGCTTCTGCATTGAGTTGTTACACAGCTGTGGCCTTCACCTTTGGGCATCAACTCGCTTCCAAGATGACCGGAGATGAGGAAAAGTCACTTCATGGGCAACTCCCTGGGCCAGCAGGCCTATGGCACAGAAGGCCACAACAGCTGCCTGCATTCTGTCAGCTCATCCCTATGTGCCCCGTGAGCCTCTGTGTCAGCACTGAGACACAGTGCCACCCCAGCTGTCCTCTCTGAGAAACATCCCATGTCAGAGGTTGTCCTGATGTTGGCTGGAATAGAGCAAATTTTAGTAGCTGGTACGATTCCGTGCTTTGGATTTAGTATGAGAATAACGTTGATAACACAGCGATGATTTAGCTGTTGCCAAGCCGTGCTGACCCTACCTCAAGGACTCTCCAGTTTCCCAGGCTCTGCCAGTGAGCAGGTCCACAAGGAGCTGGGAGGGAGCAGGGCCAGGACAGCTGACCCCAACTAGCCAAAGGGATATTCCATACCATAAAGTGTCATGCTAAATATATAAACTGAGGGGAGTTGGCCAGGTCTCCTGTTCCAATTTTACATGCCTTTTAAAGATATTTGCCCTTCCAACTCAAACCAGTCTATGATTCTGCAATGCCGTCCCTAAGGCCAGTGATTTAGAGCAATAAGGTGTTGGCACTTTCTGAATATATCAGCTAGTAAAAAGTGCCAGTTTGCACAAATACGCGCATATTTCTGAGGTTTCAATGCAATAAACACTTATAACACAGACAGCTTTATGTGCTATGCAAATGAGGCCTCTTTAATATGCATTGGATATTCTAGGCAACATTTGCCCAAAAGGAAAGCAATAATGGCTATGTATTACTTATGATCGCTGCTGGTGGATGATATTCTCTCCTTTTATATGTGTGTGTCATACAGTCATTATTCTGGCAAAATTCCTTTTTGGAAACAATGGATGTCTTACATAAAGAAGGGGATAGTGCACTTCCTATAGAGGTAATTGCTTTATATAACTTGTTACTAATTAAATATTTACTTTGTTCTCTGAAAGCCCACTTCATTGTAACTTTGAAAAATAAAAGCTCCAACCAGTTATTCTGGTTGAAGAATTTTGTTTCCTGGTAAATAAATTAAATTGTGCCAATAAAGTTGACACTGCGATTTGCTAGTGAGTGGGAACCATGTAGTAAACTATAACAGGACAGATAAATACTGCTTTTATGCTGTGGAAAAGGGTATTTTTTTTTATCAGAGACTAATCGTGGAGGGAGCAACACTAAATTAGTTGATGTAATACATGGGTAATCATAATATACGATCAGAAGTCTGCACCAGGCTGTTTTAGCTTGCTGAGATATATTTACATTTATATATGTTTATGATTATTGTGTGGAAGTCTGTGCTGCTACAGAGCTGAAGTGTCCCTAAAATCTGTCAGAGTTACAAGTGACAGATATGAAACACAAAGTCAAAGTAAGAAATCACCACCTTCTTCTCAGGTTTTTAGTAGGGTAATCAACAACTGTATTAAAAATCATTGTGGCCAGGACACCTGGGTTGGCACTGAGACCAACAGGTGTGAGATAGCCCGTATGTCATACAACATGCCCTTTTCCTCCAGCACAGGGCAGCCAGCTCTGTCCCCGGCACAGGCTGACAGGCAAACTGCTCCAGGGACGGGGAGGGGGACTGCTCTTTACCTGGGGTCCACACCAGGCCAGGGACACCCCCGCCGTTTGACAACACAGACTTATGGATTCTCACCACCCAGGCAGGGCTGCCTGGCAATGCTAGTGTAGGTACATCCCGAACTGCTGGAGAAATTACTCCTAAAGCACCAACATTCAAAGCACCCAAGACTGAAAAATAGGGACATCTTTCAACATTTCACTATTTTGATGCATCTGAAGTTTTATAAACACTGAGATTTTGCAAAGTCACTTGTCCTTGTGGCTTACTCACAAATTTGAGATTGACTTTGCCCAGTAGTGACCAGAAGACCCTGTATCAACCCCATTTACCAACATAATATAAATGATCTCCTTTTGTTTTTCCTTTCTCATTCCTGATGGTCCCACTGGTCTAAGAGAAGAGAGTCAATGCAAGCAAAGCTATAGAAAGCGGTAAGGAGGCAGCACTCATGGAAATGAAAGGTGATAACCTCCATACAAAAGGTATCCAAAAACTGGCCTAACTTAAAGTTTTGGTGGAGTACACTTGTACGAAGAGCTAGAGGAGATACTGTTTTCGTGCAGTAGAAGCTTACATGGAGGAACAAAGATTTGTCCTCATGTGAGTGCAAAAGCCTCGGCCCCAGATGCTGAGTGAAAGTTGCAAGGATTTGGTCTGCTGCTGGTAATTTTAACCAGAAATGTACCACCAGCCTCTGCAGAGCTGTAATCCTTTGTTGATACTCATCCTTTTTTTGCTGGATATCTTTAGATATACTCAAAACTTGAAATTTTTTAGGCCTCATGCAGCTCAGACCTGTTCATATGGATGTTATCCCAGTATATTGCCTCCTTTCTTCCTGGCAAGAAATAAATAACATGGTACTTATTCATTTAGGCCTGAGACTGTTTCCCATAGATTGCTAAAATATATATTTTTTTTCTTTTCTTGTCTGTTCTGTAACAAATGTAAATCATTATGGGATATGGGACTTCTCCCCTGTGCTGGATCTCGTTAATAAGCTTTGTCAGTCAAGTGGTACTTAGAAGTATTCTTTACCTTGCAAATTAGAACAAAACCCCACAAAATTCTTAGTAAAAGAAAGTTGTAGTAGTTGCAATTAACAAGCCGCAGCTTATAAAGGAGTAATAACGTCTGTAAAAGCAGAAACCTGCCTAACAACTTCAGCTTGGTTTACAGTACCTTTTTGTTGTTGTTTGTACAAGACAAACACAATTTCGGACAGACTTCTGTCCCCGCAGCCAGGAACACGGCGAAGCAGAGCTCTTTGCAGTGGGTGGGAGGAAGCGTTAAAGCAAAAGCACAAGGGAAAACTTCAGGTAACAATTTAAGCAAACCAAAAGATTGCCTTAATTTATATCCTTTTCACAGCATTTTTTTAAGTATGTGGTATCAGTTTATGTTTAGATCAGCTTGACATACAGCATCGCAAACACTTATGCTAATAGATTAAATCAGGACAAGATGACTTTTCCACCCTTCCTGCTGACTTGCAGGGCTGAGCACACCACGATCCAGTTGAAAAGCAATACTCGATTTAATGTAAGAGTATAATGAACAGCTCTTGTGAAAATATTTTTTTTTTATCAGCAGGCTTTGTTGGAGGATTTACATCAGGGTGAACTACTAGAAGTATCTGCAACTCATCTTTGCTGATCAGCACACAGCTTCTCCTGCGACTCGGGAAGCCTGGTTTGCTGGGAGGGGATCTCAGTGGCAAATTGGCAGCATGTTCTCATGGAAGCAGATCTTAACTGCTGAAGTGAGCAGTTTGTGCCATATTTCATTAACCAAAGTTGATTCTTCATGTGTTTTATGTCGAGCCCACAGGTTCTGGCAAAGCCTGTGTAATTTGACGCTGTGTTTCTTTTTTTTTTTTTTTTTTTTTGTATTCCCAGATACTTGGATTTTGTATAGAGGGTAAACAGTCTCCAATGTTCATAAAATTTGTCTTAAGAGCAAGAAGCTGTTTGCTCTGCAGAACTATGGTATGGGGTTTAACTTTCTATACCTTGTTTGTACTAAACATGAGAAATTGTACACAAAGCATCACAGCTTGATTCCACTGTTAATATTATTTTCTTTAGATTTGAGTTTGTTTATTATCTTCAATAGTTACACGAAAATTGATACTCAGTAAAGTTTCTTCTAGAATAAAAAAACCAAACCAACCAACCAACAAAAAAAACCCCAAACCAAAACAACAACAACAACAAAAAAACAAAAACAAAAAACAAACCAACAACCAACCAACCACAAGCCCAGAGGCTATGTAACCATTTTTTAAAAGTGATATATGGTAGTGGCATTTGCCTGATAGTGCTGGTAAACAGCCTTAGCACATGAACTGCTTGTTGGATGCTATGGTTGCATTAGTCTGCTAGTTTCTGGACAAATCCATACAAGCTTCACCAGGCTCTCCAGGTGGATTTGTTATAATCTGTCTTTGCATTTGGGGGTGTCATAAAGGGCGAGAAAAAAACAAGCCGTCTAGATCAGTTTGCTGTCTAGTTTGCCTCCCGTTCAGTTGGGGAAAGATGACTTGCAGGAGGAGTGCATGCAAATTCCCTGCCCTCTGTCCCCTGGCTTCCACTAATACAAGGATTTTAAAAAATGACAAAATAGTGAACTAAGAAAAATATCTATAATGGCAGCACATTATTTTCAAGCTGACAATTTTTCAGAGAATAAATGTAGCCTGTAGTTAATTCATGAGTGTCCAGACACCCACTGGTTGGAAAGCACATCAGCTGAGCTCCTCTGCTGAACTGCAGCAGTCCGAGCAAGGGGGCACTGGCAGACGGGGGACTTGGAGAGTCAGCCCCTCTAGCTCGGAAACGCTGGGTACAGACACAGCTCCCAGGAAACTCCAAAATCCATATTGGACATGCAGCCTTTTGCTGCTGCTGTTATTACTTTTTCGCATTCTTCTCAGGCTGAATTCTAGTAAACTTTCAAGAAGAGATGGCTGCATCTGAGCCGATTTTCCCCTGAAGCCATCGTGTAGCCAGTACTCGACCCAGCAGACTGAGCTGTAACAGGGGAGACCATCACTTCAGCAGCAAAGCTACCTGGTGTGGCAACTGGTCTGCAGTCCCCTAAGGTAGCCCCTTGGTGCTTTTCCCAAATAGCTTTCATACAGATTTGGAAAGTTGTAAAAAATAGGCAATAGTCAGTCTTTCTTCCATCATTTTTAGCAGCTGAAGAAAGGCTGTTCAGGCAGTTATTTAATAAGACAAAAATAAGCTTCATTTTCAAAGCTTCCCATGATTTGTAAGTGCTTTGTCTTTTAAGGGAAAGAGCAGACCTAAGTTTCACCATGCAAATTGGTGCTGAAGTACTCTGTGAACACTGTCTTAATAAGTGAGGACTTGCACCCTCTCTAGCATTCTGTAAAAGAACATATTTAACTGTGAAAGCATCCTGAAGAGACAGAGGTCCAGTTTGGGGCCAGTGGGTGCCAGCTCCCTAGATGCTAGGGATAAAGGTTTTATACCCTGAGAACATGCTTAAAGAACTTCAAAGCAGAAGAAATAGATAACATCTGTTTAGATAAAAACTTGAATAGAAAAGAAAATAAAAATCAAACATCAGAATTCAATGACTGGAGGTGCTCAGAAGAAAACAAGAGTGACCCCATTACAGTGCTGGTGTGCCAGCATAAAAGCACCATTGATGTAGCACAACACTGATCCGACAATTCTTGGGTGGGAAAAAAAAACAACAACCAAACAAAAAAATATAAAAAAAACCCCCAGCCTGCACTTCCCCAGGATCACTGGAGTCCTTCCTTTTAGGAGTATTTGATGAATGAAGTTAAGCTCCTGTGCTCCTGCAGCTCCTGTCAAGATCATGCTGAGCTCTGTGCAAACAGAGTAAGAGACAGTCCCTGCCCTCAGGGGTTTGCTGGCTTTGAAGGTGAAGTGTGCTGATTTGGGTTAGCAAACAAATGAAAGGAACAGAAGAAATGGTGAGGGATGATGGCAGCGTTGGAGAGCTGTTCATGTGTCGGCAAGCTGTGCGGTAAAACTCACTAACAGCCACTTCTTTCACAGATCTGTAAAATCAGAAGGGACCCCATGATGGACACCTGATTTGTCTTTCTCCTTCACAAGTGCCATTTCTCTCTGCTCCCACAGTGAAAGGAATTACTGTTTCTTGCTGTATTAATCACTGTTGCAGTTGTTAACCCCAAGACTTGGATTAATTACTTTATTCAACCCATCCTCAGAGGCTTTCTGGACAAATTCTCTTTTTGGACTAAGTGTTTGAATTTAAGCACTTGACTCCAATATATAAAAGGTTTAAAAACTTCTCCTAGGTGATGCCTAAGACAGAAAGCATTTATTTCTCTAAGCTCTTGTAGCACTTGTGCCCAGGGGTTCCCAGATTTCAGTGTGTCAAGCACCTGTATTGGCCTGAAGCTCTGCAGAATCCAAAATTACGTTACCTGTCCGTGCAAAGTGCATCTATAAAAATATTTTGCAAGGAGTGTCCAACAGAGAGTGAAACCTCTGGCTTAGTATTCAGTAAAGCAGGTTTCCATCGTTAGGATATGCAAGAAATTGTCTAAGAGGCTGAAACCTCTTTCAGTGAAATCCAGTACAGATACTTCAGATGTCCCTAGCTGAGCACATGCCGAGATGCAGAATGGGGAACTTTCGTTCCTTTTTGTTGAAAAGTTTCAAGCTGCATGCAGTACCTCAGGAGTCATTGAGCCAGAAGGCAAAACCTAGGGAGATCACCACACTGCAGTGTAACGGCCATGGCCCACAGGGAGTGCTCCGGAGGTTCTTGCTCTGATTTTTTTTGGCCTTACGCTACCAGAGGACAGCGATTCATCAGAACCAAGCAAAAAGGGATGGAAATCCCTTTCTTCCCCATCTCACAGAGCTGCTAAGAGTCTGTGCAACCTCTCTCGCTTCTCCAGGTCCTAAATCTGAAAGTATGCCAGACAAAGCTGAAAATGTCAATTCTGAGACTGGAGAAATACTCTTATTTCTTAAATGGCCAACAGTCCGGCACTGAGAGTCAGTCACTCCTAAGAAGGGCCTAGGACTGAACATGATTTTCTAGCCATACTTTCCATACCTTGCTGGAGCTCTCCAACTATTTACTAGCTGTGAGGAAGAGGCACGGATACATACTTTTCTACTTTTAGAAGAAAGACATAAGTCCTTGCCTGGAGCAGGCCACTGGCCTCTATTTGTAATATCAGGAAAGAGTTTATTCTCCATCTTACTGAAATCTTCTTAAATATATATTTTAAATAAATGTGAGGTGCTTAGACACCATGACAAGAAGCTTACATGAACATTTCCCATTAAAACATACTATTGAGCACTGATAAAGAACTGCATCTCTTGGAAGGATACCTAACAACCTGATGGTTAGGTGGAGATGAATCTATGATTTCCATGGCTAATCTTAGATTAAATTGTATTGACTACACAAAACTGTAGTAAAAACAGAAAATGCAGGATAAAACTTCCATTAAAACAGTACAGAGTGTGGATATGTGTGCTGCTGTCCAGCTTCGTTGCTTTTGTAAATAGATGTGAAGACCGTGAGGGAATTTCTCCCTCTTTGTGTTATTCTCCCCAGCTGAGAGTGCAGGAGGTGAGTGAGCAGGCGCAGAGCTGGTACAACACCAGGGGAAACCAGCAGGATATTATCTGGGAGAGAGCTGAGGGCCTGGAATTAATTTCCTTCTTGGCCTGGACCAGCTCAGATCTGTTGATAACAGTGTACAGGTTCTCCTCAGACATTAAGAAACAAACAAGCAAACTGGGAAAGTTTGGGCAGTGGTGACTGTAGGAGAGGAAAGATGAACTTAGCACCACTTTTATGGCTGTTGGCTTTACATTTATGCCTGGTATTCATAGAATTTAAATCCAGAGGAAGCCATCAAATTCATCTTTTGGACCTTTTGCCCTATGTACACTTCTGGATTTTTCACAATAATTCTTCAAATCTGCAGCCACTTTGAAGAAAGGACACAGCCTGGCTGCCATGGAAAGTGCACTGCTTTGCTACTTCCAAAGCAGACTCCCGGTGCTTGACATCTTAGTCCAGGAGAATGGAGTGCCAAATCTCTTGCTGTTTTTGCTCTGTATTACCATATTTTATGTCATCATTAATTTTCTGATGCAGCCATCAGTAACATCTCAGGTGAGAGTGAACACGACCCCTTTCCTTTCAAAGGCACCTGTATTCAGAGGGATGGAGCCCAGGGAAGCACGGGCTGGTTTTCCCTCAGCTGCCCTGCAGATGAGTCGGCAGCCTTTCTGAAATGCAGGCCCACAGCACACAGCAGGGTTCTCACACTAGGATGGAAACCAGCATCTGAAAGGCAGCATCTCTAGGCTATCCTCACCGGTACAGCAGTGTCTGCTCCAGCAACGTCATCCTTCACTGCGCAGAAGCCTGCTTTAGCCTCTGCTTCCAAATGT
Source organism: Falco cherrug (assembly GCF_023634085.1). NCBI lineage: Eukaryota > Metazoa > Chordata > Aves > Falconiformes > Falconidae > Falco > Falco cherrug. The sequence goes on along the minus strand of NC_073702.1, from coordinate 83,899,171 downwards.
TTTTAAGCTGCTGCCATATGTCAAGCGTATAACGGCTAACGAGTCCGTATAAGCACCACATGTTAAATGCATTCAGCTCTGACAGCCAGGGCAATAAATGCTGTACGTTGGAAGGGAGATTGATACTGCCTCCTGGTCCTTGCAGCCCTCATTACCCAAAATATGCTTGTGGTAGAAGTATTCTATACACAGTTACCAGAAAAGCATGTCCACAAACTCTTTTTTTAAAGCTCTACTTAATTATTTTTATATTACAGGGTTGTGAGGATAAGGGGATGATTAGGCTCTTCAGACAGGAATTTGATATAGAAATTTGAACAGCCTCTTCAAGCTTCAGAAATAAATTTCTCCGTTATGGCTGTGGCTATGATGCTGTCCTGCAGAAATTAATGCTCATGTTTTCCAGTGAGTGTTAATTCCCCAAAAATATAAGAATGACTGGGATAACTCCTTCAAAACAAAAGGAAAACCTATGTAACCCTCACAAGTGACTGAGGTCTCAACAGAAGATACATTTGAAGAATTTATGAAGCTTGATTTGATAGCAAGAACTCTTTGGAAGGCAGCCATTTGACAGTCGGAAAAGGTATCATCAGGGGGTTTGTAGGTATAAGGAAAACCTCACACACATTTTTTCTCTTATTTTGTAGAATATAAAATGCTATATTATTTCATATGTGGTGACTACTTGTTTCCAAAACATAAAGATTATTACTTTGGTTAAAAGTGGTATTTTAATTTCCAAATGCGTCCATATACAATGCAGGGCCTTATTGTATAGAGAGATCATATCAGTCTCTGTTATTCTGGTAAAGCAACTTCTTCCCTTCAAGAAAGACAGTTTTGACTTAAATCACAGTGGGATATTCTGATTTTTCTGTAGAACAAATGAGGGTTTTATGTACATTTGTTGAAGCTTATTCATATGAAATAACATCACTTTGATTTAACTTTGGTTTTAGTTATATTCTAAGTATACTGCAAGGTCACTGACAGTGGAACGTTCAGACACAAAGGTACTTGAAATCAGATATGAAATCCTCTGTATTGTTTTCAGTTCTCATACTTGATGCTACAGACTTCACAAACCACAGATGTATTTCCCCCCCCCCACACACACACACACTTTTCCTTCAAACACAATGCCTGATAATCAGCAAAAATAGTGATGCAGGCCAGATCTAGCTACACAAGTTTCATTGTAACTTTGAATTCTATATTCACTTAAATATCCCACATTTGATTTTTACAAGGTTAAAAATCATGTAATTAATTTAATGAGATAATAAAAATCTGTGAGTCTCATCCTGATTTTGTTCTCAGTAACCTTTGTAAGAATGGACATAAGTCAATGGAGCTGCTCTGGATTCATGCTTATGTAGCAAAACAGAATTCAGGTTCAGGAAGATCAGGCTGATAATGCTTAAACCCCACCCTTTCCAAGCACGGTCACACCATGACTCAGGTTATTGTAGTCTGCAGGCAGACCCCTTAATCCAGGCCGAGTGGTATGTTGACGTTCTTACATTTCATCTTATGTAAGGGGATCAGTCTCCGGCATCTGAAGGAAAGGGGAAGCCTAGATCCAAACCATTCCATTTCTGATTTGTTCTGCAAAGTCAACAGCAGCCTTGTGTTTTCCCATCAGAAAGGTGCAGTGGCACTTTAACACAGAGGTGACCTTTTCGTGTTATTTTGCACTGCTCTCTTGGTGAAGCTGATATTCCTGTTCTGGCACAGGCTGCTCGCTCGCAGCATTACACAACACCTAAGTTTGAGGACTGGGAGGGGGCAAGGGTGGAAGGAGAAGAGACATGCAGAACACGACCCATGGCAAAATACACCAGATATACATTTTTCCTCAATAAATAATATTAGAAAAAAATCTAAAAATCTGTTGGGGTGATTTCTGGAAGAAAGTGAGAGTCAAAGGACCCAAGCTGTGTAAGGCATTCAGGCAAGGGTGGGAAGTGTGTGCAAGGATGGCAGAGGAAGGGAAAGAAGGAGGAGGACAGCACGGAACTCTCACCATGGATTCTTTGCCTTAGAAAGGCTACAGACACAGCGAAGCGTCTTTGTGTTTGAGCACGTGCGGTTCTATCCAGGTGAGGGTAGAAGTTTATCGTTCACGGTCCCTGTTTTGTGATAGGAACCCTGAGCCTGGCACCTCAACCACTCAGTTACTCCTCAGGCTAGCCGTTCCTGCAGCCAGCTTGGGATTCACTACCAGGATCTGTGAGGTGACTTTAGTATGACATCATCACCACCCTTGTGATATCTGGCGTTTGCCTTTTAGGGACAACTCCTGGGTCCATGCCAATCTTTACTTTCAGCTAAGAGGAAAATTTCCCTGTAGTTGCAGAGAAAAGCTTAAAAATGTAACCTTAACGAACCTTACAGGTTTCAAAACAAGGTGATAAAGAAATTCTATTACATGATGAAAAAGAAAAAATAAAAAAAAAACATTTTAAAGCCAACCATTTCTGGGTGTTTGTTTCATTATTTAGATTGGTTTTACTTGTCAGTTCATGTCTTTTTTGTTTTGGAAATCAAAGAGAATTTGCTTTGGAGAGTGTCATTTTGTAACAGTACATAAAACATACCACATGTATTTTTTGTAAAACTACCCAATATTTTAAAAACTTCTTTCACGATGATTTCCTAAAAGGAGGAATGCAACTGCGTTGTTGCATCTGTAGCTCCATTACCAGAATTGCCCAGCGAAGCAGAGAACACAGTCCCGTTGTGCGGCTGTCTGCAATGACCTGGTGAGTGACATGGGTAATTACCTTGTTAAGAAAAATGCTCTCGCATGGTTTCTGCTCACCAGAAGCTATCAAGCATGTTTGCAGGAAGAACTTCATGGCTTATGTGAAGTGATAGAGATTACTGCTTTCAGAGACCATGTCAATGAGACTAACAGAAAATTGACCTCAGCAGGTGCAAAACTACTTCAGTTTACTCTGGGAGCAGGAAAAAAAAAATCTTTCTAGAATTCTGGATTGCTGTTAGTGAGCTGATTTGAGCTTTTGTATGTTAAACAAGTGCTCCTTGAGAAGCCACATGGGAACATTCACACACACAAAGGAACAAAAGTGCCTGGCTGTTCCATCCTCCGTGACCTGGAGCAGCTAAATACCTGGCTTTTTGTTTTCTACCTTTTGGAAAACATCTGTAACCTTGTCTCTTGGTACACGTTTCGAACCTGAGCTATGTATTCACTAGTTATTGCAGTCATTGTCAGCCTCCTCAAATGCTTACATGGCTGTGAGGAATTCACCTGTTCTTGTATGAGTGCCAGCTGTCACAGACAATAGCCAAAGGAATATTTATGCACCAGCTGTACAACGTTAATTTGTCTTGTGTACTCTCCCTAAAAAATTCAGGAGATCTGATACCTGGAAAGGCCTAAATAGGCAACAAGGGATCATTCTTTGCCATGCCTGCTTTAAATACAGTGCTGATATTTCCCTAAATAAATGAGTAAAATGCATGTGTCCACGTTAATTTTTATTTTGGTCAATATTAGTGTGAAATATGAGAGCAAAATAATTTATTTTTTTCATCCAGAAATTATTTTGGATATGGACTTTAGAAAGAGCAAAATTCTGTATCTTTAAGCTCCTGGGTGAGGAATCATTCATTCTTTCTGTGGAAAAAGGACACTGATTATGAAATTAATGTCACCTTAGAAGAGCCAGTCAAGATCACTGACTTACACTTTAATAAAGGTTTCTTTGTTTTTTGTGAAAAGTGGGTATTATTATCAGACACTTAGAGCTAGAAATCTGTTCCTCACCAAAAACGTCAGTCCCAAAGGGTCACATTTTATGTGGAAGAAAAGTGGGATGGATGCTGAACCTTCTTAAACTTTGAATATATGGTCCTCAAGGTAAGGAGGCAAAAGGCAGCGCTGGGTAGCGGCAGCTCCGCAGGGAATTACTGTTTCCTTGGTGTTAGTTGGAGTCCAGCGGTACAGGCTGGTGAGGTCGGACCGTGTATAAGTGACAGAGTTAAACTCAGGTGCAATTTCGAAACTTGCCACGGCCACCTTTGGCAGGAGGAAGCGATAATACCCCGCGGTGGCGTTGGGTGCCTGCCCACACAGGCGCAGGGACTGGGAGTCGGTGCCTGGTTCTGAGACAGCCTGGATATATCACATCTCGCACAGGAATGTGCTGCGCTTCTTATCGTCCTCCTTGCCGGGTGTGCTATTTTCTGGCGAGCCTCAGCCTGTGGGGAAATACCGCGGCATTACCAGTGCTCAGTGTTTGAAAGAGAAGACCGTCCTTTACTATTTGAATAGCTGATTGTGCTTTTCTGTAATCAAATCTAATAGAAGCAGCACTCTGTTAGGAGCAAGAAAAATGGCTTTGTAAGACAGAGAGACAATTATTGGCAGATTTTTAAGAGTTCAGGACTTTTAAAATATATGCATCCTCAATAATAGTCCACCATCCTCTTCTTTTGGCTGCCTTGCTGCTTTGAAGTCACTCCTAAATGAGAGGATCTGGAGGAGGACCGATCTGCAGCACCTTGTAGCTGGATCATGAAAGATCTGCAGAATGCAAGTTGTGAGTCTTATCTCAATTATGCAATTGGTCAGAAGATACACTTCTTGTCTTTTAGACATTTGGCCATTTCATTTTTTGGTTAACTTCTCTGACCAATTTTTATCAGAACTTGTTGCTAATTTCCTAACCATTATGGTATGTGTGTGTATATGTGTGCGTGCATTTGCATCTCAGAGATGTCCATTTGCTGTACATATGTACAGAAATTCCCATTTTGTCATCATCTCAGGGTGTTATAGTATTTTGGCTCCGATTTTATCCTCCAGCCTTAATATGTGCATTTCAGAGGAGAAGTTCAAGCTTTTGTGAGAAGGATTCCTAGGACTCAGGTCATCTGTAGGCCAAAAATTTTGATGTCAGGATGAATAAAGTTGTGCTCAAACCTCCTCAATCACTCTTGCATGTACCATTAGCATTTCAGCCAAGGTGCAGATACTCTTTTTTTATTATTATTTTGTTTTACCAGTTTACCAGCTCGTTCTTTCCAAGCACATTCAATTTTAAAAGCAATTAGACTTAAGCTTCATAAACCCTCTTTTAATTTTGCTTTTCACTTAAGTAATAAAGTGTAAAAGGACAGCTCAATTTTTAATAAAGCAACCAACCTGAATGCAACGCTTATTGGCTAATCTTTGCTTACTGACAATTAGCACATGGTCCTCTCTCACTCAGCATCTCCAGCAGCTCCCTGCAGTTTGCAACCACCAGGAAAAAGTGCTGGAAGCTGAGCTATTCAGGTCCTTTTAATGCACCAGTTGTTCTATCAGGGTCTGCTCCTGACCACAGACTACTTTTCCCTGTTACAAGCAAGTTCTCCTAGCCCAAAGCCCTCTTGTGCACATTTTTGTAGAAGGGAAAAAGTATTTGGCCATAGCTGTGCTTCTCTCTGGGATTCAGTGCAGTGTGAAATGTTCTGAGGAACCACCAAGACAGGCAAGACCCATTCAAGCTTTGGAAAGAAGCCTGAGGTCTAACAGAAGAAGCTTCTAATGCCAGAGAAATTAGAAGTCAGTCCTAGGCTTATTCCCCAGGTCTTTGCAGTTTTTCTGTATCCCAGTCCATTGTACCAACTTATGTGTTGGTAGCTGAATGACAGCTGAAAGCATGGGGGGGCCACATGAGCAGAGAGACCATCATATCGTGAGGTGATCTACTGATTTATATTCTGTCAGTGACCTACTATTTGGAAAAGACAGTTTCTTTCTAAGATAAAGAATAGGTCAGATAGAAATGAGGAAAAAGCATAAAGGGCATCATCTTTTAGCAAAAAGCTTTGTATTTCATTATCAATCTGTATTAGAAATGTTTGTTTTGGCAAGTGCATTCAGGAAAGATGAAGAATGATGATGCCTGAGCAGGATCCTGGTGTCTGTTGACTTGCCTTCCGATGACTGAAGCTCAGTGTTATGAATGTATTTTCATATAGATAGAGATGTATATAGATGTATATAGATGTGATAAATATAGCTTACTAAAATTACCCCTGCTTTTAGAAGGGGCTAAAGAGTGCTTATCTTAAATTCTGTCTCTTTCTTTCTTTTCCTCTGCTTGATTTTCCTTGTATCTGTGGTACAGGACTCAGGAGAACAACAGGTCCTGGCTGCATCAGGTCCTCAGGAGCTTATGGCCATACCCAGTAAAAGCCTGAAGTCATGTCTACACCAGCAAGAAGAATGATCTAACAGGAGAGGCTCTGTAAAGTGAAAGATATGGTGTATTGACCTTTGCCTGCACTACAGTCACTTTCCTCCAGACAAATGTAGTTTGACCTCATGAGCTGATTGCTAATTAGCAGGTAAAATTTATGAAGTGTGATCCCACAGTACACCTTCCAGTTCAGTTTTACCTAAAGGGAACAGAGTTCGTGCCTCCTGAGACCTCTCTGCTACGCAAATCAAGGTGCAGTGAGTGAGAACAATTGCAAAATCCACTTGGAAAGCATCTTCCTGAGCTAAACTAAGAGAATCGTGTGGATGCACGCTTACACAACTAAGCTTGTCTTTGGCTTCCAGAAGGATATACACCACTATGCTCTGGGTGCCTAGGGGTCTCAAGAGATCATCTGATCTCCTTTCTTCCTCTAGTGTAGAACTAGTTGTATTTTCTCTGGAATTTTCCAGCTTGCTTGTAAAGATCTCCGAAAATGGAAACTATCCCCTCCCACATAATCTAGTCTAGTTTGTTCCCTGTTGGGTATTGCTTCACTTTACAAACCCTTCTGATAAAGATTAATCTGAACCTTCCTTCATGCTATTAAAATCCACTACTTCTCATCCCATCAACCATGAACACAAACAGATCATTCTGTTCCATTTAGCAATAACCTTCAGTATCCTTGAAGACTATACATTGCCTGGAGGGAATTTTATTTGTATATATGTACATATACATATGTATATGTGTATACATATTATACATTCATATATACAATGCTCAAACAAGGAACATAACGTTCTTAAATGCTCCCATCCATCCAGTAAACACATAAAGATGTGGAAAATGGGAATTATTTCATCCCTTGAAAAAATAAATAAGTCTTCTAAATTTTAGCTATGTATCAATCATCAACAAGGTTTTATGGTTCCTTGCTGTGTTTGTAAGAAACTGCTCTTAATCTTGGATACCATTTTTAAACAAATTTTATATTGAGGGATTTTTTTTTTAACATAATTGATTTTTTAAATAAAAAGATTGTTTTTTTCTTTAAACATGATCTAGCTCGCATCAGACACGTAAATAATATGCTAACTTCTCAGGGAGCAAGTGTGGCAACGTAAATAACCTTGTCTTCAAGTTTCCCCATACCAGTGTTAGCAGAGTTTCTGAACATCCTGATCTTTCTAGTGTATTAGTCAGAAGATGGCACCTCCAGCAGATAGATACTTACGACATTATACTGATTTATAGGAATGGATTTATAGTCTTGGCATCACTTGTGTGTATAAGTGGTTGATAGTTGAAGTTGCTCATGGGATCCATAGGAATAAATGAGCAGGGAACTCAATGTTTAGACTCCAGCCTTTTGGTTCCTTTAATTCCTACACATGAAACCAAAAGGAGTTCGATGGTGGTTTTAATATTTTAGCCCATGGGCTGTTAAAATTATTTTTAATTTACTACAAGATGATTCAACAGGTTGGTTTATCATTCACCAGATTTAGTATTCTATGTTGTTCCACTAATGGCTCCTAATGGAATTAATTTATGTGTCCTGGTCTCTGCCAGGAAATGAAGACAAGGGATGAAAAATATTCTGTTTTAAATTTGACTAATTAAAGGAAAATAATTTAGCGAGATGTTCAATTTTTGCATAGTTTAATGCAGGGCAAGAATGGGACGGGAATCAAAAATTGTCTCACATAAGAAGGCTTTATTGAAGGATTTAGTTTCATCTATAATCCCCACATATTCCTGTGCTATTATATGTTATTAGTCCAACTATAGCAATTTCCCAACTGACTTCATTTTTATTCCACTGAATTGCAGACAACGTCATGAACTCTGTATTCCTCAAAAGTAATATGAATTTTGTTTAATACCATGCTTTACAGAGTTAGCCACTTCACAGATGGCTAAATAACTGGCTAAACCTGCATTCCAATTCTGTGCCAAGTGATAACATTAATAAGAGGAAACCCAGTAAGTTTGCAGCTGATAATAATTACGGCACTAGGAGACCGAGTGTTTGGTTATAGCATTACTGTTACAATTCTCATACTCTTCTAACCTCCCACATGGAAATAAATATATTGGCATGAGAGACTGGTGTTGCTGTGTTATGCTGTAAGATTTAAATTTTTGGTAGTAGATGATCAGTTAAGGTAGAAAAAAAAGTTTTTCTTATTTTTTTCCTTAGGATATGCAATAAAGGTATATACTCCTCTACCTCCTTTGTCAACTTACTGTTGTTGGAAACAAAATAGCCTGGGTGTTAAAAGGAATGCTTATTGGAATAAGCATAGATATAAGCATGAAAATAACTTTTTCAGGAGTGACTAATACCGGTTATTTCACTTTAGTACCGTTAAATAATTGGAATTCATAACTTTGGCTGATGCATCTTACCAGCTTCATTAGAGCTGCTACTGGACTGAATCCTGCTATGAATGGACCCCTGAATTGCGATAGCTGTAGAAATCTTCCATAATTTTAATCACATTGCCTTCACTGACACCCATTCAGCAATCTGCATTCTGAGCTGCAGCATACACACCTGTGGAAGTAGCCAACTTCATTTGACAATGAAGTTTTCAGTTTTGTTTTTGGTCAGGTATAAACAAGAAGATAATTTGGCTGACTTCTGAAGAATAGACTCTCCTGTGTATCAAAATCATAAATGATATGCCACTTTATTTCTCCATTGAATATACAAAATAAGCTGAGTACGGTATAGAACCATAATTGCTATAATACCTAAAACTCATGTACTACACCCCCACCGGTTTTCATCCCCACATGAAGTCACATGTTGCTACTTCTGATAATTTGTTTTCCAAACATGTTTTAAGATACAAAGGGGAACAAAAAAATCCAAACCCTTTTTGGGTGGACAGATGCTGTTTCTGAGAACACAGTCAGAGAAACTGATTGTGATCCCATGCTTGAACTATGTTTTATATCAGACATTAAAATGAGTTTGAGAAAATCAGCAGAAATCCTGAAATGTTCATAGCAGCTCCAGATTTCTTGTGCCTTCCCATGAAAATCCACTCTTTCTTAGATTCCCTGCCTTACTGGAGACAGCTCCAAAGGTGATTCTTCATCCACTGTCTGTCAGGAAGGTCATACCCGTTTCAGAAAGGTAATTCAAGGAAAGCTAGTAATGTAAGCTGTCTTTTGTTGGCAAAAGAACATCATGTTTCCGATTTCCTTGCTCTAACATGGACTACCTGCCACTTTCTTAAACCTTCGACCAACAGAGACCTCCAAAGGAGGTCGTGATGGAGGTAAGGTGATATGTGAGTTCCATGAACAGAGATACTTTAATTCAGAGAGGAAAATAATTAATCTACCATTACATTCTTCTATCATGTGAAGGATGGACCATGAATACTGAGCAAGTAGTTTTGGGGTAACTTTGTTCTCTAGCTGCCATTGCTTGGAATTTAGTAGCTCAGTCAAACACCCCCTTAAGTGAGCACAAAGATCTCAGACAAATGTAGTTAACATTTTTTTCTGTCTTGCAAATATTCTGGTGAATTAACTTATTTGCTAGATGACTGCAACTGTATCTTTCCAGGCAAATGGCTCCGGATTCCATCCTTTGACTAAAAGCAAGTCTGAGCTGATCCTGTGTAGTGAAGAGTAGAAGGGTTTTCTCCTGTCCCCATCACTACCTCTTGCTTTAGTTAACAGCACTTTCTGACACTAGTGTCTCATCCACCTGCTCTTTCTGACTTTGGGAGATGGAGTGATTTGTATGCACAGGAGAAGTTTTGACTGCACACCAGCTGTGGGCTGCCTTCTGACAGGCAGGCATGGCTTACTTCTGCCGAGCAGTCCATGATCTTTTAAATGTCAAAAACTTCTACGTAAATTTCAGTATTAAATGGTGAATTTTAAAAATGTGACTGAAAGGAGGTATGTAGAAGAAAGTGAGATTGGAATAGAAATGTGGGGAAAATAACATCAGGGACTCCTCAAAGACGGGGAAAAAGACATTAGGTCACTCTTCTCAGCAAGGCACAACGTGAGACCCCAGCACAAAAGCTACACGGCACAGCGGGAGATTTTCCACTGGCTCCACTGGATTCACGGCAGGTTTTTGTTTGGACCGGTCTTTTTTTTTAAAGAGGAGAAAGAGCAACATGCATAGGAATAGATATTTAGCGTTCTCCGCAAGTATAGGCACTAGTGTCACCCCTCAAATACTTGCTAAAAGAACAATTCAGTTTGTGTGCCCTATCTGCTTGCCATGCTGCTGAACAGCATCTTCCAGTGCAATGCTGCAGCAAAGAGAGTGCTTTTTTTTCACAGGTAGAAGAAAAAGAGAATCACTTGGCGTTCAGGAGGTGATAGCATCACTTTCGTTGGGCGCACCGTTTCTAGTTTTGAGACAGGCTTTACTGACTAATCAAAGAATATTCTGCTTTTCAAATGTGACTTAGCATGCTGACTAAATGAAAAAGTGAACGCTTTACTAGTGAGGATATATAGCTTTTTAGGGTTTATAGGAGTATTAGCTACTGCGTGATGACAGCTTTGAGTAAATGCAAGGCGATTTGAAGGAGTTCATTAACCTTTCCAAACTTGTTCCTGTCTGTGGAGGTGGAGTTTGCTACTACATCTTGACCACAGGTAAGTGTAGACCTACATGAATTTGCTCTAGAGCAGCTAAACATCCGAATATCATACGTTACTTTGCTTCACAGTAACAGGTGTGTATAGTGCAGCCTAAGTCTGATCGAAAGGCCAGGGGCGTAACTTTCAAGATCACTTTTGAAAATGTGATTAGTCTCCATGTCACAAAGGCACCTTAGGAAGTTCTGTCTCACCCCCATTTTATGATACTGGGAGTAATTAACTTAAAGGTACTGAGAGATGTGGGGGGCTGTCTCTCACCTAATCCCAACCTGGTGTAACCCAGAAATGCAGACATGCATTTTATCATGGAATTATTTCCCAAAATCCTGTAGCTGAGGTCACACAAGAAACACAACATTTTTTAACAATATTTTCCTCTGGGACTAAATTATCTATTTTTTTCTTAGTAGCATTTTTACCTAGAGGAACATAACTGGGTGTTTGTGCAAAGCAGTTATCCATGGGTAAAGAAGAAAGAAAAAAAGGATCAAAATGAAATGAAGTTGCAGTATGTTTTGTCACGACACATGTTTTGCAAGAAAATAATCCCAACCCTTGAAGCTTTTTTCTGGGCTGTGATAGCACCATCCTCTTCCCTTTAGTCATGACTGTGTAGGCTTCTACCCAACAGAGGCAGTGCTGCTACTCAGATAATACATATATTAGGCCACATGTGGGCAGCTGTCACCACCAGCCTGAAAACTACCACAGACCTAATTAACACAGTGATGAGTTTTCCACTCTTATGCTCTCATAGTGACAATTTAATAAGGAACTCCACAATGATCCTATAAATCAGAACCAATCTTCATCTTAAGAAGATACAGCTAAAGGGTTATGAAAATTAATTCTGAGGATTTCAGTATGTAATATTTCCAGTGGATAAATATTATCATTTGCTTATGCTAACTTATTTTATTATCTATATTTGAAAATCATGCCATGACTATGTGCTAGTGGTATAAGAAAGATGCATGTATTTATGTAGTGAATGCGAGGTGAAAAGAGTTATATCTTTATAGTTTATAAAATTATTTAATAACAGGAAACTATTCTGCAAAAATAGTTTTGCATGGCAGACAGCTATAGAAGTGGAAGCCTTTAGACCATCAGCAATCCTCAATTTGGCCTCAATTTAGTACTTAATATGTAAATTTAATATCTGTAAAACAGCTCCATCGGAATTAATTGGATCCCTGTGCTTCAAATGAAATAACTTGAACGTAAGCCACAGAGCACAAGCTTGTTGACTTTTAATAAGGTCCATTTATGTTTTTGAGCAAATTAGGACCTGATCCAATAAAGCAATTGTGAGCATACTTTGAAGTAGAGCAGGTGTTTAAAAGCCTCATTGAATCCGGATTTTAAGGACACACAGGGTTAAAAATAATAGTTTGCTTTTAATGTAGATTGAAATCATAATTCCTTAGTACTTTAATTCCAGGATAAAAAAAATCACACTTTTCTCAAGCCTCTTAATCCTTCATATACTTTCTTTCTATTTGTCTTTCATGGATAACATGCTTAAATGTGGACTTACATGAAACACTAGCCAAAGCAAATCAACATGTCTAGTTCCAATTCCAAGACCTCTAAAGTAATGGAAAGACATGACCAAAGAGATGTATGGTAAGGAAGGAGAAAAATTAAATGTTTGTTAAAATTACATTTTGAACAGGTTTTATTAAGATTAATAATCTCCCAGGTTTGTTTTTTTTTAGAGGTCTCTGTCTATATATGGCTAAGATAACTGTTTCTTTATTTCCATAACAGGGAATATTTGAAATATTTTTGATGTTGCTGCAGTCACTAAACTGTTCTCATGGATCTGCCTGTTGTGCCCAGAAGTTTTTAAATCAACAGGTAACAGTCAGCTTAGTTGTCACTTGCAGTTCTAGGAATCGGATAAACACTCCTTTATCTGTGATTATTTAGCCTCCTTAGGGTGCAAAATCACCCTCTAAGTTCAATATTCGGGTAAGTGCAGGCATGGGCACTTATGCGTATGCACACACACATGTTCACCATGCTGAACAAGTAGAGACAAAATGGCAACAACGGCAACACAAAGGAATTAAGTAGAATTAAGTTTGTTGTGAAGGCATATAAAAATTACAGGGGATTTGATAGTGGTGGTTGTTGTTGTTGTAGTAGTCAGTATATAGTATTAGTATATCTTTACAGATATATCTAGAGCACTATAATGCAAATAAAAATAAATCTAAATAGAAGAGATTTAAGTCACAAAATATAGAATTTGCCAGTGAACAATCTCAAGCAGAAATATTTGTTGCAGTTGTAAGCCAGAGTAGGCAATGTCATTCTGACCCTTTAATGAGCAGTCATCAGTACAAAAGCTTAATAACAGAACTTACAAAGACTAGACACACTGAGACACTGACTGCCCTGCAAGTTCTTCCAATTAGTTGCAAAACTGTAGGACATTTACAAGGGAGAAAGTCTACTTACTATTTCCACCAAGAGGAAAGAACTCTGAGGACATCAAATTGAAAGATAACTTGGGTATGAGTGAACATGACATTGTAACTCCATGACCCTTCAGACAGAGCACCCAAATAAGAGCAGAATGAAATCAATGGCTTTGAGAAAGTCAGGTTTCAGTGAAATCAGAGAAGTGGAAGCAAAGATCATTTCAAATTGCTTGTGTGAGGAGAAAGCGTAAAACCAATTAGTAATTACAAAAAAAAATAAAAATATTAAGGGCACACAGCTGAGAAACTGTAAGTATGAAGATATAACTCATTGACATTTCAAGAACAAAAAAGAACTGCATAGAAAAGGGCCACCAGATCAAACTGCTGAGGATGGGTGTGAAAACACAGCACTGTAATTGATGTTTGGGTTAGGAAAAGAAAGCTCCAAAACGAAACTCATGGAGGAAATGAACTGCAACAGGAAACCACTTATAAAGAAGTATTCCAGAGGTAAGATGGAAATAAGAGAGATGGTTAGTTTGCCCCTGCAGAGACTGAAAGTCGTTGGCATATGATGGTGAAAATTTCTAAACACTTAATGACTTTTTTCACTCTCTCTTAAAAACTCATTTGCTATCAGACCCTATCGTAATTAGTATCAGGCATGAAGGATCAAGACTTCAGCCTGGTATAGTAAGGAACAAATTGATACTTGACAATCACATGTTTTCAAACTGCCTTTATCTGATGATTTTTTTTTTTTTCCTACCCCAGAGTACCGGAAAAATTCATCAATAAAACCCAGTGTTAGGTTTCCTCTGGGAAGTTGTGACAGATGGATATGAAACAATAGCAAAAGGCAAAAGCAATGCACTGCTTTGCAAAGGCAGTGCCAGAAGATTGCAGAAATCCCAACTTCCATTTCTGAAAAACACATAGAGGCAATAAGCAAGCAACCTGTGAGCACACGGAGTAAATAAGAGGGATGAATAACCACCAGCCTTTGTGTGTCAGGAACGAATCATGCCAAAAGAGCTTCGTGTCCTCCTAGAAGAGGTAAAGGCTTTATGGATGGAGGAGAAACCACAGATGTCATATCACAGTTCCAGTAAGGTTTTCAACACAGGCTCGTGTGCCTTTCCTAGAAGAAAACTGGAAAGGTGTGATTTACATGGATATGCCCCAAGTAAATGGGAGCTGAGCAGTTTCCACTCTCCAAAGGGTCTCTGCAGGGTAGAAAACAAATATTTTCATGAATGACCTGGAAAAGCAAAGAAAATGTGTGCTCATTAAGTATGAAGGGCTACCATGGCAAGAAGATTGTAATTATTAGGAGGAAATTCAGAGATCTTGGCAGATTTTAGGTGGGGGTGGGGGTGAGGGGGTGAGGGGGTGAGGGGAAACATGCTATTTTTCTAGGGTGTGTTATTTTATATAGACAGGAATAAGCAAGTGAGGTCATTAGCTGAAAAAGACCTGGGAAATAAACTGAATCATAAAAAGAACAAGGATGAGTAATCTTATGTTGCTGGGGGGGGGGGCATGGGGGGGGGGGGGGCAGGAAATTAAAAAAAGCAAATTCCATGCAGCAAAATTGTGCCTTCGACATCTGAAGTAGATTTTCTCTGGTCTCTGTATTACTGTGATAAGGTCTTAGCTAAAATATTACAGCCATCCTTGGATGCCACAGCAAAAAAGAGCTTTGAACAAGTGGTTGAGCATAGATGCAGAAAACCTGACCTGCAGGTAAGTATCAAATATACTGGATTTGTTTAACTTGAAGAAGAAAAAAGTGAAGCGAGGTTACCTTTCCTAAGTATGGAAAAAAAAAAGAAAAAAAAAAGATTAAAAATAGGAAGATGGCACTGTTCTATTTGTCTATGACAGACTGTATGAAAATATTTGGCTTAGTTTATGAGATTATCACTAACATACACTTTACATAATGAACACAGGAATACATTGACTAAAGTGGTTGTTTCAGTCTCTGTCACTGGAGGTCAGCCCAACTTCTTCATCAGTGGGTAAACTAGGTGTGGGGGTCTTCTCACCCAGCTTTAGATGTCTGAGCTGGTTAGCCCCTGCTCTGTATGCTGAACCAAAGAAAATGGACACATCTAATGACCAATTAATCTGGTCTGTTGTAGACATTTCCTGTGGGATGAGATTAATTTCTCTCCAGGATTGTTCTACTAACACTTAGGAGGTTGTAGACAAGAAGACAGATGCTGACATCTGTCCTCCAGATACTTCAAGCTGAGGAATTCACCTCCTCAGGTCGTTACCAGGCTTGTCAGTTTGGATGGCTCTGCTACACCCACAAAGCAGGGCCACCGAGGTACTAGGGATATTAATGAAGTATTAACCCTAAAGGTCAGGTGCCAGGCATTCTGTGGTTGTGTTTCATGAGATACTGTGTAATCCCAGCATGGACCATCACTGCAGCAAGAAGAGGAGAGCACAGTGCCTTTGCTCAGCTACTCTTCTGACGTGCAGCCTAAGAATTGAAAATACTTCCTGAGTAATCATTACACGTGTTTTGCTGAGCACACAATAAACATAAATTGTACACCTAAAGAGATCTAGAAATGTAACGGAAATCTAAAATTTAGTCTCTGTATATCTGTCTGGCTTGCTTTATTTTTTTTTTTTCCTTTTTGGTTCCCTAGGGCTTAATAGGGACTCCTTCGACAGCAAAGAAGATTCAGATCAAAACCTCACATTTGATGTCTTTCACAGTTTTCTACAAATAATAAACATCTGATAACTTTCATTTTTATGGCTGTACTTCAGTAAGTCTAGAATGCATCCATGTCCTTATTTTTTGTCTTTTTGGATTACCATAGTTCCATTGGACATCTATGTGTTGGACTTCTGCACACTAGAATTCTTTGTATATATTTGAAAATTCAAGATCATTAAAAACATTGATGGCTATTTAAACTTTCAAACTTTTCACAGACAATTTATCACAGACAGCCACTGTTTTCTTTGAAGTTCCCCTCCAAATACTCTTTAAATTACAGGGTTTATTCTGTTGAATTGTATGCATAATTCTCATTAGCACCAGTGGGAATTACATCTGTACATCAAAAGAATAAAACTTTTCTTTGCCTAACAAGATTAGAGAAGCTGTTTAGAAACCTAAGCTTAGGAGTGTGTCTTGACTGTTTCTCACTATCCTGAACAGGACTATCAGACTTCCCTTACTTTTTTCCTTTTTCCTATTTGAGGGGTTTTGAAGCTTTCAGCTTTAAATATCTGCTCTTATACTGTATTATTGTAATAAAATTATATTGTAAAGGATGTTGTTTGGAGGAATAGATTAAAACACACACACAAACACACACAGAGACACGTACACTCTCTCTCTCTCTCTCTCTATATATATATATACACACACGTGCTAGAGTAGCTCAACACTCCTGAGAGATACTAACAGTTCTAAACAGCCCAAGGGTATGTAGGGAGCAAAACCGTTGTGGCCAGAAATGCTGCTACTTCTGTGGCCTGCAGGATAGTCCTAGTGCTACATTTGGGGTTTTGCAGGGAAGTGAGGTACTGGGAGCGCAGAATTCCACAGGGTCAAGCTGTGCATCCTTGCTTGTCTCCTTCTGTAAGTCAGAGGATGAAGGGCTTAGTGTCAGCTGTGCTTTTAGCTTTCTACTCACTGTTGGCTCCCAGTGTGAGCTAGGCACATTGCTTATGCACATTCCTTGGGCAAGGTGTGGTGAGAGCCCTCTTTTTTGCTTTTCCTTTTCACGTGGTGCAAACAGCTGCTCCCTGTGGAAGACACTCATAATGCCTGCTGTAGGCGCCTACATTTGATGCAGTTCAGAGCACGTGATGTTAGATGTCTCTGCATCCTAGATGGTCAGTGGAGTAATTAAGGCAGCTCTGTGGGATGCTCCCCTGGGCTGGATGGCAGGAGCACAATGTATTGTCCGTGCAGGTATTGTATCCTTCTACTTGCTCCCAAGTTGGTGTCACTCAACAAAATTCCACCTTTGAAATTAGCAATAGCACATTCTCAATTTTATCCTCAGGCAAATTCTTTTGCCTCCCAGCTGGTAAGTAGGTCCAAAAGTCTGAGCAGCTAATGGTCTCTGAAAATAATAAATTGTTCTTGGCAATATTTGTACAATTGCTTAAGACATATAACCTGTGGTGATAGTAACAGCCTCTGCATCACCCTGTGAGCCAAATCAAAACCAGCAGCTCTAACCCATCTGTTCTGCCTTTCTCTGTAGTTATATTGGCTTAATTCCCTTTTGAATGAAATCTATCTTGAATGGAAATATATAATAATGTTCTTTAAAGCAAGGAATGAAGAAAGCACTGTAGTCCTTGCAAAGCAGTTATTATTATAACTCTTGTAGTTGAAAAAATGGTGTCTATTTTTTCTTTAGTCTGAACTATTTAACATCAGTTTGTAACCATGGGGCATCTATCCTCCACTATCAAATTCCTGTTCCCTCAGTAGGCACTTAAAATAGTTAATCAAATCACACCTTCACCTTTGCTAAAGCTTTCAGGCATGGTGGATGACTTCTCAGACTCTAAAGCATCTTTCAAGTCTGCCAGCTGTTCTCATGGCTTTTCCATGACATCTTCTCAGTCTGCCACTCACCTCCTCAATCGGAAACTTCTGGGCTATACAGAGAATTCCTGTGTGAGATGGCAGTAGTGCCAAATACAGATACTCTGGCTGTCTCTACCTCCACAAATTGTACCTGCCCGGGATGATTTACTGGTGCTGAGTCCATGTGGCAAAGGACAGTCTCCATTCATAGTATTAAAATCTCTTATCAACAACCCTTTTCCCCCAACAAATATGACCATTCCAAGAAAACTACTGAGAACAGTCCCAGCCTCTTTCCTGAACTGGGAGGGTTGAGGGAAATAGAGGCAAAGTAACTATATCATTTTGAGATCCCAAATATTTTAAGAGTTGCTGCTTTGGTCCGACTGCTCCAGTGGGATCTCCTGTTCAGGTAGGCGTCCTGCGTGCAACAGGGTAAGAGCTTCCTACAGCTGATCTGAGGCTTCAGCCCCGGTCTTGCATCCACAGCTTGCTTTTTGTCCTTTTTCTCCATAGATGATTGGTTTTATTTTCAGAAATACGAAGGTATAAAGCTGATCTGACAAGATCTGTTTTCTAGAAACTCAGGCCAATTGGCATGAATTAGATTACTTTCCTTTAAATCTTTATTAATAAAGTCTTTTAGCAGTTTGTCCACTCTTCTCCAGGCTTTATGACACATTGACAGGTACAGTTAGTTTGATCCTTCCATTTGACTTCTTTAAATATTGGCTTTTCCATGAGTTATTGAAAATCAACTTTAATCACTGTTAATGAGAGATTTTTCCAGAACTATTTCAATAAACGTTTTCAAATTATCTGAAAAAAACTCGTTTTAACATGTCTAGCTCCTGTAATTGTTGTTAAAGCCTCCCCAAGTTATTGATGCAATATAATATAGTTCATAATGTGGTATGAATGAAAAAAACGCCTGACATCTTCTATCATAATACCTCTTTCTGAATGCTTTTACCTGTCATGTAATTGAAATTAAAAGGTAGAGCTTGTCAAGTCTCATTGATCAGTTAGATTTGATTTATCAGTCAAAAGACGAACCCCTTAATCAAGCAAAACTGTGATCAATACAAGTCATTTAACTTTCTTTTCCTTTCATGCTCCTTGAAAAATTCTTTATTCTTAAATTTGTCTATACATGCCCTTATGTTTTTCTAGAAAGTTTATAAATTTTCTGAGACCCTAGTGATAGCTTCTCTTTATTGCTATAAACATCCTCCTCCTGTTGTTTGTATTTCTTTTTTAAAATGTTATTATAGCTGCATTTCCTTCCTATTTAATCTTGGTTTATTGTTTCAAGACTATAGCTTGTTTTATTTCATCAGTGTGATATTTTTGGATGCCATTTCAAATGTTCTGAAACAACTCAATTAAAAATTTTAATCTTTAATTATGTCCCCCAGATAATTTGGCTCTGGTTTCATCCCTTATTAAAAATAGCCTTACTAAAGCAAGAAGAATTCTTATAATCACTTTTTTATTTTCCTTTTTTTCCATATAACAAAACAAAGCATATAAGATGTCTTGTACCTCAGCATCAGCTTGGTATGAATTCTACCAAAGAATTCTCCTTACTCCAGATGTCACCTTGTGGTTAAATTATTGTTTTCTGGGAATTACATAAAAAGTTTTCTGAAAGTCCTGAAGACTCAGTGCTGGTAGCATGGAGCTGCAAGTACGTATCATGCAAACTGAAGTTCTTCACAAAGGTATTTAATATAGAAAATATAACAATAAAGCCTCAGGTTGGAAGTATTGAGTGCCTGGGGGTTTGTTTCTTTATTATGAAATTTTAATAAATTGGATTATTTCCAAGTAAACTTAAAGTAGAAGACAAAAACTTCTTTTTAGCATTTTTAATTTAATTTTCTGACTTTTCTATTATCAAGGCACATACCAGAAAAGCTAAACTCATCAAACCTGCAAAGCTAAGTGAATATTCCAATGTACCCATTCATTATGTATTTATGACCTTGTTGTCATAGTAATGTTGCTTATTGTGAGGTTTAACTTTTATTTGAAACAAAATGGGATTATTTACATATCAAGGTTGTAATTAGTTGTCTCCATTGATATTATGTGTTCTTTATACATTTTTTCCCTTGAACAGAGAGATGCACTCAGTAATAGTGACAGTCCAGTTATTTCCCACAGTAGTCTCACACTGAACAAATCCATTTTTTCTCAAGTGAAAACTAATATTTCACGCTCATTATATTCTCAACAGCCAAACAACAGTTAAAATTACAGTATGTGATGGAGATGGGAAACAATTTATCTTAGAAAAAGAACATAAAACTTGCCTCCTAATCAAGCAAACACATAGATTGTAGAGGCTGGGCTTCTTGGTACCTGCCATGCTGTTCCCACTACAAATGAACACCTTTAATACAGGTGCAAGTTCTGGTTTTGATCTGAAACTAGCTAAAAAAAATGATAGTGAATGACTGCCATCACATCACTCATAAGCCTCTGCCATTGTGTCTCTTACAGGGCTTTTGTAAGGGGAGCAGAAAGTGCCTTGTCCCAGCCTGGTGGGGTGGCATGAGGAGCCAGCCTGCATGGGGAAGGAGGGCCACCCACCTTCAGGCGGTACCCCGAAACAGAGCAGAGGCCGAGTTTAGACACCAGCTGAAGCAGCAGCCTGCTCTCGTTCTGCTCATGGAGCCCTGCTGATGTCTACCAGAAATTAACAGCGGGGGTCTGCCCTGGTTTGACAGTGGTAAATACAGACAGATGGCTTCATTTATTCAGTCAACTCCATGGTAAAACTGATTGTTTTTAAAGGCAAAAGTGTTTTTCCACTGAGAAAGTACAACTACCAGCATACATGGATCCCGTAATCTCCAGTATAATCCTCTGTGTGAGAGAAAGTGTGGACTGAGGATCCATTAGTAAAGGACGTGCTCTGGATACACCCTTTTTGTTTTCTTTCTAAAACATGCCATATATCTATGAATAATCTGCGAGTTACCCTCAGTATCTTCATTACTGTAAGCATTTCTAGAATATCAAACCCACTCACTGCAGTAAGTGAGAAAATTTTATGTTTTTTTACCAAATAGGTCATTTTTAAACAACTGATCCATGAGGAAAATTAATTGCATGGGGAAGAGTTTGAGAGTTAAAAACAAGGAAGTAGAAAATTATTAAAAAGATACAGTACATTATGCTTGTAATTGTGTATAAAGACATTATATTAGAATATGTTTGTAAGTGGCAGAAAGCTTATATTGAGTAATTTGCTTAATCAGTTTTTGACATTATCTTACCTCCTATTGATCCTAGACAATTGCATCCCTGACTTCCATGGGCATCAGTGGATACTGGTTCCCAGCACCAGCAAAGGTGATGGAAACCTGCAAGCACAATATATCCCCGCTCAAACAGCAGTAACAAGACAAGAGCATGCCATGACGTGATCAGCAGGAACGAACGGGAAACCTCACCCCCAGCAAGGGTCTCATTTGCTGTTGCCTGTCAGGAAATGCTGCTTTCCTGCAGGAGAAGGAGACAGCGTGGGGTCATGCTGGGGACACCTGGCATCAAACATCTCCCTCCTGCCCCTCTGCCTGCAGCCTGGGGAGCCAGCACAGACACAGGGCTTCCCCAAAGGCTTTCAGCTCCAAAGGGATGGCCACTCAGCACCAGTATTACCTTTGATATATTCTTCTGGGCTAGCAATGTGCAGAACAAAGAGAGGAAATTCATTCTTTTTTTCACTGTTTTTTGTTGTTGTTGTTTTGGGTTTGTTGTTGGTTGGGTGGCTGGTTTTGGGGTTTTTTTTTTGTGATTTTTTTTTTCCAGCAAGCGGGTTAAAATTGCAACAGGCAGGTTTCAGTTGTAAAGCACAGAAGGCTGAGTGCAGATTCCTGCAGTGCTGGCTGCTGTCTGCCCAGGGTTGGTGGGCTCTGAGGGATGCACCAACCCTGGATATCTGCAGGGCCAGAGCAGCTCCTACAATGCTGGCTCCCTCAAAGCTTATTTAGACATTGCTCAAAGAGCTCAAACTCTTCAACTTGCCCATAGACTTTACAGTAGACAAGACCCAAGCTGCGTATATATAACAAGAACATGACAATAGCCTGTATTCCTCTGCCTCTAGTTCTGTTGGGTGAGAAACCGGGATGTATCATTTGGATTCAGCTTTTGAAACAAATGTATAGCTTCTTTTAGTAATATCCAAGCATATTCTATGGGTTCCTAAAAACTAGAATGAAAACGAGTGTCCCGTATCACTACAAATTGCATACTGCTGACTGAAAAAAAGTCTTCCATAATTGTATAGGTTTGGATATGGTGAAAGAAAGACATCAGCAAGGGGTAATTGTTTCCAATTTTTATTGCAGCTGCCTTAGGAGTAACAAAAAAAGAGTATTTGGTTACCTTTTATTTTCAGTAATGCGATAAATGAGGTATTTTAGATTAGAAATGGATTAGAATGGATTAAAAAGTATGATAAATGTATTTTCAAAGGATTTTCCACTCATTTCCATTATAACTGCAGATATTTGAATTACAGTAAAACTTTGATAAATCCCAGGGCCATTTCCCAGGGAAATTACAAAAGATACATATAAAAGTAGGTTTAATAAGAATTCTTGTAGTTGGATTCTGATAGTTGCTGTTAAGGATACAGCTCAGGTGTGCCGGGAAACCTGAGGATTATTCACAATAATGAAGTTGTAGCCATCTCTAATTTATTTATTAGTGAACAGATTAAACCTATTGATATGAAATTGAAAGCTGTGAAGTTTAGAGGTAGGTCTGATAACTATAATCATTATGCGAAGTCAAAAAGGTGTATCTAAGTGGAATTTTTAAAAGTTTTATTCTCTGAGTATAGAAGTAATTATTAGATCTGAAGACCACAGAAGAACAAATAGTAGTGGATTTTCTTTTCATTCCTATTACGGTTTATCCTCATGCACACTTTTCATACTCTTTAGTTCTTCTTCAGGAAGGTAGTATTTGAACTACTATCACCTACATGAATTACACAAAGATATTTATTGCCAGTTTTGAAGTATGGTGTTTGACTACAGAATTGCACTTGGATGAAGGGCATGTACATAGCCATCAGCAGTACAACTTATATTTCAGTCAGAGATATTACTGGGCTTGTTACATGAGGTGGGATGAGTTGTAATGACCATGTTATGCAGAATATGGAATGCTCCTAGATTAAAACTTTGCATAATGTCTTAGATTGAATTGCAAATTTCTGGGCTTGATGCTTTGTGGTGAGGCTAATTTTGCTGTAGTGTTTTGCACCTGATTGATAACACAACACAATCTCATGAGAACTGATAAAAATATAGGAGCTAAAATTACTTATAAATATAGTTTGAAATTAACTTTCTCAACTGATGTAGAAGCCTAGCTCTTTTTCTTTTTAAGGGAGTGTGACGTACAGTCCTCCATCCTTATGATACCAACTGCACACTATTTTCAGACTTCGGGGTTGAGGTTATTTTCTTCTGTTGGACATAAGCTTAAGGCTTGTATTTAAAATGTTGAACAAGAACTAATAATGCTCTGAACTTCAAAATTATTAGGTAAGTTTATTTCAAAAGAAGTAGAAAAGCTAACCACCAAATGAGGTGCACTGAGAACAGTCTTTATTAATGTCTACCATATTCCTAAAACTGGCATAATATTTCATGTGTACAGTGAAGAAGAGAACCAGGAGAGCAAGCTTTTGGCTGTTGCCGTAGTTATAGGCAGGTAAAATTGTCAATTTGAAGTGAATTGAAAGAGAAAAGAACAAAAAGTCAAATGCAAAAAGACAGCCCACTTTTTAAATTAAATCAGTGCAAGATGTCATATGTGTCTTCAGGCACAAGTCTTTCACTGGAGAGTTTGGCAACAAGCTTTATGAGAAAGGAAAAACTCCCGATTTAATTATCACTTCAGGTGAAACCGTTGAGTCCAGCTGTTAAACACAGATACAGAGTGACACAAAATGCTGAGATTCTGAATATTGTTGAATAGTACTCAAGTACTGTGACTTACTAGCAAAACTGCCTAAGAAGTCCCATTTTTTATATTGCAATTAGAATTTCACAAATCAACATTTTTATTTTTTTAATACCCTTCTGAGGATATTGCTCAGGGACAGAGGCAAAACCCTAATTTCTGTCTTAAATCTGAATTTCATGACAACAGAATGCTTTGAGGAAACATTTGTATTCCCATGCAGGCTCATCAGGGTCAGTTTTTCCACCTTAAATACTCACTGACACACAGGCTCTGTTCAAGTGCCGCTTTTCCTGACACTATGCTTCCTCTGATTCCTTTCTTTATCTCCCATTCTCATGCACTTTAGACTCTTTCTTATTTATTCTCATATATGCATAGTGCATAGCTATGTTGAGTATAACACAGGAAACTCGAAGGTTAGTAGTTAGAAAATGGATGTTATTTACTAAAGTCACTGATTGTTTATAAGGTAGATGTGAAAACATGGGAATTTATTTTATGTATAGAAATGCATATTGCAATAACAGTGACATAGTGTTTATTGCAATTTTCTATTACAATAATAGAAATAAATTTGAAATCTGCACTTTCCTTTCATACCTTACAACTAAATTTTCATGTCATATTTTTTAATATTTGGGAGAAAATATCTCCTAAATTCTCATAGTCCTAACCTTTTCTCACTCTCCCAAACACAAAAACATATAGTTGAGTTACAAATTAAGGAGTGAGTAACTGAAGGTTGGAAAACATGACAGAGCTTTTGTTACTATAAGAAATTTCAAATGTTACAAACTCAAAACTTTCAAAGTCCAGTAGAGAAAGAAGCATTAGTAGTTCTTGGTATGCGTCGCAGGCTTGAGTCCTCTACCTATTAACCAGCCTGGAATCCATAGGGCAGGTCAAACACATCAATTGAAATACTCCTGCTCTCTGAGATAAGAAATAATTGTGGCATGAAAATTTACACAGTTACTAGATTTAAAATTAAATCAAATAACACAGAAGCACAGGAGGATTGTTTTAAATATTTAACTTTGTGCAGTTTTACCTAAGCATAAATCTCCAGTAAATCAAATAATTAAAATTTCAGTTGGATCAACCAACTAAAGAACAAAATTGAATCTTTTATTTCATAAAGACTTGTGGCTATAATATAATCGACATATTTTGATATATAGCCAAGCATTACACTGTGGTATCAAATAAAGTACTGAAGATTTGTCTATCAAACTCAAAAGTTATGAATTTGAAAATCTAGAGGAAAATGTTTTAATCCTATAAATTCAGAACTTTCTCCCATAATACTGCAAAAGAGAGTTTTAGATGCAGATTTTCTCAGTCCAAGGTCTAATTTAGGAATGTAAAGCTAACATTCTCTACATTACTCCCACATCCATAGACGGGTCTTTTTAAAGATAACAATACAGGAATCCAAATCTGCTCACAAAGAATTCCTATTTACATTAAAAATTGCTTAAGAAAGGACTTCATCTGCTCACGATGGTTTGGACAATGGCAGTGAAGGAGGAAAGATATTTATGATTTCTTTTTCTGCAGAAATGGCTAGAATTTAACTGCAAAAAAATCCCCCAAATTTAAGAGAATAAGCTCAGTGACATGTTCTTAAATGCGTGAGGCTTCCAGATTGATCAGCTGCAGCTGGCTACGATTACCCAGTCTTTAATAATAATAAAATTCATTGCCGTGCAAACTGTCTATTCAGCTTCATACACCCTAAACTGACAGTAACAATTTTTGAGGTTTAATTGTGTTCATAATTATAGTGAGCAGTAAAATGAACACATAGTACATCATTTGGTGGCAATCCCTTTGTAACAAAGCATAACAGCCTTGCTTGAGAAAAAGCCAAAAGCTCTGTTTCTCATTGTTCTGTTGCACCTTTAGAGCTCTAATATTTCAAAAATATTCCTTAACAAATTACCTTATTAAAACCTATGCATGAGTTGCCAGTACGAATTATTCATAATTTCATTGCATTAACAGAATAAGCAGAGAGCACGCTTTTATCATTGAAAATGAACTGGAGGTATGTAAAAAAAGTGTCATTACCAACTCTTCTAATGAATCTTGACTACCAATTGACATTTCATTCATATACAAGCTACAGTCTTCTACCATGTGCGTTTACAGTGGCTTTTAACTTCTACAGACAACGTGACAGTGACTGAACTCCTGAGTCATCGTTGCAATTCCCAAATCTGCAGGAGGGTGACATGGTTTGTGGGTGTGCTTTATCTGCTTTACATTTCATTAATCTACCTTCATCCAGAAGCAAACAATAACTGAAGTCTTTATAAAAGCCCTTATTTGCCTATTTAGTGCTTCACCCCGGGGTAAAATACTGGAAAGAAACATGAAGGAGACAGGAAAATGACTTGAGTGATCTCCGTTCTCATCCAAGGGATCTCAAAACAATTTAAATCCCTGCTTGAAGTAATTTGCAATGCCATAACTTGCCTTTCTCTGAAACATAAATAAAAAAATAAAAGTAAAAGCAGCATAATCCAAGCGTTTATCAAGGGCTGATCAAACAACTATAAGAAAGGCTCTTGATTAACTTTGTGTTAAGTGGCCAAGAAGGCTAAGGGTATCCTGGTCCTGGGCTGCCGTCAGGTCAAGGGAGGTGATCCTTCCCTGCTAGTTAGCACTGGTGAGGCCACACCTGAAGTGCTGTGCCCAGGTCCAGGCTCCTCAGCACAACAGAGATATGGAGCTACTGGAGAAAGTCCAACAAAGGGCATGGAGATGACTAAGGTGCTGGACCATCTCTCCTATGAGGAAAGACTGAGAGAGCTGGGACTTTTCAGCCTGGGGAAGAAAAGGCTTCAGGGGATCTCATCAATGTGTACAATTGCCTGAAGGGAGGGTGTAAAGAGGATAGAGCCAGGTACCCAGTGGTGCCCAGTGACAGGCCAAGAGGCAATGGGCACAAACTGAAACCAGGAGGCTCAGTCTTACCATTAGGAAAGAATTTTTTACTGTGAGGGTGATGAGCACTGGCATAGGTTGCACATAGAGGTTGTAGAGTCTCCATCCTTGGGGATATTCACAAGCCATCTGGACATGGCTCTGGGCAGCCTGCTCCAGGTGACCCTGCTTGAGCAAGGGGGTTGAAAAAGATGAACTTCAGGGGTCCCATCCAACCTCGACCATTCTGTGATTCTGCAATAATGGAGTCAGCGCGTCCAAAGAAACACAGATTAGCTTGATTGCGGATGTACCAAAGTGGTGGGTAAGTACTAAGGCAGAAGACGTGTCTTTTACAGTGATTCTGCTGAAATAAAGATAGCAAATATGTACAGAATTCTATATCATTTCTATCATGCTTTTCTTAAAATATCATAGAACACCAAAAGCAAAATGTATCTGTCTTTATCAGGACAGATGGGGTAACATCTTATTTACATTAATATCTATGAATAAAACATTAGAGGTAGAACTGTAACATGCTATTTATTAAGGGTGCCCAACTTTTTCCAACTTAACTAAGATTATAAACACGAGCGATATTTTCAAGCAGGAAGATGAAGTACAGCCTTCCTGCAGTTCAGGAGTCAGGCAGAGGCCAACACTCAGTTTGTACAGCAATTTCTACGAGAGCCTGGAGCATCATGTACACTTCTTCTAACATGAAGATATCAAGAGGATTTGTGGAATCCATAAGAAAGGCATTAAAGAGTATTACCCTCTCTATTCTATTAGTCTCTCAATCATTGCTACTCCTCTGGCAGCTGGTTGCTTATAATCCAAATGGAGTATGTATTATACTATTAAGACATCTCTTTTTCTGAATTAAACACATTGTACATGCATGCAATTTAGTAAAATAAAAGTAATTTCCTTTCCCAGGATGAGATTAGACAGCTTATTTTTTCTTTTTAATATGAACAGAATAATGCCTCTTCATAAAATTAATTGAAATCTGCATAAAACCACTATAACCACAATTCATTATGCAGAAAAAAGGTACTAAGAAGCTACCCATCTACCTTAGCATTTTCTGTAGCACCTATGTAGAGTCTAGGAAAAGGGGTCTGAAAATATTTCCAATATAAATGTAGAATCCCATTCTGCAAATTATACAGAACATTAATTTTTCTTTCTTAATTTTAGAGGTCAATTTGGGTTTGCTTTTTTTTGTAGAGTTTATACTGCTTCCTGAGATTTGTAAATTTTATATACAGGGAAAATAATCTGTCTCCTCTTAAGGTGTTTGCAGTCCATCCAGTGCAGTAACAAGTGGCTCAAATCAATGCCAGCAACCTCAAAGCAAATTGAAGCTTTTTGAGTTTCTTATGACGATTAACAATAAAGTAATCATCTTTTGTTTGCCATTAAGGTTTTAACCACTGCCTTTGGAGCAGAATTAGAGAAATCTCACTGGCTGCGTATCTTAAACCAGCCGTTATCCCAACATCTGGCCACAGGCTGATGACATGGAGAGGCTCTGGGGGCAGCTGCAGGGTCTCTGCTGTGGGACCTGTGTCTGGCCCCCTTCACCTCACCTAAGTAAGGGCACTGCCCTGGCTCAGGCTCCTCTGTTTTGTACATATTCCCTGGAGGTGATGACACTGTCAGGAGCAAGGTCAGTAATTGCTGCAGTGTGGGGAAGCTCACTGAGCCCTGCTGAGCCCGGGGCAGTATCCCTGCTGTTTGCTTTTCCTTTCCCTCAGTCAGTTCTCACCTCCTTTTGGTTCTTCCTTAGATTGATCTATCTTCTGGCAATCGATTGATCGGCTGCTTCCCCCTCCCCACCACCCCCAACATAGGAAATAGGAAAATATGTCCTAGAAGACATCCCACCATTACAAATCCAAAAGGAAACACTTTAAACTATTTTTTCAATGATATACTTTCAACTGGCATAGTGTTCTTTTTTAAGCTAGTTGGATCGACTTCAGCTCCAAAGAAATAATTGTTAGGCTCCTTCTTTTTTCCTGTGTTATAAGGAAAAGCAAGCAGGAGCATTTTGGTGCATAAACAGCCTCACAGCCTTAGGATAGAAGGAAGGTATGTTTCCACACATGTTTTTTAGACCTGGTAAGTGCAAGGCAGTTTGCCCTTTGCTGTGAGAAGCAGCCTACCTGCATTTTTGTACGGCAGGCAGGTGAAATCTTCTGGCCAATTCTCTTGAAATAACAGTCATGCTGCAAATTAACACTCAGGCTTTCTTTGCTGTAACTTTCCTCATCTATGCCCTCTGTTATGTCTTCTTCTGTCTTCTTCAGCCTTGGCTTCTTGCCTTTTTGGCTCACATACCTGCAAGCTTTCAGTGGCACAAGGGGTGCTTTTTTGTCTGAAGGTGCCTTATAGCTCTATACATGTGTTCTTATAGCAGTTTTCCTTCAGTCGGTTAGTAACTAGTGTTTGCTAGTTGGTATAATTGTTGGTCCGTTAATGAATGAATTAATCTGTCAATTGATAACCTTGGAAGGTTAAAAAAAAAAGCCAACCTTCCTCCCTCTTCAGCCTAAAATTCAAGAGGTAAATATGCATAGAGATTAAGAAAGATCTGGTTCCATGAAAACCCTGATGTTAAGGAGGGTTAATTTTGCTCAAAGATATGAAATATTCAACATTTATTTCTTCTGAAGAAATTGCTTCTTAATTTAGACATTTAAAGATAGGCATCTAGTTTAAAGTTGTCTAGAAACCCTGCATCGTTAGAGGAGAGCAGGAGGCATTTCTAGACTGGTGTTCTCATCCCTGTCTGGGAAAGTCAGTGTCAGATCAATCATCTCAAGAGTTGTTGTCACCCTGTTGTTCATGTAGGAAGCATAGATGAGATGACTCATTTAGCCTGTCTTGCCTGACTTGTAGATCCTTACTGAAACCTGCCCAAAATACATAAATGTCTCCGGTCAAAACTCTTTCTCTGAAATTAATGGGAATTTTTGTCAGTTTATTGCAATTAGTTTAACATTTAACCTTTAACCTCTTACTGAATCTGGGTCCAAATATTTAAATCTCAATATTGTTTTATAAAAATAGCAAAATTAATGGAAAGTTTTAAAGAATAAAGCATACTGTGCAATTTTATAACATTTGCACTGTAAGAAACTGATCTTTATAATCCCTAGATCAATGGATAAGGGTAGTAAGGTTTCTTTTCAAACGGCCATATGAAAAATAAGGCTAAGCATGCTTGCCAGTATAGCACTGCTGAAAAGGCATGAACTTACAGCATCTGGAGTCTGTTTCTTTCAAAGAACAGACTTCTACAAAGACAGAAAGCTAAGATATGAAAGACAACTTCTAAGAAATCAACTGCGGTAAATCAGCAAAATAGACCATAATTTGCATTTTCTTATTAAAGAGTCCCATGAGTATTCATCACTTGGAGTCATTGGCAAGGTTTCCTCATATCTGTGTTTCAGGGGAGAACACTTCTTGACAACTTTCAGTCATATGTTAACGGAAATAATTGACTGGAAAAACAACCCCCTGGAGTACAGAAATAACAATGGAGAGAATCTGTACCTGTGCTATTTTTTCCCCTACTTTTCTTCAACTTTACCATCTGAACTTATTCTTTTCAATTCAGTTTTCAATGGGAATAGTTGGAAATTGAGGCAGATCACATACTGAAAATACTTCTTACTGATTTTCTTCTATTTTGCTGTGGATTGTTACTGCTTTCAGTCTAGCATATGGTTAGTGGCCAGTGGCATTGCCTCTCTGGTTTCAGTCTATCAGGCAATGGAAATGAGCCAGACTATTTGCAGTTCTGGTACAGAAAGTAAGAGGCAAAAAAATGCTCAAGAAGATGAATACATGCTCACTTTTGAGGTAAGATATATTTATCACTTCAAACAACGATCTGACGCATATTCAAGGAGACAAAGTAGACTAACTCATGAGATGATGCAATTGCAACAGAGCAGACCTTCTCACTGATTTACACTCATTAGGCGAATTTGCCAAATAGGTTTGAAAGAAAGCATGTGGAAAATTGTGTTGTGTGCTCAGCAGCCATCACACACTATCAGGTAGACTACACATGGCAAGTGAAGGTTTATATACCCAAGCCAGGTGATTAGTGTTATCTCCACCACCACCACCACAACCCCATTTCTCTTAAGGATGATAATGTACCTCAGCATGATTCTTGGTTGACAGGTCACTCCAGCAAGAAAACCAGGTCAGATCATAAGTAAAGCAAGCCATCTGCCTGGGAGTGTCTATTTATGTAAGATTAGAGTATAAGAAGAAGTAGTACAGAGTTCTTTGGCTTATCTTCTGAGCCATCAGCGATCTAGAAATTTCCTGACCTAGAATTTGAAACCAAATAATCATAGATAATAGACAGAGCTGAATCTACCTTTGGTGAATTTAAGTAATTCTTCTTTTGATCCTACTTACACTTGTGGTGTCTAAAAATAAGCTTTTCCTTGGGGGGGAAAAAAAGCTTTCCTTTTATTTTCAGTCTGGTACCCAATCATAACACTCAGGTTAAGAAAAGCAATAAATAACCATTGTTTATCTAAATTCTCCATACCATTCAAACAGTATAAATTCTGTGTAAACTGTATAATCTCCCTTCAGCTGACATTTTTCCAAGCAGAATTTTGAAGTGAACTATCCTTAATATAGAAGCTCCATAAAATTGTTCTGATCTTATTACTCACATCTGTATTTTTTTCTGGTTTACTGCACTGATTCTGAGAAATGGGAAAATGAAAACATGAAGTCCAGAAAACTTTGTTAACAAAAATAGCAGCCCCCCAAACAAACAGAAAGTGAGGCAGTTCTCTGGTGCCACATATTAATGGTACTTGAGGTAAGTAGGGCATTTGCTCAGATAACAGGTATACCTCACGTTAACATCTGCAAGAGACACGATCTCCTGAAGTAGCGTTGATCATTCAAACTCAACATTTAGGTCAAACTCAATATTTAGGTGAATACAACACCTTAAATGGCCTAATCCACCTATTTAAGGTAGCTGGAGTGATCCCTACCTTAAAAAAAATCTCTTTAAAGACAGAGTGTTTCAAATGAAACTTTTCTGACAGCTCCAACAGCTACATTTCCAAAAACAACATTAGCAATAGCACTGACTAATCCCGCACAGAACTCTGGAAGTAGCAGTTGCTTTTTCCATTTTCCTGGTGTGTCATTATCTCAATGAGAAACAAGCTAGAATTCCTTTTTGCTTCCGGAAATATAGGCAATCACATATGAAAACTGCTGACATGCACATTATAGAGCAATAAAGGAAAAAAATTATAGAACTACTTTAAATGTGAAATAGCCACCTAGGTATTCATTATGACAAAATACAGACTCATAAAAAAGCAGAACAACTATTCTTTGGAATTAATTTTGCATATATCTTGATTTCTGAGAAAGAAATCAGAAAGAAAGCCCTTCTGTTGCTTTAAAGTTCACTTTTTACTATTACAGCAATAAATATATTTAGTGGAATAGATTACCAGCAAAGAACAGAATATCTAAGAGTTTCTTCCCCCCCCCCCCCCCCCAATGTTCTCGCTTTGTAATTAAAAAGTAATGAACCTACATCCATATTTTTCAGTATTTATAACCTCATGCATGGCAGTTTTTCAGGTGTTGAGAAATGAGATGTGAGAAAGCCACTGTTTTTCAAGTGAGTCAGCCCTACTGAAGAGCTAATGTTTATAATTGATATGTATGAAGCAAAGTAATGAAATAGGAACCAATAGCATTTTGACTGTTTTTCTAATTTCCTGGAGTCAGTCCTCTGGAACAAGAGCTTCATAGTTGATAGTACCTCAATGGGATATTCTTTTTTTCATTTCCATATTATCAATATGGCATTTTATTTTTCCATCACTAAAGAGAAAAGCATTTTTCTTTTCTGGTCTGTCTCACTTCAGCCACTAAGGCTACTTTATTTCACTTGAATAGGACAATGAGTCAAGGATATGGAAATTTTTGTATCTAGCTACTCCTGCTGGAACCAAATTCTTAAATATCACTGAAGGATAAGCTACTTTATTAGCACATCAGCTTCATATTCTCACAGTGCTGCTTACTTGGCTTTATTTGGAATAAGAAAGTTCAAAAGAAAAATGATGGTTTATTGAAAGGTATAGCAAGGCTTTATATGATCACTCAGCCTGACTTAAAATCTCAACCTTATCTTAACTTTTACCCCTGCAGTTCTACTGAGCCCAGTAACTTGTGATTTGATAAAATCATCCCCTTTGTGTGAGTGACCCAGCAGAGACCAGCCAGAGTAAACACTGCAGTTCATGCATGAATGGTAATTACCTGCACACAGAATGCACCTTTTTCCTTGGTGACTCGAGATGCATACTTCATTATCTGATGACAAAAACCCAAGATGCTTCAAAAATTCTAATGTTCCATGTGTTTTGTTAGATTTTTACTGTTTCTGTAAAACAACATTTCCTTGTAAAGTCTTGCGAGTGACTTTTCAGTACTATTCAATGTTTTTACCTTCATCAGAACAAGGAGATATGTATTATTTCGATATAATATTTTATGTAACTAATTAAAACAAATGACAAAGCAAAACAGAAAATAAAGCAATGATAGAAGAATGCATGACAATTAATAAGAAGTGTTATTTAAGGCTAAAGGGCTGAAGAGTTTTATCATTGACTATCTAAATAATTTATAGATCAACCTCATTTGTAAATAAGGTATTTTTACCAAAAAGCTAATGCCTTAACATTTAAAGAGATATGAATTCTGCCCAAGTGATCTTGAAAGCTCCTTTTAACGGCTTTACATTCAGCAGTACTTGCAATGTGAATGAAAAACAGGGTCCTTAGTCAGACTCAAGTTAAAAGGACACAGCTGCTTTGATGGGAAAGTTTCCAAAATAGTTTTTCAAAACTTCATAGGAACAACCACATTCAAACATGCAGCTTTCCGGTTTGGTTAAGCAGACAGAGGCAAAACTTCAATTATTTTTTCAACTGTTAATGCAATTAATTAGGGAGGAAGGGTTGGTTCACTGTGATATTCATCTCAGGAATAAAAGTCCCACTGTCTTCAACCAAGCCAGGATTTAACTCCTGGAGGTTTGCTTTTGATTTCTGAATGAAGTAAATCAGTAGCTCACTGATGAAAACCAGGAAAATAATCAGAAAAAATCGTTGAAAAATTGTCACAAAATAAACCATCCCATTTCACATGACTTTCATCTGACAACATAATTGTCCTCACTTATGTCCTCGCTTATGTTCAAACCTCGAAATTCAGCCAGTGCTTCCAGGAAATCTTTCTTTCTTATGAGATTTCTTTATTTCCAATGCTAATAAAAGTAACATAATTTTTAAATTATTCTGAAAGCTAGAAATTATCAGCTGCAGTGTGAGCTCATGGTGCAGGTGGAAAAATCTACATGTTTTGTATAA
The DNA here is from genome assembly GCF_023634085.1 of Falco cherrug. Classification (NCBI taxonomy): domain Eukaryota; kingdom Metazoa; phylum Chordata; class Aves; order Falconiformes; family Falconidae; genus Falco; species Falco cherrug. Next base: position 83,864,886 of record NC_073702.1, on the reverse strand, counting down.
GTTCACCTCTGTGAAGCAATGAATTTTCCACTAAAGTCTATTCTTGCTTAAGCAACTTGTTAAAGAACTGACTGTGGCTGTAGATTTTGGGTAGATTAGATCCATGGGATAAGTGGTAGAAAGTAGTATGATGAGAAAAAACTCGAAAAAAAAAAGTGGAGACAATGGTAATTTAGATTTAAATGCCTCGATGTTTAGTGACTTGTCTTACTCAGAGAAGACTCAGATGGGTTATCCAGCAGAAAGATGAGCAAGCTGTCTTTGAGCCCAGATGGGCAAAGCAGAGGCCGAAATCCCTCCGGGGTCTGAATTCCCAGCATGGCCTAGGATAAGTCATATAGCATATCAGCTTCACATTTGTGCAACAAAGAGTAACAAATCCAGCCAATTTTTTCACTTTCCAGGCTAGTGCTCAAAACGAACACCTTCACCTTCCATTATTTTTAACTTCACCAAGTCTTCAGCTTCTCCTTGTGTGTATGCCTTTGAGGGCCTTTCACTCCAAGGACTCTTGGCTGCTTTCTTGTCGTATGGGACCTCACGTACATCTCTCCAAAGGTAGTACTGACCCAACAGTTTATGTTGGAGATTACACACATCCTCTGAAGGAGCCTACCACAATAATGCAAAGTGTGAATTTCTGCTTAATCATCTAGTAAGTGTCCCCTCTCTTGTTACTTCTCCCACACAGTAATATCTTTGAGAAAGATAACTAAAACCCCACGTCTAAAAATCATCTATACAGATGACATTTCTAAATTTCTGCACCTCCATTGGAAAGTATAAAGAGGCTGAAAATCCTTTGAGACCTCTGTATCTGTCAATAAAAATATATGCAGCCGTCACTCAGGAACTCAGACCAAGTCAGACATCTTCCACTCTGACCTGCCATTAGCAGTGTGTCTTGTAGAGAATGTCCCTACCTATGGAAAAAAAATCAAGAATGCCTATACAGCATCCTAATTAATTTCATTCTTCTCTCTTAACAGATGCTTTAGTCTGTGTCCTTTTGACTGTGTCCTTAAGGTCTTTTCTGTGTCGACAAATATAATGTAAGAAATAGAAGTGTTTGTATCTATAGAATAATCATGAGCCCAATAACAAAATCACAGAGAAATTAAAAATTCTGTTTTCCAGTTTGCAATTTTAATCATGTTCTTTTAATGATTTATTTTCATTCAATTATCTTATATAATAAACATATTGTATACCCCAGGTGGATACCCGCAGAGCTGCTCTTTTAAATCCCATGATATTAGACCCATATGTTCTTGTATTTTCCTTCACCCGAACGGATGCCGGGTGCAGACACTACCTCTGTAACTTCAGCATGCAAAGGGGATTTTTCAGAATGGTTTCCCTAGAGAATCAGACCCAGACTTTCAAAAAAATTCAAAACTTTTCCTCATGCAGCAGCTTTACGAGCTCTCTGGGCACATGCTTTTCCTCCATTTCAGAAGCACCTGACAGGGGAAATACAAATATGCTCTTCTTTGCAGCTCTTGTAGTCAATGAGCTACTTAGCAAAGGAAAAATGTGTGCAGCTAGAAAGAATGGACATTTAATCTAATTTTCCTGTCTTAAATTCCTCACTATTCCCAAATACATTTTGGTCTTAGATCAAGTGAGTACCGGATCCTTTTACCCAGAATACAGTTTTGAAGTGTCTGTCTTTCAGAAAACTAATCTCCTTGCTTTCTTTGCCCAAATCTCCTCTTTTATCACAGCACCACTTCATTTTTTCCCCTTTTTCTTTGGTCAGTAAAGGATAGCTGTAAGAAGTGGTTATAAATATGAAATTTGTTCTTGCACTAAAGATTGTATCTCCTTCTACTACTAGGAAAATCACTGTGTAGCAACCAATCACTGTGGTATACCTTTTGCTTTTTCTACAGCCTTAAAAGCCTTGTTGGAAGGCCATAATGCCAGTATTTTGTTCCATAGTTTGTCACAGAGAGAAAGCAGCTTGTTCTGCTAAAAATAACAGAAAATCAGAATGGTCAATGCTTATTTATTCCTTGTTTTTGTGAACTACAAAACATTTGATTTATAGTGGAGACTGTTGATTTTGGTGTCATTGTTCAGCAAAGACTGAAGGCCAGAGAACATCTTGTTTCTGATCCTCTTTCCAGTGAACATCGGTCATTTAGAGGTGATTTCAGCTTTGAGCAGTTTCAAGGAAGATTGCTTTGCTTTTCTGTCTTTAAATGCTATCCTGTGAAATGTTTTGCAGGGTATTTATTCATTGCTATTTCATTAAGAGGAATCAAAATACTATTGGAACTGGAAATCAGAGAAATAAATAGCAGAAAATAATGAATTTCTGTGTTAATTTCTATGTATAAGGTTACTATAAGGGCACAAGAAGTTGAGAGAAGCTACTGTTCCCTATAGTTTGTTGCTGCTTCGTTTTACAGTCTGGCCACCATCTTCTCCTATCAACTCTTTCTACATGAAGACATTTACTTTCCTCTTAAATCAATTTATTATGCTCTTTGCTTCAGCAGTCGTAGTCGGTTAACATAGTTCTGTCTCTTTATCTATAGGGTTAGATAAACTTTTTTTTTTCTTTTTTTTTCTTTTTTCTGTGGGAGGTGGGTGCTGGGGACCAGGCATGGTGGTGGCTTTCAAAACCTGGAAACCAAAGCTGATGATAGAAAGATGTGGGGAAGATCATAGGAACCAACAAATAACAGCCAGAATAAAACGGCCTAAAAATTCAACTGAAGAAGTCTTGTATTTTGGGAGGCGCTCCGATGTGTGACAGGTAAGAACTTGCTCGATTCAAATAAAGCTTTTTTGTTTCTTTGCTTAAGTGGTAGAGTTCAGCTTCCAGTCTGTTTTCCTAAACCTTTCCTCCAGATTTAGAAATGAGATCACTATTGATGACATCTCTCAAGCAGATGTTGGGACTGATGTTGTGGGTAAGTGGAAGCCCCCAGGTTGGCCCCTCTGTGTTCACATCCCCTGGTTGCCTGGAAGGGTGTCCACCAACAATGATCCCAGGTTTCACTCAACACAATTCTGCCCTAGCAGAATATTTCATTATCATCCCATCTTCTCTAGTTAATAGCTGGACTGAAACTTCTCTATGCTGTGAGTCAAGCAGACAAAACTAAATAGCAAGGGATGCTTTCCAGAATGACCATACAGCATTTTGTTGCCCTTTGAGCAATGAGATGGAGAAGGTGGTTGTTTATTTTACCCCATTTGATATACATACTTAGGAATGATTAAAAAAGTGTTAAAGATCACATAGGCATATATTTAGTTAATGATAGTACTATTTCTGAATTACCTGTGCATTGCAGTGCTGCTTTAATTTCACCCATGTATAAGTTTAATACAAGTTTATTTTTGTGCTATTAATTCTGAATGAAAGCTGGCTTGGTAAATATTAGTAGCTAATGCTATTGCCTTCCCCCAGTGTTAATGAAGGCACTAAGTTCATCACTGGTGTTTACAAGCCTAAAAGATGAACTCTGTATTTGTATTTTGATTCTTGTCTTTTCTGTGCTGGATTAACAGTTGGATTTCATGATCTCAAAGGTCTTTTCCAACCAAAATGTTTATATGGTTCTATGATTCTATGTTACTGCCTTAGTAAAAACTTATTAATACCATCTCAGCATACTTTTAATTTTTCTCTGTATCACTGTTATTCTTGCTAATGAATGAGAAAAGACTAGTGCTGTACCCTGATGTGGTAGGAGGAGAATGAGTACACAGCATTTCTCCAGGACAGTAATATGTGGATAAGCATACTTTGGATGTAGTGTCCCATTTAGTAAGCACATTCCCGTTCATAGCACAAAATAAGTACAGTCTCATAGACATGTTCATTCAATACTTTTAGTTTAAAAAAACCCAGAAAATATTTTTTAGGACAAAAACCGTAGAGGTCATCTTATAGTTCACTGAAGTTTTATCCATTGAGGAGTTATGATATATGAAGTATCTTTCATTAAAGTAAATAAAGATGTTATCTTCTAAAGTTACATACACTTCTCCCACCTCACCATTTCTTTCCTGTTGCCATCTTTGTGTCCAAGAGTAAGGTCTGTCTCACCCTGCTTTGTCTGAAGTCCTGACCTTTTGATGGTGATGCTTAGATATCTCTATAGCTAACAGGAAAGAGAAGAGCGAGGTCTGGGCATCTCTCCTAACTGCTCCTAATGTAGCTGAGAACTATGAAAGAGGGTGCTGTGCCTGAGGGCACAGAAGAGAAAATGCCTGAGCTGACCACTGCGGACCTCTACAGAAACACAAAAGCTGAAGAGTAATCTCCAGAAACTGCAGCCAGCAGGGGAGGAAACTTCATGAATTCACACTTGCATTACTTATTTTCTGTGAAGTGGATTTTAAAGGGCACAGCTATCATAATTCTTGGCACAAACTATCTCTATCTGCCTCCGAAAGGACTGCACAGCATACTGAATGCAGGACAGAGAATTTGTCACCTGCAAAAAAGGACATTCGTAATCTGTATAATCTGATTTTGTGTTAAATTTTCATGCAATCAGCATTTTCATTGTGTCTAGCACAGTAAAGGCATCGCAAGCTTTGGTAATACAATGAAAGAGGATGTTTTCAATACCATAGTAAATTACCATAAACTAAAACTGAGAGTAGAAGGCTTTGCAACACCTTAGACATTGTGGGGCAAATTCACCTGAATTAAAAACGATCTTCCAGGTAAAATCTATCAGGAAGGATTTCTTTTCTTGGATTTCCTCCTAAATGCCAACTCCAGAGCTCCCTCTAGGTAACTCAGTGTAGGGTCAGAAAAGCTCTGAGAGACTAAGACTCTATAAACACCTGGGTTTAAACACCCCCTTAAGACATAGTGACCCTTCTTATAGGCAGCTGAAGGCATTTGGGCTTTTCTGTCTCTGCCACATCTCCTCCTACCACAGTGGCCAGCCCATGTTTCCAGGCTGGATCAGATGAAATTCTGGTACCGCATCCCAGTGGCAGAGCACTGGGTGATCATTTTACAGTTCTTACTATGGGCCACCACAAAAAGGAAATGCAGGGTCAATTCTTGCAAAAAAGAGGAGGCTGCCAGAGAAAATGAAATTCAGATTCTTATTGTAGCTACTTGACACTCATGCCAAGAAATTTTGTTTCTGATCCAAACCAAATCTTATAATTGAAATAAAATTTAACTATCAAGAGGCAATTCACATCCTGTTGATTAATTTGCAATTATAATTTGTGTCTCAGAGACAATGTCATCCAGTAATTACACATATCCCTGCATGGAAAAACCCCTGCTGGAGAATTTTGACATATTTCCTGCTCTCCCTTCCTTCCATTACCTTCTCCCTCTAAAACAGTGGAGAAGATACACAGAATAGAGAAAGGCATAATAAAGAACAGATTTCCTTCACTACACTTTTTGCTAGTGTTTTGTCTTCGTTTTATAGAGAACAGAGCCTCTGCTGATGCTCTAAGAAATACCACCCCGTACCCTTTGTACCACTTTGCCTAAGCTGGGTTTGGAGCACAACACATTTTTGTTACCACGGTGCCTGTCTCACTGCTCTGGACAAAAGTGACCTTTGCACTCACTGTTAGTGTCATGCCCTTAATTCCACTTTCTGAAGGTCAAATCTAGAGATTTTAATTCAGAAATCTTAAAATGCCAAATGAAAACTGCAGATAACTTGCTGATCATGCCTGAGATCCTTCTGAGGCCCTTCCATACATCCTTCACTCTACAAGGCACAGGCTTTGTCTTTCAGCCCAGAAGTGCCCTGCATAGACACAACTTTTCCCTTGAATTACACACCTTTGCCTTCCTGGTGCGTGAAATACACGCACAGGTGTCCTACCTCATCATCATAGCTTTCCTCCATGAACAAAGGCTCAGATTCATTATTTCTATGAATGACCCACAATCAATTGCTCACCTTCTACTCTCTTGTACATAAATATCAGACAGCATGACTATGGCACCTCTGACTCCTGTATGTAAAAAACATGTCAGGGTGTTAACTGATGACAAAATGCTGCAGTATGTGGGAATAAAAAGGGTTTGCTGCAGAATAAAGTTTTGAATTAAACAGTTAAGGAAATGTTAAAGATTATTTTTCTTTCCCATAAAAGCCTGAGATTTCACCTCTTCCCGGCACCCTCTTCCTTTGAGTTACATCAAGACTGATGTTTTTTATAAAGCACAAAACACAAGAGAAAGACAAGGACCTTTAGTTCAAAGCCAGCTTATTGAAAAATAGCTAACCATCCTTTGGTTAGTCTGTTCTTATGCCTGCCATGGCATCAGGCTCCCTGTTTATCTAGTGCCGAGTTTCATTTCATTTTTCCTATTAACACTAATCAACCTTGTATAAATGCACTTTTACTTGGCTGATAATGGCTTTCATGGAAGATGTGAGAATCTGTATTAAATAGTTCTTTTTAAAAGGAAATGTATCTGAGTATCTTTAATTCCTCAGAAAGCTAATTTTTTTTCAGATTTAGAACTAGGCACACACTGATATATATCACAATATGACGACCAGATTAATATAGAAAATACATGTCTGAAGGAAACATTTTTCAGATTTTGAAAAAAGAAATACACTTATTTTTTGACACAAGCTCCCATTTTACATTTGAAGATCTTTATTATCCTGGATATTATTGTACTGTAACTACACAGCTAGGAGAGCTTGTTAAAAGATATTGCAGAGAAAAGTGAGTGAATTTTATTATTTGCTTAGCAAGATAAGTGGAAATACAACATCACATCAATTTTAAGAGAATGTAAAGCACTCCATGCTTACTTCGGTTCTTTCATCACTTTTCTGAAATGGCCTCTCTGTCACTGCGAGGAAGTACTGCTTCTGTAAAGACAAGTACAGCAAGGACTGCAGGCAGGTGACGCCAATGAGTACTCCAGAAAGACAGTATTTCTCCTGTTTCATCTTTTTGGGCAGAAAAGCAAAGAGGACAAAGGATTATAGTATATGAAAATGACCTTGACTACCCTATCATGGTAACATCAGATTAAGCAAATCTCATGCCAAACGACAGCTTCTGAACCTAATGCAATTATGTCATTTTTGAGGAGGAACTAATCAGTCTGTGAAAAAATGTACGTGTTTCTAACACAGTTATCTTCTCATTTTGACAAGGATACTGTCATTTTATTATGGAGCCAGGGATCTGTCACATTTGACAGATGCCAGAGACTTTCTTAGAGAGAGATAAACTAATATATTTCTAAACATATCACCAGAAGTTTAAGAAAGATGGTGAAGGTTGTATTTTCAGTCTCTACTATTAATCAAGTCTGGATAATATAGACTCATGACTACATGCTTCCCAGACTTCAATTTGACCAGCTGATTTCTAGTTAATTTGTTTAACCATCTGCGACTGATGACCTTTTTTTGGGGGGGGCGGTGGGGCTGAAGGTAAAAATCCCCCACAGCTTCCCTCAAGATCTATTTGATCTTTGCTGAGGTACCACTAATGAGAACTTTACAATGACTAATCATTTGCAATTGGATAGGACCCAAAGTTGATAGAATATTCTATCAGGGAATAAAAGTTTGATTTTGTCCCTAAATTTGGTAATACATACAGATAACTGGAATACATCTGAAGCCTGACTGCTGGTGATGCTTATTTAGTTGTCTTGCTGCAGAAAGCAAAGGGATCATCTGTAATCTCTCCTGAATTCCCATCCCTCCAGAGATCTCTGGGAGAGGCTTCTGTTAGCCACGAGGCTTATCTTCTGCCCCCACTCCAAAATTTGTCACCCTGACAAATAGATTCACCCATCGATATACTGAGCAGCCACCTCGGTTAACCAGGGCATGCCCTCTGGGGGTGTTAAGGAATAATGCTCTAATACGCGTAGATGCTTGCAAAGAACTCTAAGTGCCTTAAAATTATGGATTTTACAAGCTCAGCCTCTACCCTGAGGACCAAACACTGCTGCTACACCTCTAACTGCAGTTTGGCTGAGTGAAGGCTCCTTGTAGATCCCTTCTGAGGGAACATTCCTTGGCCTCATGCTTTGAGGAGGAAAGCATTGAGTTGTCCCTGTATGTCTTCTCCTGGGAAGGATGCAGGGACATTATGAAGACAAATCCTTTGATATTGGCTCTAGTCAGTCAGCCACAGATGCAAATTCTTCTTCATTGGGTGACCTCCCTCAGAGCTGGGTTCTCCATACCTGCCTGCAATGGGGAAAAATGCATTTACAGACTGGCTGTGAATACTTAGTGTTGGCTGTGTCAGCACATAAATCTTCTTCCCCAGGATAACAGACAAGGTAGTCATTGACTGTTTCTTGGAGCCTATTTGCCTGGTTAGGACTGCAGCTCCAGGGGGTGGGCTTTTTCAGTTTGAAAATGTGGTTGCTCTCCCTCTTCCTTAAGTTTACCAATCCACCTTACAGCTTATCTAAGCTGGCCCAAGTCTCAGGAACTGTAAAACTTTTCCTGTTATCCTAGAAAAACTATTCCACTGCAAAACTATTCTAGTGGCAGGTAAGTTAATGTCTTCACCTGACTGTTAACCTGTATTTGCCTATACAATTCAGCTTTCTGAAAAGGGCAAGCCAACCATTTTCCCTGACAATTCTGTCCCTTGAGCCAACGTGAGGGAGCAAGCACTCCTCCAGCAAATCTGTGCTCGTTTCTACCAAAGCTCTTCGGAGCTGCAGGCGCGGTGAGGCAGAAAGCACTGCTCACCATCTCACGTTGGCAAGATGTGACGACATGTTGAAAAGTAAGTTTCCAGCAGGGAGGAAAAGTTTTTTCTCACCTTTTTGTTGAGGTCCTTTGTCTGAACCAGAGCTACTTCAGATGTCCCTGTGCCACCAAAAGCACAAGCCGCAGCTGCTGGGCACCCTCCTTTCCCTGGTGCTCATCACTGCGTCACAATGCCAATGACCATTTTAACATCCTCCCTCCATTCCACTTCCAATTTCTGGAGGTAATTACCTGGAGTTTCCAGCCCTGTCTCCATATTTTTACCCACTTGTCTGACACCAGCTGACACCGATGCTGTTGGCTGTGAGGGACCTTCCTTGCCTAACTTTGCTGCTGTCATTGAACAGCAGGTGGGCAGCAAAGGCTGAGGAGGAAAGATATTTTTGAAAATGACTTTTTGTTTTGTTGTTCAATTGACTCCATCACGTTACAGCTATATCTTATTTTGACACCAGTACCAGAGTTAAAGGTTGTGGATAATACTGTAAGGATTAAGACTTATAGGTCTTTGAAGCTGTTCTCCTTTCTTGGGACAGGAGAAATAAATATTAGACTAATATTTTTAAAACACTCACTATAGGATTCATGAATTTTAATTTGAAGCTGAATAATTTTCTTATCAAAAGGAACTAATTTTTAAAAGAATGAAGAAAACCCTGATGCACAGGTGATTAGTGATTGCACTGTAAATGGATACATGATAACTGCTTCCAGTTTTTCAGTTCAAATCTAAATGGAGTGAGAAAAAATTAAAATGTGTTGTTACCTTCTGAAAGCTGTGCATTGACACATGTGAAATGAGCTTTCAATCTAAAAGCAGTAGTTACATTTGCATTTAGGTAGTATGAGTTAAAATAGTAGCAAAGATTCAACAACACAGACAGCTAAAATGTTAAGACAGAATGCCTGGCAGGATTTTCCAAGCTGCAGTAAGTCCATGAGGCCACGAAACCACCTTCTATATGATGGCATATACAAGTGCTTGTGGTGAAATGTTTTTTTTCGGAGCAGATGTATCCAGGGAAAGCATTTTCAAGGTTTAACAGTGCAAAAATAAGGTTTTTATAATCTGAATATCAAAGAAGAGTGGCCTAATATTCTTAACCTGTAGGACACGTGCCAGGTCTCATCAACAGCAGTCATCCATAACTGAGTTACTGTAAGTTTCTCTAAGAAGAAATAAAATCTGGGATTGTGTGGGACTTTCTTTATATACATTTTATACAGGTCCCACAGGAAGAAAAAAGCCATAAGCAACTAGAAAAAATATTAGAAAAAAATTATCCATGGTTACAGTTTGAATGCTGGAGTTTGAATCACATCTCTTTAATTTCTAATGACATTTTCAGAGGAAAAAACCTTCAGCTAGAACCAGGAGGCTTTTCCCCTAAATAGTTATGTTCACCAGAAATCTACATCTATCCATCTTGAAATCAGCTAATAGAGAAGCAGTTCAGAGAAAAGGAAAAAAAATATGAGGCCAGTATAAATTACCTTCCGGAAGAAGAAATCGGCTTGGAATATGGGAGATTGCTGCTCAATTCTTTCCATACTCTGCTTCCCAAAATAAAGGCAGGAGATGTCACCTATATCAGAGACTTTAGATGTTTGTTTCCACTTCTTTCATTATGAATACCCCAACACAAAAGGTTTGGTTAAGCAGAAACCCTTCCAGGTTTTCATTTGGCAAGTCAAAAATGAAAAAAAAAAAAGATTGAATAGTCAAGTTAAATTGAACTGTATGCATCTGCATATATTATTTAAGGAAAGTTTGTTTAGGATGCACATGAAAAATTATTTACAATAACCCTTTAGAAATTATTCTTTTTATGAAAGTTGTGACTAGACCAATAGAGAGAAACAAAAACTTACGAGAGGACTAAAAGTGGGAAGAATGGCTCTGAAATTGGACTTTACATGAATAATGAACAGTTTTGTGGCTTTTTTAGTGAATGGGGGAGTATACACATATATATGAGCATGCATGTGACAGTGACTCATGGAAACAAACTGTCACGTAACAGGGCCCCGGAGTCTCACTGGCTGCCAGCACCAGCACTGCTGAGAGCTGGCGGTGCCCACGCACCCTCTCAGGCTGTTGCCTCTGCATTTCACAAGGTGTTTTATCCCTCTCCTCCTGCCCAGGCCACCACAGCTTTATGGCAAAAGCAGGTACCTAACCCTGCACTGCTCCCAGCTCACCCCTTCCACCTTCCCTATGCCCAGCTGTGATGCTCCCTAAATCCAGTGTGGTGTTCAGGTTCGAGGTAGGTGGAATTGGCCAGAGCAGAGCTGCAGACTGTGGTTTCCCCCAAAGTCTGCTGCATTTACTTTCTGAAATAAGCTTCATGGACTTCGGATTTAGCTTACCTCAGATTCCGTCCATCCGTTTACTGCTTTTCTCCCTCTCCCCAGAAAGGCTCCTGGTCTGGGTACAAAAACCTTAGGGGATGGCAAATCTACTCCCCTGTGCCATTTGGCCAGTGGTTAACCACACTCACTGTTTAAAAAGATCTGGCTTGTTTCAAGCTCCAGTTGCCCTGGGTTTGGTCCTTGCTGCTCCTCTTTCTCCTGGATTAGAGAGCTCTTCGCTTTCTAGTGGTTTCTCCTTTTAAAGGTACTTATGTCCAGCATTCAACTCGCTTCTCAGGCTTCTTTTTTATAATTTAAACAGGCTAAGCTCGAAGTACCTACCTGAAAGAGACTTTCTATACCCCTCAACTCATTTTTACATCTCTCTTTGGCATTCCTTTACATTTTCAACAACCTTTTTATAACGTTATACAAAATTCCTACGTGACATTCCAGTACAGAAGCAAAACAACTTATTTCCTTCTATTCACTCCTTTTCTTTGTGTTTATCTAAGGATTGTATTAGACCTTTTTGACCCAGCATTACAATGACAGCCCCAATTGAGTTGTCTATCTACTATGAATCCCTACATCATTTTCTCTGAGACAGCCTTTTCCAGGACACCTGTTTTCCCACGCTATTTGTATGCTTTCCACCCTTTCTTTTTCTCAATTTTGTAAAACTCCTCATCTGGCTGTATTACAGATTTTTATCCTAACAGGCAGAGTTTATCAAGCGATTCAGACTGTTCTACTGAACGATAGAAAACCCACCAGTGCTGCAATGCAGTAAGCCCTCCTTGTGCTGTTCGGTGAGGTCTGTCTGGAGAAACTTCCCTTAGGATGTGCTGGGAAGAGCTGGCTCAGGACCATGCTTTCAGACTGTGCCCACTTCACTCTCAGAATATTTGCAATGCAGCATGCTAACAACTAGATGAAACAAGCATTTGCCACTTACTTAGCCATTAATGAATATTAGCACAAATTATGTCTCTTATGTGACATTTTCTTCTCTCTCTTCTAAGTTTAGGGCAAGTGCCTGGAGCAACAGCAACAAAAAACATATGTACCAATTAATAGACAAAAGGAGACTCAAGCTAAAGGTGTGGGTAAATAGTTACTCATTTTTTAAATATATATAACATCCCTGAAGAAAATGAACAAAAAGTTGGATTTTCCTCAAGAAGGCACAGCCCAGCAAAAAGCCACCACAACCCTCATAACTAAATTGTAGGACTGTGTATAAACACAAGGGACTATAGGTTGCAATCCATAATTATTTAGGCAAATTTATCTTTCTCACTACATATTTTACATGTATGTACGTATGTATACATTTTACATATATAGCTGCGGCATGTGGTTTTATACATAGCACATATTTAAGAAGGATAACAAAACCTTTGCTTGGACAGCTTTTCTTTGCAGAATTTTACCCAAAAACAAAAAAAAAAAAATTCCTTTTTAAGTGTAGGCACGCACCGATGTGGGCAATTCTGTATGATTTTAACCACTTCCAACACATTTTTATTGAAAGAAGCTTACAAAACCCAAATACACTTAATTAAGTTCTAACTATACGGCAAAGGTTGTCCCCACCAACTGGTCTGGTCCTCTGCTGAGGTCCTCTTCTGCCTCTACTCTGCTCACCAATTTTTAGTTTGCAAAAGAAAAAGAACATACTGGGTGGGATTTGCTTGTACATTTAAAAGCAAATTAGAACAAGTATATCTGTTATAGAATAGACATCTCTTACCTCATAGTCATGAGGAAAAAGACTCTCCCAGAGCCCTCTGGCATCTTCACCTACAAAAAAAAATCAACCACTCAGAGTGGTTGGTAGTTTCACTTTGCTCTTTATCTTCCCCTTCTGCTACCTCTGCTTTCCCAGTATGAATCACACTTCTGTTGGTGAGCTGCTGCAAAAAATAACATGTAATTTAAAGCTGTGCTATTAAACACACCAAAAAAAAAAAAAAAAAAAAAAGCTTCCTCTCACTGCTAGTTGTTATAATTGGTTATATAAATGTAAATTTACAGTATGCACAAGGAATGTATAGGAAGATGTATTTCTGAACACAGCTTCAACGAAAGACAGTAATATGGGAAAATTACACTTTCATGCCAGACTTTGTGAGAGGCTTATTTTAGTTTATAGCTGTCCTCCTCTGTTTTACCCTCAAAATATCCAAAGATCAGGTTCTTTGTTTTCAAAACCAATTTTACTGCTGTGCTAGTGGGAGAAGCTCTACTCTGAATGGGGAAGAAGCACCTGGGAGGCTAGAAATTAATATATTTTAAAACTAATTAAAATTTAATGTTTTTCAATTAAAATTATTAATGTTATTGCTATTATTATTTCATAATGTACATCTAAGATCTACTTTGGGGTTTTTTTCTGGACTTAGAGTTCAGAAAGATCTGAATTCTACTGGGGCTTTGAATATAAACTCCAACGTTTCTAAGGTTTAATCAAAATGTTTAAGAAGGAAAGATTACACTATTGCACCTGGTTTATAGATAGCCTGGGATGAAAAAAGTATAACACTTCCACAGGGACAGCCTTGTAGTAGCAGGGAATCAGTGCTCTACTGGTGCTTGAAGTAAAGCAAAGGTTTCCCTCCATCACATCAGGTTCCTATGAAACTGTCCATGGCAGAAGAAACCAGGTTAGAAGGAATATGAGTCAGGCACCAATAAACACAGACTTTTGTAAAAATACTCATACTCCCAGGGGAGTCTTCATTGATCCAGGAGTGACAATTACCATTTTTTAAAATTTGCTCATGATCTTGCTAGAAGTTTGCAGCACTACCATTCCTAGACTATGGGACTGCCTGGGCCAATATGAAATCTACCTCTATAAAGTAAATGGAAAAAGGACCCAAAATAAAGATGAGTATGTATTTCAGTGCTTGGCTGGGTTGGGGTCATGGTGTCAATATGCTTGTCAATTTATTAGAAATGTACTGGAGTGGAGTTTTTTTGTGGGGTGGTGGGGTTTTTTTCTCCCCTCAGATATTTTGTTGTTGTTATAATACATGTTTGTTTTTAAACAGAAAAAGGCATGTTCAGGATGACTGCAAATTGTAATCCCAGTTGAATTTCAGCCACTTCTGCCAAATAAACAGAGGGAATAGGAACAAATATCCAAACAATCTGAATATATATTTTTGATATTTTTAATGTGAAGCATTTCAAACTTACCCTGAAAAAAAAGCTTCAGTAAGACATTTACCTTAATTCATTAATAGGTGTGGTTTTTTTAAAGGCAGACATATTATTTTACAGATTGTTTGTTTGACCAGAAAACTTCCAACCCAATTCTTAGTTCAGCTCTACTTAAGAATAATTATTTAGCCTGTGTCCATAGCCCACATCTGTATCTTTTATGATGTATGAGATTTTTATTGACTAGGTAATGTAAAAAAGCATGACACATGAAATTTTCCAGAGGAGACAGGTAAATAAATAGCCTCACAGTTATTAGTATTGTTTGGTATTACATTGCACATTGAAATACATGAGCCTCCAGGCAATATGAGAACAATGAAGCGTAAAATGAGACAAAATTAAAAAAGGCTTATTCCATTATCACATTTTTGCTATAAATCAAGAGCACTAATAAGCAGTAGCAACATGTTGATTATAGAGCTAGGAAAGAAAACACAGTCTTGTCCTGAAGAGATGTTGTGTTCTCCGGTAGGGTAGTGGGGAACCCAAAAATTGCTGCCTTATTTCTGGAGGCACCGCTGCATTGTCAGGGATGCTGGAGCATGAAGGGTACAACACAAAGGAAAAATAATAGATACAAGAAGGATGTAATCTGAGTGCATTTAAGAAACTTGGCCCAAATCAGTTGGAAATGTCCCCAAATATAAAATATGCCCTTTGCTGTGGGGTGAGCACCAAGTACTCCTAAAGGACCAGAGGAGTAAGGAAACACGCCTGCTGTTCCGCTGTGTTTGGGAGCCTAGCGCTGCCCCTGGACCCTCTGAGGGCTGTCAGTCTGCTTGGCTGGATCAAGAAACAGCCGAAGCTGGACTATGCCTGCCTGTCAACTGCCTTGCAAAGTGCATCAGTCCACACAGAAGAGCAGCAGACTGCCACGTGTAGACCCTTCTTCACAGCTGAACTATTAAAAAAGCTGTAATCTGTGCACTGTGCTGTCAGTTTGCCGTATAGATTAACCTCTTGAGAAAATTCTGAGCTGTCCAGGCTCAGAAAGTGAATTAACATGAAAGTCCATAGAAGAGCTGAGAAATTTCTAACAAGCAGTAGTTTCTCAGGGAACTGATTTACAAGGCCAGGTAGAAATTAAACCAACCAGACATCACTTTGAATAACTAAGTGATAAACTTATAATTGCCATCAATAGGATGGGAATTTGATATAATGGTATATTATTAATACTACATGGCATTTCCACTTAGAAAGGGTCAGAACTGATCTGGAAATTGGGTTTATTTCATTCTACTTTCTTATTATCTCTTAAATCCTGTATGTTCAACACCAGTGAGACCTTTACGTTTCTAAAGCCCAGACCTGTTTCCCCATTTCTACAAAATTAAGATCTGATTTCTGTTAGAAGTTTGCTTGTGGGTAGGTATCTACAGCACCACCACCTCCACTTGATGTTAGAGTGTGTAGGTAGTATGCTCCAACCAGAGTTTATTAAACTGCTCTTTCACACCTAGAAACAGTCCTCCAGAAAAACTGGTAGAATCTCATTGTAAAAGATAATGCAGTAAAAACCAGGTGAGTTCTAAGCTTTAGTTTTGTAACCAGTTTTAACAGGAAGCAGTGAAAGAGCTAAATCACTGTGCATAGTACATGAGGTGGAGATTCTTTAAGAAATCAACTTTTTATTAGAAAATGTCATAGTAATTAAAAAAAAAAGTGGTTTCACACATCTGAATCAAATAGAAATGAAATCCAGAAAAAGCTTTGATGACCACTAGCCTCCAAACTTTAGAAACAGTCCTATGTTGGCAGTACTGTTTTTCATATATCAATAGGACCTGGTAAAGAACAGGTACTCTGGAGCAATTGTGAAAATAGATATTCTTGCTCATGAGTAAATTTGCTTCATTCTAGCTTGGATTGACACTCACAGTAAAACTCCTACACCCTTCTTCAATTCAAATTATCTTCTAAGGCCAGGAAAGCCTTTCTTCTTGGGCACTTCCTGGTCCTCAACTGCATCCACATGGCAGCTCTTTATTCTCATTCCCATTTATTAGATGTTTAATGGATCAATTTATTCTCTTCGCAACAGGAATTCAGAAATGTGAGATGGAAGAAGCATAACCTGTCTCGGTATGTGTCTGAAATCAAAGAGTCACACTATAGTTTTGTCTTGTCTCGGAGATGGAGGGAGTGAGGGCGGGGAAGACAAGCTTAGGAGTGGTTGAAGTACATAGGAGGATGATACACAACTCACACTTTATCACAGTGCTTTGTCTGCTTTGAAATTCTTTTTGGATACGATTGTAAAACACCCTGTATCCCCAGACCACTTGTTAAGAGGCACCTTTGAAAACCTTGCAGGTCAAGCCTTGGGAAGGCCTTGCCCTCAGCGCACATTAAAGCAGCCTAAGACCACTTACATTTTCTATATAGCACTGTCAAGGGTGACTATGAACCATTTCAAATTATGATTCTGTAAGTGTTTCAATAAGAACCTGAAAAGCAATGGCTTAACAACTCACCTATGGCTCTAACAAGTAAATAATTCTCTTTCATCTCTCTAATTTCTACTTTTTCCCTTACAGTGATAGCCCAGGTGCATTTCTGACAAAGGAGGAGGCAAAAGGAGGTAAAAGAGGGGACAGTATAGAGTTAAAATACATTTTTCTCAGGGTTTTGAACCTTGAGGTATAGGTTAATATTTGCATTATTCAGTCATTCGTTCTCACTTGAAACTCAGATCATTCCCATTTGAAACTTAAATATACTTTTCTACTTTCTACTCAGAAATTAAATATCCTTTTCCTGTAAAATGCTGTTAGCATCCTGCTGTCTTCCAAATCTTGATTTTCAGCATTGTATGTTCCTTATCTCGTTTATGTACAACCCTTCTTGTAAAGTTATAGGATATTTTTAGATGTTTTTATTCATTTTTTCATGTTTCTGCAGAACATATGTCCTGAATAGAATTACCATGAATTTGGGAGTGATATATATGTAAATATATACATAAGATTTGTCAGTACTTTTGACAGTGGCCCAGAAGAGATCTAGTTATAGCATTTGATTATCCTCTGAGTTGGAAAATGATGCTATACAATATGGCAGTGAAATGAAAATATAAAATACATATCTGTGGATCGTTTATCATACGTCTTGTCCATGTACCTCTGGAAAGCAAGATGGATGTATAACTCATACAAAGAAAGATATGTTAAAAAAAAGGGATTTACTTTTAAAACATTTGTCATTGTAATTCATTTCTTCATGACAAATTTAGTTTTCCATATATTTCTTTCACACATACATATCCATAATGTAACTGTTGCGAAATAACATCTGTTTTCATTTTTTAATGTGCTTTCTGCTGATTGGGAAAGCAAATAATTTTCAGGATGCATATGCTTCTTTTTTTTCCATCCTGGGAAAAATATTATCTTTTATCTTTGTACCATCTTATGTCTGGGATAGTTTAGTCCAGAAATTCAAACGTTACTGCATTTTTGTGGTATTTTTGTGGGCTCAATCTATGGATCATATATGTAATTATAATAATATACAATAAAATTAAAAACCTAAAAAACTTTTTTTTTTCTTTTTTTTTTTTTTTTAAGTCAGCAACAGTAAATTGCCTCTGCAAATATAATGAGCTGAATTTTGGAGACCATGTCTAGATACTCATTAGTTTTGCATCAAACCCAAGATGTACTGTATTAAATGTGGACACACAGGTTTGTCCTGCATTTTGAAGAAAAAACGAAGAGCCTCTGTTGTCCATGTAGACTTTTTTTACTATCTCTATACTGATAGTTCAAGATAAATATGCACAAAGCAACTTCAGAGCCAATTATAAGTGGTGTAATAATTTTTTTCAAGAAATACAATTAAAGGGTTTTATAGAAGCCCATGCATTTCTTCTTCTTCACCGTTCACCCATAACTGTACTTCAAGCTACTGTTCTTGAACAAACTTGAGGGAGATTGGCATCTACTTGCCAATTATCCTAATACTTATTTTGTATTATCCTAAAAATGTAACCAAAACTTTAAAAGGCATGTAAAGAAAAAAAAAAAAATCTTGCTTCTGAATTTTCAGAATTCATATCTTGATAGAATATCAATATTAATATATCAATATCTTGATAGGCTTTTTGTTAATATGTTTTTATCTGTTTTTTAATTTGTTTTTGCTATTTACTATTGCTAGCATCTTTGAAGTAAAAAATAAGCACACATAGCTAGATTGTGGAAAATCCATACTTAATTTATCTGTGTCTTCCACACCCAAGATGAATGAGACATTGTGCCTGGTCACCAGGATATTGTCCTTTCCCAGTCCTCGTCTGTCATTTCCTTACAAAGATTAGCAACACATCTTAGTTCCATCCTTATGTGGCAGGGTGCGTAATTAGTTAATGAGACAATTTAATTTGAGATGTGACATGAATCACATGGGGCAGAAGATGAGGCTGGAGAGGGACAGTGGCTAGCTGCATAAGAGGAAAGGTGGATTCACAAGAAAGAATTTTGCAAGAGTAACTTGAGGATAGCAGTTCAGAGAATTATGGATCCATTCTCACGGCCACGCATAGGGAAAGGGAAGAGAGGGCTGTGCTGAAGGCAGGATTGAAACCTGGATTAGTGCTAGGAAACAAGCAGGAGGCTGCTGCAATGATCCCTCCATTTGGATTCATTTTCCCCTTCAAGTTACCATCATTTTGAAAGAAACTGCAAGAAAGCTGATGTCCCAAGATGAGACGTAGACCGAAGGAATTGGTACCATAAGCCCTTGTGGCAGGAAGGCTAGGAACATTTCTGAGGAGAGGGGGCAATGCAGAAACACAAGGAGGGAATTTTATGGAGAAGTTTCTCCCGAGCTTATTTGCCATACTGCACCAAGTTAGTGTGCTGTAAATCAGGAACTCGCTTCTGAGGCTGCAACATGTTTAGTGGAGCTCAAGGAGAAACGAAATGAGCTTGGAAGAGAGGCACACAGTGGGCTACTAGCCAACCGCATCAGTCCCAGAAAGTCCCTGGAAGATACCTGTAGACTGGGAGAAGGGGACAAAGGGTATGAAACATTCCCCTTTCCATGTGCTTGCTCTTCCTTAGGTATTTCAGATGCAATATTTGGCTCGATGAACCCTCAACCAGACCTACTAGTTGTTGTTCCAATAAATGCCAATTCATTTGCCTTAATAGGTTATTGTCAAAATAAATCTTCCACAGAAGTGCACTATATCAAACTTCGGAGGTGTAGGCAAAGAACTACACAAAGCCATTGCATTAATGTACATATGTACATAAATGTTCAAAGGCTGTAGCTCCCTCCTTTTTCCCCCCCTTTTCTCTTTTATACAGGGTTGTAACTTCAGTTTAATTTCTGACATATGCTTGAAAAAGAAAGACTCCTACTACTACCATCACAGTTGTCATCCTGACCTAAAACATCTGGAACAATATTATTGGAACTAATTCCCTTACCACATTTTTTAAAAGGTTTGAAAGACGTGTTTTACATTCAGAAAGATTCCTTTTAATAATAAACTGAAAGCTAATCTCTATCCATTAAGTCTTTGAAGGTAAGGAGTAATGACATTTCCTTTGAGACTCATGAGACTTTTCTCATGTGACACACCAAAACCCAAAAATGTCTGGGCTGTTCAATTTCTTGTACAGTCTTTTAATACATTCACAGCTACAGAATCAGGCTGATAGTATTGATTGCCTTCTTTTGAAATGTATTAGCATGATGTTTATTTAGTATAGATATATTTTTTAATGTAAAGAGAGTGCACAGCAATGTCAAACAGATTTCCATAAAATCCAATCAGTTTTCCAGACCTAGAAAACAGGAAGAATTGATTTTATTTTTTTTACTTTTATTTGTTGATATTGTTTTAGCATGGTAAAAAGCAACAATTTTAAACATCAATTTCAACATAAATAAATGTATATGACTAATGTTACAGACTATAAACAATCTGACTGCATTTTAAAAAAATAGAAGAAAAACCATCGTATTGAAGGTGACAGTTTCAAAAGATAAAGAGAACAAAGACTTGAATCGTTACTATTCAGGCATTACTTTTATAGGCTGGTGTGAGAGAGGGACGGATCCAGACAAACTGTTGGCAGAATTTGTGATAGAAGCCTAAAACAAAGAGAGTTCAGTACACAAGTACTTGAATTCAGTGCTCTCTCACCTGGAAATCTGTCAGGTGTGTCTGTGCAACGTTAGAAATGCTACTGCTTTGGTACCCTGAAACTAGCATCCTTTTAAAATTCCTAATACTAACACTGTGGTAGGCTGGTTAAGCATTACACATATGCAAGCATTTGTTACACTTCTGTAATGAATTTATTTAGTATATCCATTTGTAGTAACTTCTTAGTTTAGTTAGCTATGCATCTGTAGCTAACGAGAAAATTATTTTGGAAAAGGGTAGGATAAACTCTAGGATGATGCTAAGCTCTAGATTAACAGGATAGTCTCAATAAGGGAAAAGAAACAAAGGGAAAATTGGTCTTTGGCAGTATAGACCTATGACAAATGACAGGAGTTAAATTATTCTGTTTCATACTATAAGAGTCTTCTAAGATTTTTTTCTTACAGTTTCTTGGTTTTTAAACTCATAAACATTATTCAAAATAGTTTGTTTATCTTCTGTTGTGATGAAGTTTTAGGGATCATGTCTGTTCTGAGACCTAACATGCAATACAGCGACATGAGTATGCTCCCAATGTACTAATTTACAAATAAAATAACCCCAGATCAACCCTTTAATCATTCAGGTTTTATTAACTTTTTTCTTTTTTTGTTTTTAATCAACATTTCTATTGCAAACAGCTGTATCTGGACCCCTCTTGGGTAGATGTTTTTCACTTTTTTTCTGATAGAAAACAGTAAGGTTTATTGTGTTATAATCTACAGCCTGTAAATAGCTGCTTTCCCAGTTAAGTCTTCCCTTGCCCTTGTTCCCAGCTTCAAACACAGAAAATTGGAATATGCAAGTGAGAATGATTAGAGTGTAGGACCCAGTAGCAAAGTTTTTGACCATCTGACTGGCCGTAAACTATACAAGAAATTATATTGACTATTGCACTCAATTTATAGTGAGTCTGTGACTTCTCCCCTGCCTAAGCTTTCCAAGCAGAGGACTGTATCAAATGTTTTGTAGCAATAAATTAGTTTCATTACAAAGGACAGAAGGACATTGCAATGGTGGGAATGAATGGTGCAGGTCTTCTGGAATGCCAACAGAAGGAGGGCAAAGCCACCAATTTCTGACAGGTCCCCTTCACTGTCAGCTTGAGCCCTCAACAAAAGCTGCTGGGTGTGGGTTTGGAAATGTCATTCTGAGAGCTCATTCCTTTTTGTCTGAAAACAAAGGATATTAAAATAAACTCAAAATATTCAGCTGTTTCTGTGCAAAAATAATAAACAAGGCCCTTCGCTGCTTCTCTTTTACCACTCTTTGAGATGCATTGCTACCTCTGATCATCCCATGACACCACCTGCCATCTTCCTTATGTTTTCAAACATGTCTCTGTTCTTCCTTTGACGATGCAGTACATTGGCTGGGAAGGTTGGTCTGTCTAAAAGTCTGCAAAGTAAGATGCTTATCCTCTTCATTATCCCTTCTAAAATGCATTTTTCTTTCCAGGATGCCTAGAAAAATAAAAGACTATGTCTACGCATCTGTGTATTTCATTTATCAACAGTATAAAGTTGTTGCTATTTTCCCTCTGTATTTTAGAGAAAGAAACACAGAATATTCCATCTTACCCTGTTCTTTATTCAGTGATTTCTGGACAGATGCAATGGAGGGGTCATGGTGCTGCACAAGAGATCTACAAACCTTATGACATTTTTTTGGGTCAGTGTTTCTTGTAAGGTCATCTCATCTCTTTGACTCCATTTTTTTCATTTGTATTGTGTAATAACAATGTCTTCTTACCTTAGGAACAGTGTTTGAGTTCTACACATGAATAGTGCAGTGTCAGACACAAACATTTATTATTCCATGGCTGAAATAGCAGAAAGTAAACATAACAAAACCAAGCACAGTATACAGGAGTATGTTACACCATAGATGTATTATATTAGTGGAAACTTGTGGCTAAGTTACAAATAAACAGTGTATAATTCAGGAGGGGTGAACACTCATCTTTCCCCCACACTTTGTTTTGCAAAACGATCCATTACTTTTTTTTTTTTTTTCTGTTGGATATAGGGTGGATGAGCGTACCCTGAAATCTGTCCAAGAAATCACATCAACCTGCAGTGAAATTAAAGCTACTGTAAGCATCAAACATTTTAGTAAAGGCAGGAATACTCCATGCTTCCAAAATGAGACTGGAACCCTTAACGTGGAAGCATCACCTGCGCCCTGACCTGGAATCCGTATGGGATTTCACTTTGCCTTCAGAGACATGAAGGTGGTAGGTTAAAGGAAAGTAAGCACGAGAGATCATGTGTATTTTATGCTTCTGAGAAGCAGGAGAATTATAAAGCCACTGGTGTGATTTAATGACTCCTGCGATCAGGCAGACTTGAGGAGAATTTTGAACACTCCTCCCACTCATACAAATCTGCATATATTTATTAATACAGCATGTTTCCATAGAAATAGGAAATATAACAAGCAAAAAAACCCCCAGAAATATGTTAAAAAAATTTGTTTACTTTGTTGTTTTATAAAAATTCATTATAAAAATTTGAGGAATTTTTACACGTCAGAATTAAAACCAACAACACTCATTTTATTCCATTTCCTCATGAGAAGCTGCTATGGCAAAATCTTTCAGTACCTCAATAAGTTTTTTTCATTATTCCACATACATATTCCATCATACCACAAATTCCTGTTAGAAGCACTGCCAAAAAATTATTACGTGATCTGAAATTCATTGTTTTAATTTGGCTTCTCCATTCAACGTATGTCCTTTATTATGTACCATCTAAATTCTGTCATTTACACAACAGGATTTTACGGCACTCATCAGAGCAACTGATGATAGGACTCACAACATCCATGTGATGTGAAGACTCACTGTTACCTTTGCCAAGCATTTGGAGCCACATCATAGAGAAATAAAATGTGTTTTCCAAGAACAGAGTTCCCAGCCAACCACCTTGAAAGGATTGCATTTCTGTGTGCATTCTTAATTTTCTGCATTGTGCAGGACACAGCTGGCATTTGGTTCGTGGTGTGGAAGCTCTGGTCCCCAAAGCAGTGTGACAACATGACATCCTAGTTTGAAATCCTTTGCACCTCCCTGATATAGTGTGGTCAACAGGTGGGCCCTTTAAAAATGCAGCTGGCAACCTTAAGAAAGACTTTTTTTCAGATTGTCTGAACTGAGATGATTCAGATAATCAGAATTCTTAAGCTGGAGAGCATTCTCCCTTGCGTACAAGCATGCACGTGTAGGAGCAGCTATGCAAGCCGACCTCACTGCCTTGGATTCAGGGGGGCGACAAAATATACATCAACAGTTTTCCAAAATTGACTGCCAATTTGGGTGATCTTTGTGTGCTCCTGTTTCAGAGAGTGTTAGACACCCACTCACTGAAAAATAGTCCTTGAAATACTGACAGATCTTCAGCCAGCCTTGCCAGAGCGGACGAGTAAACACACACATGCTGGTATCGCTGCTCAGTCCTGGGGAACAGGCAAAGGCTCTGCAGTGAAAACACCCTGGGACGCGACCCAGATGCCTCTCTGAGTCACAGCAGGGCGGCAGGCGGGCACACTGACGCGGCTGCACATTTCACATTCATCTCTGTGTAAACACCCTTCCACAACAGCCATCGGAGACAGACCCTTGAAGGCTGCGTTTGGCAGCAGGCGCTTTGTTGAGGTTGCTGTTGTCAGACAGTGGAGGGTGATGCTGCTGGCTGTGAAATCCCAGCCTGCTCCTGCCACGTGACTTCCCAGCTTCACATGCTGCTATGCAATGGTGATCGGTTTCCACTGGAATTTTGCATATTTGCAACAACTGACACTAATTTTATTAGCACTGATACTAATTTTTATTAGTACTAGATTTATTAGCACAATGACAATCAGTTTCCCCAGGAATTTTGCAACAACTGATACTAAATTCATTAGCACTGTGAGATCTATAGATGACACCCATTTAGCCCACGCTTTCCCCCTACATTCTTCCTTCATAAAAACACTTTAAATATAAGGAATATTTATAACTGTAAAGTTGTCTTGTGGTTTACCTCCATTATCACTTTCTTTTCTTCCCCAGCACATTACTTTTCTGCCACAATTCAGCTTCCGTAAGGCTGGTTATGCTGGAAATCGATACGGGCTAGGGTCACACTGACTGACAGGACAAAATCTATCTTGGACAACAGTGTAAAATGTCAAGACAACAAGAAAAAAATTACAGTCAAACACCAGAACACTCCAACTGTTGCCTGATAAAAACAGGAATACTTGCTTTGTGTGATGTATGTTGCGTATATATAATATCACAGTTGATCAAAGAAACCCAAGCATGACAAACATCTGGAAATCTTTGAGTGTAACAGCAAGGAGGCAGTGTTCGTGCACCGTAGCACAGGACAGAGGGTCATGGGTTTCACTCAGGCGATTTCAGGAGCCTCTGCTTGCAGCCTTGGGTTTATAGAAAGGCAAGGAGGGAAGAACAAGCCAAAGTAATTCCAGATTAGACACGGTGGGTGGTGAAGCAATGAACCAAGAGAAAAACATCCGTGTGGACATTTCAGATGCTAAAAGTGCATCTTGGGCTCTATGGAAATGTCCTGTGATGGGGGAGCTTCATTGCAGCTCACAGACGATGGGGTTGGACTCACCACATCCAGCCAGCAGGCAGAATCGTTACCCTTGAACGTGCGCCAGACCACAACTGTTTGCAAACTAACATCTTGAAGAAAATAGTGACTGATTGCAAACACCCTTCAGAATTACACTTATCATTGGCAGATGCTGATTAGTTCATTTTGTAGCTTATTTGAAAATTAGTACCAGACAATGCTTCTTGCTCGTTGCCTAGGAGGATAATGGGAACATTTTACACAACCTCTTGCCACAACTGTCTACATGAGTCGAGGAATAGCTGTTACACACTTGGCATTTTACTCTTTTCTAAATGTTATGCTAGCATTGAATTTTGGTTTTGCACACATGAATTTTAAATTTCAAGTCTTACTTTGAAACTAAAAATCAATAACCCCTATTTGAACCTAGCATAGATGTTGCACTTTACTAAGGTCCATATCAGTGCTACACTGACCTGAGATAGCACAATTCCAGTTCAAAAAATTTTGTTTCATGCAAAACCCTAGAAGAGAGCTTAGGCAAGTCCTCCTCTCCCCACATTTTTGGTGGATGTCTGCATCATATACAGAGAAAAGATCTCTTACCCATTATGACACTTCATAAGAGAGAGGTCAAATAAGGGTGTTTGTGCAAATGCATGTGTTATGCCCCTTCATTCCCAAATATCATCCACACATTTTGTGCAGATTTGGGGGTCCATCAATATAATGCAGCTGCGAGTTGTTTTCTTAACAAGATGTATTCCTTAATTTGCTTACTGACTGATAGCCTGACTTCAAACCAAAGTGTGCTAAAAAGTAATTTGAAGAATATCCTGCCCTGTCAATACACATAATTTTCATCTAATATTTCAAGCAGCCATCAGCATGATAATGTCAAATTTTCAAAGTGTTCTGTTCTGTGAGTTTCTTTAATTTTATGAACTTTTTTTTTCCTTTTTTTTTTTTTTTTTTTGTACCATGGGAAAGTGAGATGCTGAATGAAGCTATAAGACAGCTCTATATTTCTAAGTGTGGGAGAGCACAAGCTACATTGCTGACCTGCATCACCTTCATCTCATGCATTTAACACCTCACTGATCCAATTTATACTGGCATTCATATCAGACAAGTAGGAGATTTCTGAATTATTGCTTTCCAGAGTTTACAGCAGCAAAGGACCAATTTGCTTTTTTCCACCAACACACTTACAGAACACTGTCTTATTCCCTTAAGCCATCCTTGGACACCATCCTGTGGAGCCTTGACTGGATTTCGGATCACATACTGCAAGGCATTCCCATCACAAACCACGTTTCACTGCAGCTGTTGAATTCAGTGAACCTGTTCACATGGCAATCTACAGCTCAGCGTGAGTAATGATTGCAGAATCTATCCTATAACATTTTTAATGAAGAAAATCTTATGTACAGAGGCTTGTATCTTCACAGATAGTCTGGGAGCTTCCACACACCTTGAAGAACAAGCAAGACAGTGACAAGAGGTCTCAGCCTCCACCAGTATTAAAACACCTCACATTGCCTTGCAGCGCCTAAGAAACATTTATACACACTGGTGCACAAGCTCTTTTGTCAGGATAATGTTCTGAGGTATGCCACAACATATTGTGCTTATTTTCAAAGTGATAGTGTGTTCATATGCTTCTGCTCCAGCCAGTGCCTGGGAGCTTCCACACCTTGAAGAACCCCATCTGTAGCAGCTGCCACCTATTCAAGTATTTTCTGGCTTTCAGATGCACGGCTAAAGCAATGTAAATCAACTTGTTTTTTCAACCCCAACTGTACCTATGTGGTTTGGGTATTTTTCTTTTATTATTATTTTTATGCTTACCTATGTTCTGGTGTTAATGTAACGAACTGTACATGGCCCAGTTGCGAGGTATTTAGGTGTTTGAAGCTGCTTCTTCTGAAAGATTTTTGCCCTGAAGGAACTGCAGATATAGGCGAGACCTTTAAAACAAACTTGACTATTTAATAACTCCTTTAATGACTGCTAATTATTTTTAAAGGCTAATATCCTTAAAATATTTATCTCGCCCTTTTACACTCATGGTAGAGTTAGAACGTTCTGATGAGTCATTCCTATTCAACTGCAGTGGGTAATTTGACTGCACCTATTTCTATCAAAATACTATCTGCAGAATTGAATTCATTATTATTTCAGCTGGTGTCCCAAGTTTCAACAGAATTTGCTATTCTGCGTATTGCCCATATTATTCTAAGCCTGTTTTTCATCTGGAGGGTGAATGATGTTTTGTAATCACAAAGCCAACAAAAAATGAGTAGAGCAGAGGCAGTGCATAAGTTAGTTTTGATTTTGATTTGCTGCATTGCACACTTCTTTCAAATGCGGTTATGTGCAAAATTGGTTCATGCACTAAGGGGCACTTCACTCACTTACAAATAACAGAGTAGTGAAAAGGCAAAGGTAGTAGAAAAACCAGCATGGAATAGTCACAGAATACACAGAAGTCACAGAAATAGCAGCTGGAGTTAGAAGGAAAAAGGAGAAATACTATTCATTGCCCACTATCTTTATCTCTCTTATCTCTGAAAAGTATTTCACCTATTTCTGTCCTTCCCCACAACCACACAAAATGTTCGTGTTTGTAATTTTCCTTTCTCATCTTGCCTATTCCATTTGCTATTCCATTCCCCTTGTTTTTCTTCCCTTCTCTACTTGATGATGACAAACCTCAATGCCATTATTCTAATCACTGTTGGTGTCGTTACTTCCATCATTCATAAGCTTGCTGTTCCTTTGTACTTCATTGTTACACCTGAGCAAGTAATGAAGGGACCAGAAAAAATCTGTAGTATCAGTATCCTTGTCACTTCTGTCTTTCAGGTCTCAGGTAGACGGACTGTTCTACACTAGGTCATCAAAGTCACTGGCTTGGTAAGATTTATAGCTTTAAGTCAATTGGTATTTGTTGACCTATATGAAAAGTCAACCTAGTCTACAGCAAATGTCTGGTGGTGGAGGCTGTATATTAGAACCTTATTTACTCTTGATACTGTCAACCTCACAGTCAGCAAGGAATAAGCAAGTCAGAGAAACCAAATTATCTTTCCACCTAAAAAGGATTGTTAGTTTGTTCTTTTCCCACACTGGGACTGTGTGGGAAAGCACACCTGATGGAAGTGTTTGCAAACTCAGGAACGGCCACTTGGCTGTTCAATTCAGAGTATACTGGGGTTAGGGTTGGACAGTGTTACTGGGATTCTGACATGCTTGCTTGTAAAGTTAAATAAAACCCGTGCTGCTCTTTGGCAAATACCAGGCACTTAAGTCTCCAGAATGCTCTCTGACATCTTTTTGTGTGCTCGCAAAGTTAATTTTTGAGATTTCAAATCTTAAGAATTAACCCCCTTATTTTTTTCTTTTGGACCAAGAAATGAAGTATGAGCTAGGAATTTAAATGATGAATAAAAATGTGCTGGGCTGTGACTTCTAATAGAAGTGATATTAACACTATTCACCAGTGTAGTGATAAAAGAACGCTTTCATCTGCCTGCATGCATAACAATTAAAATTCTTCCCCCAAAATAGTGCTTGTGCAGATGTATCTTATCTTTCTGTACTTGAGTTTTTCCATTTACAATAAGTAGTCATTTTTAATAGATGAAGTAGTTTGTTCTTGAGTGCGTTCAGAGGAACACAAACCGAAACAGAAGTACAGAATTTACAAATAAGCTCAGTCTCATTCTCTGGTTTCTACCGTTTGCTCAGGCCACTTACCTGGAACCCCAGCTTCAGTACAGGCTAGCCCACAGAATCGAGAGTGGCTTTAATAGCAGACAACACAAGACACCATAACCTTTCCCATTTGTCCTGCTCTGTAGCAGAGGGTATCACATTCCTCTTCAACAGTCAGTGTCATCTTCTGTCTCTGACCTCACCCCACTCCTACCTGGGGATTTCTGACAGGATGTACCCTATAGGTAAATTTTCAGTGCTGAACGTAAAAAACACTACTAAGAAAACAAATGGAACCTTTCCTCTTACTCCCATTGTATCCCTGTTTAAACCCCTATTTCTAGCACCGAGAGATTATGGAATGTAGGAAGGAAACTCATACAATCTGGCTAACGGATATTCAGTTTCAGCCACCACACAGAGACTGACAAATCCACTATTAGTCATACTGACAGTCCACCTTTTACTATGAAAACAAAACATGGTGACTGCTCTGAGGAACAAAATTACTGTATTTTTCTTTTACTTTAATGTCAGAGTGTTACACTTAATACAGTAAATTGGACTCATCAGTGAAGTACCTGCTGGCACAGGTGATGGCCAGTACAGTATTCATAAGGGAGCTCAGCTTTCTGAGAACAGAAGGGCATGGCACTGTTTTCTCAAAGGTCTCATCAATGTTTAGATAATAAATGTTGAAGGAACTTGTGGACTGAAAAAATGTATGAACAGAATTTGTTTCTGTAGTAACTCACCTACAGGGAGGAAAGATGCATGTAAGAAATATGGTTGCTAATAATAGTAAAGTTTAGAAGCTGCACCATGATTTACCTTTTGCACAAACAGTAATAGTTTCAGGTCTGTTTGGTGTTTCCTGAATTGTTAACAGTAACATCCCGTGAACCGGGAAGAACAAAGGGGATCTTTCTGGGTCAGATTTTCTTTTTTTATTTATAAACCTGAAGCACATATACTCTTTAAAGCAGGGATCAGAACTCAGGGAAGAAAGTTCACTTTGACAGAGAGTTATGTTATCTGTTTCTAGGCAGTGCAATTAATCTTTGCTGCAACAAAACAGTTCCAACAAGAGGAAAATACCCTTAATCATCTGCCGATTCATACACCCTCCGAGGAGGTCACAGCTGCCAAGGTCTGTCTCGAAGGCTTCTCTGACTCCTGTCTCACATAGTTCAGTGATAGTGAGCAATGCAACTATTTTTTTTTATTATTATTATTTTTTTTTGTCAAAATCCCAACCTTACATTTTAGAAATGCTCTTAAAATAAGTAGAGGACCAGCCTGCCTGGAGAATGCCTATTTTGGATACCCCAGCTATTCTGAATGTGAAGCACATGCCAAGCTTCCCAGTGTTATCCCAACTATAGCAACTGGGGAGAGCACAAAATAAAAGAACGGCTCTCATGCCTTTAAAACTAGGCACGGACAAAGCTGGGCAGCATCTGAGAGGGGGAACTGCAGGGATTCTGCTCCTAAAGGCAACAAAAATCTCACATTTGAATCTGGCCCTATGTGACTGGCTAGCAGGTCACTGATGCATTTATAAGGAGTAAGGCAGAAAGACAACAGTAATTGATTTTCTGAACTTCTTGTGGGTAACAGCAGCTATTGTCTTGTGCTGCAGGCATAATTCATTCACCAAGACTTATTTCTTTGCTTTAATGACTGTTGATTATTTATCCCTCCTAATAAGTAATAAACTCGCTTTTCAAAGCTGTATCAGAAAGGTCAAGGGAAAAAGGGCATTTCTATGGTATTTTCTTTTATTCTAGAAATAAATATGGTACAAGTCATTCCCATGGAAGAAATACAGGGTGGGAACATACCTCAGGCAAGGTGAATGGACATATAAGAATCAGAAATCACTTGCTCTAAAAGTCAAAACCATGGTACTACAAGGAATAACAATGGAATGATATAGCTTTGCCCATATCAAGAAATTCAAAACAGGCTGGCATAATATTTAAGGTTGTCAAATAACATTTCTATCATTGTCCCTTTTAAAAGCATAGAGAGCCTTGCGGAAATCTCCATTTCTGCCATGATATGGTCCATGACCAATGTAGGCTGGCAGCATAAAGCTACGTGAGCTTGCGATAAGTAAGGAAAAAAGGTCAACGTGATTTTATGCAGAGAGCCATCAGGAGATAAAGCTGGGACGCAACATTGCTACTCCATATAGATTGTGTCATTCTTAGTGTAAGCTGAAGACAAAACGGAGAGCTGTCACGGGTTCTTTGTAGTGCTCAGAAAGAGACAACAGAGTGAGAATTAACGTGGAAGGATTAGGAGAGTTAAACATGGGCTCAATAAGGAGGTGAGAGTTGGTGGAGTGAAAAAAAAATATTCTTCCAAGATATGGCGTACTTCCTAACTGGTCTGAGACCTGTGAAACGTTGAAATGCCCTTATATTTCCACCAGGAGTTTGTATTTCCCCCCTTATCTAAGCTGTGATGTGGCACAGTGAGAGGCAGTGGAGGCAAGCCCCAGCCTGGGTGTTCGGAGCCACGCGGCCATGGATGCTCTGCGGGGCATCCCACTGAATGAACAGCTGGTGGCACTTGCAGGACTGAACGGTGTGACAGCAAAAACCTCTGCAATTGTTTATTCTATTTTTTTACTCTTTTCTTTTAAAATTTAATAATAATTTATTTGTCTTGCTGACAAATAAAACGTAAGACACGTGCACTTTAAGCACATCACAGTTGTAGTAACAGTAGGGGTTTTTTATCAGCTGTTATTGACATATTGTCAGGAAAGAAAGGGAAAAAAACACCCCAAACAAAACTGTCAGCCACGTGTTGAATAATTATCAGCTTTACCATACTCAGAATATTGTCAGGTTATAAAACGTTCAAGGTTCTAGGAACATCCTAACACTAAACCTTAGGAGTTCAGGAGAAGCAACAGTAACAGTGTGCATCGTTACCAATTTTTGTCATGTCAGACAATGAGGAATGATTTAGGTAAATAAATACGGTTTGCTTTGCATTAAAGGAAGTTCTTCATTCCTTCCTTCAGCTTGAGCTGTATACAAATTTTAAAGCAGGGATAAAAAGGCTATACAAATTATCATAGAACACTCATATATATGCAAATTAGAGCATATACAGAGTTCTCTAAATCTTCCCATTGTCTAAAGCAGAACAAGGTTTTCAATCGTTGTTCAAGTATTACTGTGTTTTGGTTGGGTTTTTAAATGGGAACATAATTCCAATGGCTTCACTTGGATAGAGTTTGAGATTATGTACTAATTTCAGGGGGCTTCTGTGAAGAGAACTTCAGATACATTTCACTTTGCATTCTTAGTTTTTTGATTTTTTTAAAAAAAGATCTACACTTTAGTCTACGTTATCTTTTTTATTATGTAGCTGTGTACATCAAGCACAGGTTCTTGAAACGCTCAGCTCAACAAAGGCTTCTAATAGCTAGGAACTTATTTCAAGTTATCTCAGCGTACAAAACCCCCACTTTTGAATGTTTCCCATTCCCCTACTGTCAAAATTTGAGTAAATGTTTTGAGCACTTGAAGTATGAAAACTCCACAATCTAGTAACTCACCTCACAACTTTGCATTTCATATCAGGGTTTTCAGTTTTGGAGCCCGAAAGCTAAAGAAATAAAATAATTTTTCATACTTAATGCCAGTTCTCTCTCTCTAGCTAAGAATGACTTTTAACTAGCTTTAGGACTGCTCTGCTAGAGAGTTTCATTGAAACAATACTTCTTTTAACTTTTTCTTCATGGGAGGTTGGCTGGTTTTCCATTAGAGGGTTTCTTCCCAATAGCAAAACCAAAAAGTATGTAACAAATTCCCTCTAATTTTTATTAACAAATAGCCAGATTATAATTTTAGTCTTATTTTCTATTAAATTATTTTTTAAACAATGATTTATGGCTTCTAAACTTCCATGTGACAAAACCTGTATCAGTGGCTCTCCCCTGAAGCTGTAAGTCTAAAACAGTGAAGAAATACAGCTATATGTTTTTTTTAGGCAGGTCCCATACATTCAAGAATGTATGGAGAAAAATTTACTTGCTTTCCTAGGAAACCTATTTTCATAGTAAGGAGAAGGGGAAAAAAAAAACCAACAACAAAACCACAATTGAAAACAAACAAACAAAAGAACCAAGAAGTTAGTAGAAAATATTCTATTTTTCTTGTTAATGAAGCTGAAGAGGAAAGAGCATTTCCCGCTCCGCACCCACCCACCCCACCCACCCCCCTCCCCAGGTATCACAACATGACACTAAACCTGGAGCAGGAAAGTATGTTTAAATGCATGTTTTAATTGCTCCTGAACAGCTCCTTGGATTTACACACTTGAGCAGCTGGTAACAACTTCTGACCAACTCGGATACAGTATTTAATATGCAATATTTCTTTGGGAGCAAGATGGAGTAGCTCAGTAGGACATTTTGTACATATGTACTACCACGTATGGCACGTGTTTTTCAGAGACTCACCTCAGTCTTTTTGTGGTCCTAATGGGATTGCTGAGCCCATATACCCTGACATTCCTCCTTCAGAACCTGGACATAGGACTTCCAACTCATTTGGAGAAGTTATGCATCAGATAACTGCTTTCCTCATACATGCACTGCCTTTCAGCGTGAACCTTGCCAGTTACCTCTCCTGTATGACTTAAAAATTAGATACAAGCAAGTGCTCCTCATGTCTGTTAGGACTAGGCGCCTCAGTCTTCACCCATACACATCCCCATACATGTATGCATGCAAACCCCAAACCAAAATTTGATCAAATTCATTTTATGCATACATTCTCAGTGTTATTCTCTTTTAATGCTTCTTTGACTTATGGAGTCCAAAGTTTATTGGTTGAGATTATTTATTTCAGATTACTATCAAAGATTTTTATTAGCAAAAACACCCAACCAACCCAAACCCAAAATTTGATCAAATTCATTATTTATGCTCTTAAGCTAGTGCAACATAGCAAAGCCTATTTGCAGTGGTCCCAATGAAAAGTCATGTGAAAAAATCCAGTTTATAACAGGTGTTTTGTTATGTCCATGACAAGGGTCAAGCCTCGTGTTTACTTACCCATATGGCTGACAAGATCTCTTCACATTTGATTTAAAGAGCTTGTGAAGAAAGTCAAGTGAGGCCCAGCTGGTAAAGAAACGAGCTATGATGCATTGGAAATCAAGTCACCAATATTTACATGTGCCGCTTTAAAGTAAACTGTTACCTTAAACTAGCATACAAGGTGTAAGTACTACTCAGTGCTCTGTTGAACAGGTAGCTGAGTTATTATTTCCAGACCACTTTCCTTTTTTCATTGGGATAGGCAGTTTTTGTGATACATTGGTGTCCTCCCACTTAAAGTTTTTTTCTAAAATGAATGGAATTTAGACAGGGCTGTGAGAGTTCATGCCATTGTGCTCCAGGGAGGGGAGGGGGAAGGATTAATTGCAAGATTTCAATCTGTAAAGACATCACACTAGGAGCAACTCCTGAGTTACAAAATCTATTAGCTGCACTGTTCAGGAAAGCAGTGCTGGTTGGCATGCACCCTTCCAATCCCTATCTTAAACATCATTTTCCTCACGGATCCAGCACCACTGCTTCATCATGCAGCGATGGATGACTGTCAATCAAAAAATGCTTTATTAAGTTCTGCTGGATCTACACGTATATGAAAGGTCAGACATTATGTTCTTCCTAATGACAATTGGACATACCCATCCTGGTAAATTGTTATGTTATAGGGTACCATATTTGTCATTTCTCCAGGTCCACAGGCATGGCTCCCCTTGCAGGTGAAAAAGAAAACAAACAGAAAAAAACAACTCCAAAACTGCCAAATATCTTTATACAATGTTAAGCAATAAAAATGGTTTTAAAGATTCATTTAAAAGACAAAGGTAGGAATTTACACTCTATAGGCAGGCACAGGTACAGAGAGGTTGATCAGGGCTCAGCTTTCGAAGTCCTTTCAGAGTTGCACAGCCTAAGCTTTTTCCTTCCATTGGTGCTAAAAAATGTCTCCTGGAAATGCCATGAGTCAAATGCTTTGCTGAAACAAACTGGTATGTTCTGAATTCTAAAGAATTTGTGTTATTGTGCTAAACCATATCTATAGAGGTCAAACTGGAATCTTTACGTTGAACTACAGAAAGGAACAGCGGTGCTGAGTGTTTACTAAATGCCCAGTTTTCTTGTTTACTCTGCCTTTGCAATGGCAATTACACTGCTTGCATTTGATTTGAAGACTAGCACATGGTAATTTTAGCTTTTACCATAACAGACCTCCATTTAACTAGAAAAAAATACAGCTTTTCATCAGGTTAGTTCTGCTTCAAGTAATATCATTCACACATGCCTTGTGTAGGTTTTTTTGCATGAGCTGGTCTGAAATAATCTAATTGGACATCTCTGAGCTGGCACGTAACAGCATCGCGTAGCGCTGTATGCTCTGCCAAGCATCCTTGTTTGTAAATACATTCTGTGAGCAAGTAAGAGTACCACAACTGCAAATAAAAGGCCACAAGGGAAATGTGTCCAAAACGATAAGGTCAGGAGTGACCTCAAGAAAAGTATTTAGCTCTTTCATGCCCAAGTTTTGCCAGTCTCCGCTATGGCGCAGCTGCCATCACATTTCTAACGAGCAGCAAGATCTCTGTCAGTGGAGCCTGCTACATCCAGTGCACAGTGACATTTTTATCTTCCCAGCACCATGTGTTTCCTTCAAACATGAAAAATTTCTTTAATTAGAAGTTGAAACTATAATGTCAAACCACTTATCAGGGCTTTCCCTGAGAACACGCATTAAAGGTGCTAAATATAGAACGCATACTTTACTGCATAGAGGCTTTGCGGTCCTCCCAGCAATCGTTTTTCAAATGCACAAAATAAAAAACCTTTGCAATGGAATGATAGAGAGCCATATGACTAGAAACTGTAGCGCTCTGGTGATGTTAATAACATGTGGGTCTACCACCCGCAGCTCCAGCTCACACCTTCCACCTGACAATCCCTTCTCCTTATGCACAGGTAACTCAAATAACATCTGAATTATGCTAACACCAATTAGGATGGTGAGCTTACATGTTTGTTCTTCCTCAAATAATATGTTTTGCATGTGAAGCAAAACACTTGCCAAAAAAGAAAAAATTTTTGGTCCTTCTGCTTTAGAGTATATTACCAGTATAGAAAACAATTACAGCTGGTAGCGGAGAACAAGCAAGAGATCTAGACTAAGGGATCTGGGTGATTTTTTAAGCACGAAATCCATCGCTATTTTGGTTTTGTCTGTCACAGAAACAGAGCTGCACCCAGCAAACATAAATTGGGATGCATTTTCCTAAACTCTGGCAATTCGGCTGTACGTAAAATTTCTGGTTGCTGCGGTGTGAGCCCTGGGCTTTGTTTGGCAGAGCAGGTGGTGACTGCAGCATATCTACAGGGACAGTCTGAGCTCTAGGCATACATAAAAGACTGAGACTTAAAATCACAGGCTAATGCTGCTCAAAGCACATTTCATATAAGGTCATCAACTTTCCTGCCAAGGATACCGATTTCACAGTTGCTGCTAGCCTGTGGAGAATTCAAATGCTGTATTCCAGCCATAAGTGAGTAAATAAGTCATTTTCTGAGTGCTGTTTGTGCTGTGTTAAATTGTATTCTGAATTTTTGTTATGAAATGGAATTCAAGATCAGCAAGACTATAACAGGTAAACACAAACTACATAGGCTGAAACATTATAAAGTGTTTCTGTCAAGTACCAATGTGGTCTTTTTAATAAGTTTGCTGAAAAACATACACTATACACTGTATTGATAAACTGAGAATGCATAAACTATAAGTAATAAAACTTTCCTTTAGTATTCCTAAACCTAGGTGGAAAAAAAAAAAAGTAAAGATTTAACAAAAGCATGTTAGATCAATTTTCAATACAAACAGAAGACAGAGTAAAGAATACAATCTGTTTCTTCCACTCAGATGTAAAAAAAATAACACATACTTTGAGCTGGACAAGGACAGATCTGGTAAGTCTGCACGTATTAGCTTCAGTATCATCTGTAATTCTTCATTTGCTGGTTTTCTTCCAGTTCCAGCACTAGAATTGTATGTGCAATTCTGTGTAACCAATTGAGTTCTGCAGCTTATTCAAACTTAAGCTGTTAAGAGAGTTTGTAGCTTCACAGAGTTTAGATACAACAACAAAGCTTCTAATATAATCCTTCAGTCAGCTTCAGTCACTATTAAACCTTCCTCCTTTAGCAGGCCACAACATCAAAATCACATCCTTTCCACATTTCACATCCCTCCACCAATACTACTTTGATTTCAGATATAAACCACCAACAAAAGGGACCTTAACAAGTGTGGTTTTGTTATATCAGTCTTACTCAGCTTAGCAGTGCAGCTAGTGAAGTTCAGGGAGGTCATATTTGGAAATGAGAACAAAGAAAAAAAAAAAAAGGTTAAATGTTAAGCTGTTTTATATACAGGTTCACATGTTTTCATCCTTTGATTTGACTGTATCTACTAAACCATCGTACTAACTCTAGAGGGGGAAATAACTGCCTATGGAGCAGGGTACACGTTTTCTTACACAGAGTCACTTTTTTCTTTGACTAACGCCCTGCCTAAAGTTTGATAAACTACAAAATAAAGGGTCATGGCTTCCACCATAGGTAAAACCATGGGAGTTTAGAGTTCACTGAGAGCTATTAAAGACATGGCACAGCTGGTGAGGAGGGTCAAACCAGACATATGACTAACTAGATACTAAGCACTTTGTCTTGAAAAAAAAAAAACCAAACAACTACTGGATAGTAAAACTAGGAAGGTTCCTAAGAAGCAGAAAGAAGCATATTATTGCACCATATTGTTTTTTAATATGTAGGGCTTAATCTTCAGTTGAGCAAACACCTTTTCTGAAGGCTTTTAGATAATGCAGCCTTAATTTGTGTTGGTTTTTTTGTGTTTGTTTTCTTTTAAAACAGTTACTGGTCTATCAAAAGCAAGTCAGCAGCAGATATCAACTTATACAAGGAGTGATATTCATGCAACACAAATATATTTTGGCAAAGGTAGTAAAGTTTGTGAAGAAAGGTAGAACAATATGATTATGATTTTTCCCCCCAGGATGCATCACACATCTCTAAACAAGGGAAAGAAATAATTTAAATATTGTGCCAAATAAATTAAACAAAAAAAAAAAAAGTCAGAGACAGTACTGTAACTACCCTGAGTTTTCTAAGGAATCTGACCGCTGCTCTATTCTAACTATTAGACAGTAATAAAGTAATCACACGTAATACACTTAATACATTAAATATATCCACTTATCAAAAAATTGAGGGAAAAAGAAATCTAGAAACCTTTTTAAGCCACATACTATAGCATGACCCTTCATGTTCTTCGCTGCAGCTTCCAATTTTGAGCTCATTATAACATACTAAATTCCTTCAAAACATTTGTAGGAAATATAAAAGAAAGTGTTAACTCAAACTACTCCACTTTTTGCTTGTACCTTGAGGGCAAGCTGTTAAGTGGTTGTTAAACCAAACTCCAGTCCTCTTGCTGGTCATGAACTTTTTATTGAAGGTGTTGATTTTCACACAGCTGTCCTCAATTCACATGTTTTTAGGGCAGGATTGAAGTGAAGTGACTGAAGTGACTTTAAAAAATAACTCTAAGAAACGGCAAGTGTGTAAACCTTGTGGCATAATGTTGAGTATACATATATTTATATACACACAAAATCATCCATCCAAAATGTAAGGGCCAGCACACCAAAAGAAAACCCTAAGTCTTTCTGTCATACTGTTGTCTTCAGATGGGTAGGCACAGATGACTCTTACTTTCTGGTTTGATTAGAAAGTCTTTTAGTCAGAATTGGTTTTTTTTCTATATTAAAATTATCCTTAAAAAATACATGAGTGTTATGGCATTGTCCTTCATTTTAAAACAGCCAAATTGCTTGGCAGAAATTTCTTTTGCTCCCTAGCATGTGAGAATTGAAAAATCAGGACATAATTTTTCCAACAACATGTAGAAACCATCTAGTGCTCAGCTTTGGAAACGCAGGTGAGACCTCACTGTCCTGCATATGAACACAAGCAAAATGATGGACTTTTTTCTTGCCCTCAAAAGGAAGAAGAAACATCTCTTGGGTAAAGATAATTTCTGTCCCCCAGATCATAGGAAAGGCTCTCCTCTCCTCTGAGAGCCTGCTTACTCTTTGGAAGTGGAAAGCTCGATAGCCGCCTGTCAGACAACAGTTCCCAAGGCTCTTTCCCAGTTCTTTCCAATACACAAAAATCTGTTTTTCCCATGACAAGCATGAGCCTAGCCCTAGCAGGCTACCCCCGCCCCTTCCCGGGGTTCTGCTGCCCAGCCACCCCCTCTGCTGCCCACAGCTTGTCCCAGGCACTCTCACCATCAAACCAGTGCTCCTGCACAGACCCACACCACACAGCCGGCTCCATTGTACTGGGCAAGGGAGTTACCACAAGGAGGAACAACGGCAAACCCTGCTGATTCTTTCAATTTATTTATTCATTTAGGCGATAACACTTTCTTACCACCACGACCACAGCAGATGAGTTTTGAAGCACACATGTTGAGTGTTTGCTTGCTTTTGATGAAGGTATTTGGCTACTGCCAGTTTAAGAAGGAATTCAGTTTTTTAGAGAGTCTCTATTGTTAGAGAGAGGAGGTTACGGGACGTAAATGTGCTCCGTAGAAAGGTGTTTGTGAGCTTTAGTAGCAAGTTGTAACTGATGGCATGAGTAAGCAGCACAGCAAGGGAATTAATTGCAACGTCATGCAGAAGTATGATTCTAGTTTTCTCTTCGGGGTAATGATGATATTTTAAGAATGAGCCCTGTAGTAGAGACAGTCCATTTACTGATAAAATGGCTAGGTACCTAACTGCAACGTAAGCAGCCTATTTTTGTCAAACTCTGGGCTACAATTACCCAGCAATTCCTTCTCCATCTTCAGACTTCTCCATTGCCAAATGCCAGAAATATTGGCTGTGACACCCTGAGTCTTTCCTCTGATCAAAACTAACACTGTGGTGGTTCAGTCCCTCTCTACTCTTTTTTTACTAAGACATAGATTCAGGGGATCACAATGAATGAGGTTTAGAGGGGACTTTAGGACGTTACCTGCTGTCCTCCTCTGCCATAATACAGGACCAGTTACCTACACAGCTCCTGTGGGATGTCTCCTGGCATAATCCAGCCAGCAAAGGAGGCTCCACCTGCATAACCACAGCCTCGTTGCTTTTTTTTTATTATTATTTCCTCAAGAAACCTTTAGCTTTTCCTGCTTATAACCTAGTCTTTGCTTGCTGCCGTCTAAAGCAATGGTTAAGCCACTTCTGTCAACAGACAATATTTTCTTGCTTTTTGCAACAGCTTTAATGTAACTGGAGAGCTTTACCTTGTCTCCTTTTAAGACTTTCTTTCTGCTACTTTAAGTAATGGCTTTTCTTTCCTTTTCCTTTCCCTTTCTTTCCATTTCGTGCTTCCAACATCTTTGATTTTTTATATTTACTTTTTTTCTTTTCTGGCTCTCCCCTGGTCTTTCTTACTCTGTCAACACCTCTTTTGAGATACATTTACCTGAACTTGGACTCACCAGTCCCACTGAGTCCTGCCAGTCCTGACCAGAGCTCCGGTGTTATCCATGGGCCTTACTAGCAGCTCTTGTGTCTACCCCTGCACATTTCTAGTCTGCAATAACACAGCACTGTTGGCTCAAGTTCAGCTTTTGACCCGGTGAATGTCAGCTCTTTTCTATCTTATTATTGCGTATGCTGTTGGAAAACATTTCAGGGGTCAAAAGATCCCTGTTGTCCATCCCATGACAGTAAAGAAGTTGCAAGCCAAGCTCGTTTGACAAGAAACAATTAAAAGGTGAATCAGGTTTCTTTGTCTTTGCCAACAGATGCTGACTGTTTTGCAGAAAATGCACCTCACCCCAGGAACCAGCTGTTTCAGATCTGCAAAGGAGATTATCTTATATACATATACATACCCCATCTGAGCAAGTGACATACAGAGAGACTAGAGGTAGTAACTGGAAAGTTGGTACACTTCTGACTGTGGGTGTGCTTCCCGCTACACACAGTTCTCTCAGGCTGTGGTATGAGTTTGGGTAAAGTATCAATATGGATAGAGAAGAGTTAAGACGTTCCTTTACTAACAAAAGTAAAAAATACCAAAAAGATTATCTGAGTTTCTTCTTGTTGACTCTTTTTAGAATGAGGTTAATTCCTGAAATGCCTGAAAGTACACTAAGGTGATGGTTGCAAAGCTAAGGTATTGTTTTGTGGAACATTATTGTGGAACAGTCGGCTTCTGGAATTATCATTATTATTGGAAAAACTAGCCAGCCTGTGTGTGATATATAATTACACACATATATAAATATATACACTTAACAAATGTAGTAACTTTTCCTTTAAAATGAGGAGAAAATAAAGGGGGGGGGGGGGGGGCTGGGGTGTGTGTTTGTTTATAATGTGCAGGCAAAAGCTTCTGCTATAATAGATACAGGGACCAGCAACTCCACAAACAACAACAAGCTACATGTTTTAGATAATCTGATGGGTTTGGAGGAATATGAGCTGTACCTACCTACATATTCATCTGAAATTTTAGTTATGCTATGCCACAGGTTTTGGAGAATGTTGGGGGTTTTGTTAATATACAGTCTGCAGAACACCAAAAGTTTTAGTAATTATATTTTTTTTTTTTTTTTTCTGTTGCATGCAATCCAAACGGCTGCGGTACATTTACTCTTTCCTAAATTCTTTTTAGGTGCTCTGCAGCTCCTAAACAGCAGGTTCACAACAGTGCCAAAGGCCCATCAAAACAGAGGTGTTTCAATGCCAGAGTTAATGTTAATGGTAAGAGAGAGGTTATATTCTGAGGCAAGGTGTTCTTTGCTTTTACCAATATTAGTTAATTATCATAATTTTAGATTAAATTAGGCAAAATTATTCCAATTTGCACTTTTTAAAAAAATTAGTTATTAAAAAAAACCTACCAGAGCCTTCTTTTCACACATCCACATTTCACCAGAAAAGTGAGCCTCTGTTAAAATATTTTTCAGGTGTTGAATACTGTTTCTGAAGTTAAGTGGAAAGAAAGAGCAAAGGCTTTTTATGAACCGGAGGCTGAGTCCACTGGTATTGGAGAAATGTTTTCTTGCAGAGTTAAACATCTTGACTCTGTGCCCATCCTAATATACTTCACCCTCTGATAAATGATCGTGATGAATTATTTAATGCAAAACACCTTATTTTCCCCTAGCTCAAATTATCACCAATACGTTATGTTGTGGTGTATGAATGGCAGCTGATGCTCAGCCCACCCAGGTAGCAAACATCTAGAGCAAAGCTCTAGGGTTCACCTAAAGAATTTTCTTGCTTATTGCTGCAAAAGAAAGAGCTAGTCGAGGTTTCCTCCCCTTTCAGAGATGCTGAGGAATGCAAATACTCTCTTCTTATTTTGGACTTTAAGCCCGTGCTTTCCTACAGGAGCTATATCTGGCTTGCCCTTCACATCAGTGTCTGTGCCTGCCAGGGAAGCACTGTTTACATTTTTAAATTAAAGCTTCTCTTTAGCAACATTCCTAAAAAAAGAAAAACTCCATAAATTTTGAAAGCATGTCAGTTAAGGGGAAACAAAAAGACAAGGAAAACTAAACAATAAAATAAATTAAAAGACATGCCACTGACAACAGAAAGTCATTGTCGCTAAATCCAAATAGAAATGCAGATAATGCAGAGGCTTTCAAGTAGCTATTTGTTTATGGTTTGAGTGGATATTTAACAAGTAAATTAAGTGAACATATCCTCAGTATATTATGCTTTGCTTGAAGCTGTGTTTACAGTGCTTTTTTTTTTTTTTTTCTCATGACAGTAAAATAACACCGCTCAAATAGCATTTTAGTCAATATAAACTGCAGGTTATCAGTAAAAGTAACATTAAATCTGAACAACCCTATTGCAAATTTACATCTACCTTAAACTATTGAATAATTGACTGCCTGGGAAGGCAGCAAATGAGTAGTTTAATGGCACCAATATACTTCTTAAACTGGTCTCTCTCAAAGGTGAGTCTGTAACAGGAATGGGAAGTTATCACAGAAGTGGAAACAACCTGTAGTTCTTCCACACCTGAAAGTCTCCTTTTTTTCGATACTGTGTAGATATACCTCAGTTATGCATAGGGCATAAAATTTGCCTTCGCTAAAAGACTGATGCTATACCTCCAAATCTAAAGGGAGCTGACTGTAACCTTAACTCTGTAAACCTAAGGTTAAATAACCTTAAAATCTTCAGTAGAGGGTTTCAGACAACTCTGTGTAGCCTAATTGAAAAAAAGTTGGTTGGGAAAATATTCTCTATGAGGATATTATACAGGCAGTGAGGATATCCTTCCAGAGGGTGATTTATTGAACCACTGCTCAGTAACACTTTTTGAGGAGGGTGAGTTCTGAAGGAGCCCTGTTGATACAGCTCACGGTGAGGCATGGAGGAAATCCCACCAGGTTACTTTTCAGATGCTTGCCTGACACCCTGAACGTAAGGGCAGATGCAATGCTACCATCCAATTTTAGCTCCGCATAGTGAATAAAGGAGGGAGAAATGGTCCTATCAGAGACATCAGCCTCTTTTAGGTGGCATGCATGCTTCTTGGATTTAGGAAGAGGAAATTCTCCTTTTTGTTGCAAAAGTCCATTAAGGACAGCTAGAGGAGCTTGACTTGCTGTTCTTGTTTTCTCACTAGGGCACACAACCGTGCCAGGCAGAGCCTGCTCAAAGATGATCAGAGGGAGCGTAAATGACTGTAAGTATGGAAATGCATGTAGCATGGCTAAAGTATCAACTAGCACTCCTATCCAAGACAGGAATTTTGATTAATAGATTTAAAAACAATTCAGGTAATGTTATGCAATTATTTGCATTTCAATCTTTTAAAATTAAGCATGTGATTAATGACTAATCGATTTGCTTGAACCAAAGCTATGCTTTAAAAAGACTGCCTGCTTTTTCTTTTTGCTCCAAAGTGAATAAGAGCTCTGTGTTATTTCTTGGACTGATTTATCCTGTGAAGACTCAGCTCTCACTTTGCACAGAAAACTGACATACTTGACACATCAAGAAAGCTTTTTCACTCTTATTAAAGTGCCTTCTTTTCTGCTTTGAGAACCATGAGTGGGTAGGTAGTGTCTTCTGTGGTTTGACCATCATATCGATTATTCAGGCTGTCTGCAGTACCGCTAGATCTCAGAACTGCATAAAAAAAAAAAAAAAAAAAGAAAAAAAAAGAAAAATCCTTATACACT
Organism: Falco cherrug; assembly: GCF_023634085.1. Taxonomy (NCBI): domain Eukaryota; kingdom Metazoa; phylum Chordata; class Aves; order Falconiformes; family Falconidae; genus Falco; species Falco cherrug. Next base: position 83,820,734 of record NC_073702.1, on the reverse strand, counting down.
TTCTACACACCCAAATCTAAAGTGGAAAGCAAGCACCTCACAGTGGCTCTGCTCTGGCTTGATTTCCTATGCCTCATGTCATTTCAGCATCAGATGCTAGAAGTTAAGGCATATTTTCAACAGGCACAGTAGGGAATGCAGTACAGAAGCGACAGCACTGAAAGCCTAGGTTTAGCTTGTAATTCTTCTCAGTTTTTAATATTATCATCTCCTCAAGCAAGCACAGAATTGAGGGCTGAATACCAAGGGGCTCCAGGGAACGTAAAACATCCTCACATGCCTTTTTCTCTCTCTCAGTTCTCGTTTGTTTCCAAGATGAGTTCATCCATCTTTAGATGCTCAGGGCCAAATTATAGATGTAAAGGTCAGTGAAGTAGTTTGTGCTAAGAAGAGGTAGAGGGAGGAGAAGGGTAAGCCTCTGTAATGCTTGAGCACCATTTAAAGAGTGTGCTCTCTCAAATCATAAAGCTGCCAAGAATCCCAGACAGCCAGAACATATATTACTTTTAACACCCAGCCAGCCATCCTTTCCTCAACTTGCATTCCCTTCTACACGCTAAGAGCACAGATGTAAGAACTCTTAGGTTAAAAATCACTGATTTCTATACATTGTGCTCTACAAACAAACATTTGCATGGGAAATATTAAAAGGAAAACTGAACAGCTATCCATCTTTATTGTCTGGTTTGGTTTTTAAATAAGGAAAGAAGTGGATGAACTGTTTGGGGATAGCTTGTAACTGATAGGAAACCCAAACAATAACTATTAGAGGGACTAAAAAGTGTAATTCTTCCTATAATTGTTACAAAATATAAAATCATAATGCAGGATAGTTACATACTGCTATACTACTAGGGGTTTGGGGGGAGTGGGCAGGAGGAAGTGTTGACAGAAATAAAAATATTGATCTGCAAGCAGCATAACTAGTAAGAGGCAGGAGCTGGTCAACTATCCTAAGGTGTCTAAGGTTTTGTTTGAGAAGATAAAATGCTGCCTCCCTAAGCAAATTATCACTGCTTCCCCACTGGAGATTATTTCCCTGTCAGATCTGCCAGCTTCATCACACATGCTCCCTTCTGGAACCTGCTGCTGTCAAATGAACTTGGTGGGAAAGGAAAAAAACAAAAGAAAACAAAACAAAAAAACCCCAACAAAACCCAAGCATCAGCATCCCTCTTTGAAAGCCTTCAGACTCACCTAGACCTCTTAGACAGAATGAGGGCAGGGTAACTGTGACGTGCAGCTTTGCTGATGGATCTGAAGATGCAGGGACTCCCAGTGACAAGAAGAGGGGTGCAATGAGGGAGCAGGCACGTGCAGTCTTATGTTGCTGTAACACAATTGCAACCAGAAACCTTCTGTGAACTCTGCTGAAGCACACCAGTGCCTCAGCAGTGTACTTGGAAGAGAAGTTAATAGCTTTTGCATGATCTACGTGACCTGTGCTACTCAACACCTGCTCCAGTGCCTGGGCACAGCCAAGGGGCACTGATGGGTGCTGATACAGACAAAACTGAGGCCACCTTGCACACCAAACCTCATGCCACTGAGAGGTTGCAGGCACATATGTTTCCTTTCCAGCTTGAATTCACAATAGTAGCTGGTTTTTTTTCTGTGGAGGACAGATAGTTGCAGGGCAGCAGTGGTAAAGAATGTTTTTCACTTCTCCACTCCGGCTGAGACAGAAGGACTTTGTTCAGATGCAGCTTTTTGCTGATCCAAGCCTTTTTCACCTCAAGAGTGATTGACTGCAGTGCAGCCTTACAAAGCTTTGAAACAGAAGTCTGGGCAAATGGTGGCAACTGCTTGGTGCATTGAGTATAATGGAAAGAATGGTTACGTCCGTGGTCTGTAACCACTACGGATTTCTGAGCCCCAGATTTTTAGGTGGCATGCAGGAATACAGGATTTACTGTGGATGTCATGCTGCTTTGAAAAGTCTGATCTTCCTTTGGACAGCCTTCAACTTTTGTCATCTTAAGCAGCCTGCAGAGCCAAATTAAAGAGGAAATTACCAAGTGCTCAGACTTAGTACAACTTAATACAACAACAGCTTAGTACAACAGCTAAAACACCTGTCCTTGAAGGGAAAGACTATAAAGCAATCTGAGAGAAAGACTAAGATATTTGCTTGGAGGCGTCTGTTACTTTGATTTCATCTGTGTAATGCTGACTTAGGTGACTCAAACTATGAAGTTACTTTGCATGTTCCATGTAAAGAACACTAAAAATGATAAAAAAGAAATTTCATTCTTAAATATCCTTAAAAATGTGCTTTTTATTATTACAATAATTTTTCATTTAAGTGGCATTACTCTTTTCATTTCACCTCTTAAAAATAGGCCAAAAAGACAAATGTATCTACTAGTTTTAAAATGTTACTTTCTGTAGTATAGGTATTGAGATTTTAGTGAGGAAATGTTTAACTTAATATTTTAGCCTCTAGATCTGCCAAAAGTGTTAATATACATCACAAACTGAACAGCAGGTTATTCCATCTGACCATTAGTGATGAATTTTCAAATGTCTGTTGGATGTTAAATTCATTATGAGTTATCAGTCAAGGATACACAAGACTAGATTAGATTTGGAATTATTTATTAGCTCAGACCACACCCGCCACTATTCAACATAACTTTTACCTTCAAGCCCATAAACCACACTTTGGGCAGACATTAAAGATCTGTCCAGAGGCACGTAATGATGGTGATTTCCAGGGCATGGGCTTCGAGGAAAGAAGAAGCAGCAGCAGTAAGATGGGTATATGTTGGTTTAATATGCAGTCTGATGAAATCACACTCAAATATCTCTGGGTCCCTTGATTTGTATTCCTGCTATTATGTACAAGAATCAAAAGATATGTTAAATCAAATGGTTTCCAGAAGTGTGAGTCCAACGAATGCAACACAGAGAGAGCAAGAAAGATATTTAAATGCATAATGCATGCCCCTAGTAGCACAAATAGGCACTCCACCTGCCTCTCAGGCATTTATGTACACAGAGGACGTTTCTCTAATTCACCAGTGAAAAATTGTTTACTTGCCTTTCCACACAATCATCGTCTCTCAGTTAGTCATGCATAAACTTTTGTTTCCTAAAACAACCAAAGCTTGCAGGTTAGGTGAAAAAAAAAATCCCCTTGATGATGTATGTAGAGTTGTAATTGTTATATTTAATATATTGTAAAGTTTCATGTGTTTACTAAGAAATCATTGTCTCTATTTCCAATGTTACTTGTAGGTATATATGGTCTAAATGAAATGTTGAGTAAGAAATCATAAATCTTTCCCTTTCTACTACCACTATGAAACAGAGGTATTTTATTTTTACCACCAAGTCTTCTGAAAATATTCTGTGCTCTAATTGCTAATATACTTGGCTGATAACATTAAGGGATATCAGAGGGATTTGTCTTCTCTTGCAAATCTAATAGATACATAATGCTGATGAGTTTCTATTAGATTCTAATTAGGAAACATCTGTTCTTGCGTACCCAGATCAAGTGAATGAGTCTGCTTTATTCTGGAGTAACGGTTAACGATTTCCAGCAGAGAGTCATATGAATTAGGTCTTTTTTACACTGCGTATTTGCAAGGGTTATAACCAGTGGCCTTCCACGATGTGTAACAGTGCAAGCTTATTGAAGAAGTGATTTAAGTCAGCAGTACCTCTTGTGAAGCTCATTTTCCTCCTGCTCAAATGACAATATTTATATTTTTTTTGCTTTATATGAAAATGTATTTTATAGCTTGTTTGTCATTTTGTATGACTTGTCCCACAATATTATTCAGTACTATCAATTCTGAAAGGACTGGATGGATGCATAATTTTCACATTCTTTTCAGGCTTTCTGAAGTATAGATACAATATATTGTGGAAACTGCATACTGTCTCATTTCTTATGCTGCTTCTAGGTAGAAGTAACTCACAGTAACAAACACCCGACCTTTGTGCACATTGTTTATCTTGCTAGAAAACATTACTTTTAAATGCTCAAGATCTTCTCATTGCAGAAGTGTGAAGCCGAAAAGAAGTGAAAATAGTCAGAAAATTCTCTTCTTCTGTATGTTAATGTAGTTTCTAAAATGTTTTTTCTTTCTTTCTTTCCCTTTTGATGGTGCAGGGATTTTTATTTCCTAAAGACTGAACAGCTATGCTCTGTGTGTTAGGTATTCCTGTGTCATAGTGAACCCTACTAGACCTGGGTCAGAGGTGCCGTCATCCAGTTTTCTGGCATATTGGGAAGGTGTGACTCAGAATTGTCTGATATCAGCAGTCAAATACATCCGACTATTTCTTTTTTCTTTTGATGAATCACTTTATTAGAAGTCTTAAACCATTCTACCTACATCTAAAACCTGGGCAACACAGTGTTTTTTTAGTTTATTCTTCATTTTGCTTCATTTCCTGTAGGGGGAAAAAAAAAAAACAAAAAAAAAACCATCAGCAAACTCATGTTCTTTGTAGTATTTTTTTTTTGGTCCAGATTCCTCATGCAACAAGTTCCTTGAATATATTACAGCAACAGTTAAAAACACGCATTTATTTTTATTTGTCTTAAATAAAAATGGAGGGTTTTTTTTTCCAAAAAAATTAAGTAACAGCAGAAATTCTTCAGGAGGAAGGCCAGTCTGGCAGACTAAAGGGCTTCCTAAGTAATAAATATGCTTTGATGAGGTCACTTTTGAGGCTGGCAGGATCAGAGAAAGCACAGTATGGGATGCACAAAGTCAATCCAGTTCACTTCAACTCCCTTACTGTAACAATGCGAACATGGTTAGATGTTTGGAAGTGCCACGTGCTGATGAAAAAGGAGGGCTTAAGGTCTTGTATGCAGTCAGCTCCAAAGAAGAAAAAGCACAAAAAATGTGGGTTATCTGCTTTGATTTGGGCTAATTAATCTTCCATCTCTAGTTTTCTTTTCTATGCCACTGGGTTTTCCCTTTCTCTTCCTTTGTTATCCAGGATTGTTCCTACTATCAACTTATTCTATCCTATTTGCTTCCACTTCTTTAGGATACACCTTGTCTACAATGGATCAGCCATCTGCCTGCACACAAATTGGCCTCTCAAAGCAGTTACCGCTTCCAATCCCCCAATGACCAATTCTCATTCCTCAATGAAGAAAAAAACATTTTAACTACTCGTAGCATTTCCATGTTGCTCACAGATCTCTGACAAGTCTAATATTCTCTTAGACATGCATAAAAGCCTCAATTTTTCTGCTCCTGACACAATTTTAATGAAAACTGTGCGGAATTATTCTGTTCGTGACCTCCCCCCTGCAGAATGAGCTTTGCTGCGATGTGTTGTCTCTGAGGAGGAGAGCAGTGTCAGCCAACTCACGGGCACGTGAGACCAGCACATATGCTGTGCACGCTCAACTCAGGTCTAGTAGTTATTACTCAGGGCATATTAGCCACAAAATAAAAGAAACCTGACCTCCTTACTGTCTCCTTGTGACTGATGCTAGCTCACCAGCAGCTTTGTGCTAAAGTCTGCTCTGGTCTCTCAACCTTATATTAATAGGTGCTGTTATCTGGGTATTCAAGAATCAGACCTTGAAACATAATTTTCCACCCAGAGTATTCACATCAGATGAAACCAGCTAGAAGGTAACGCAGGGAAGGAAATGCTGAGAGGGCAACAGAGATTATCGAAATAAAAAGTTCCGTAGTTACTGCAATGGTCATTTCACACCCACATAAACACACGGGGCAGAGCAATGAAGGCAGTGTTCTAACAGGTGATTGAGACTTTACCTACCCTCCCAGCCAGCAGAGTATTCGAGAGTGAAGACATCAAGCTGTAGAACATTTCAACAGCATAAACAATTTCTTCTCTTAGGCCTTGTCTATATTAGCTAAAGCACTGTTTAAGCAACCTAGTTCACAAAACCAATTCTGGGCGGGCTTCATGCACAAAGGCATTCTATGCTCCATTAAACATATTGCTCATATGTTATTTGTCACAACAAGTTCAATAAAATGGGCTTCTAAAAGTGAAGTGCAATGCCTAAAATAAACAGCAACTCAAGACTTGCAGGTGAGGAAATGAAAATGCGCAACTGAGATAAATTTTGTAGTTTCTTCAGGAATACGACATTGTCAGCAAACTGGACTCTTATTTCAATCAATAACCAAAATGCCAGGACCACTGTGTGGTAGAAGGAAAGCTCCTGGGAGATGAGAAGGAAGGTAAAATGTTCCTTATTACATTTGAGAAAATTTCTCTAGATTCATACCTATTACTCACTGCAACACAACGGTCTGAGTTCCAGACACACATTCTCATTCTAACTCTGGTGGTGTTTTCCTAACAGATCTTTCTAACAATCAGGGAAATTACAGAATTCATGGGAAAATATAATCTTTTGAACAATCAGATATTTATTTCACTACTGGCTAAGGAACAGATTTGTGCTGGATTCAATAACCTCAGATGAGCCAAAGGCCAACTAACACTCTCAAAATGCCTAATTCATGGCTCTTCACTAATGCAGAGCCTGCCAGCACTCCTCCATCCCCCCTAGGATAGATTTTTACCTGGGGGAATCTGTTGACAGCTGTCATCTGAATATAAGCATCCATAATCCTACGTCCCTCTTGACTTCTGGGTTTTCCTCCAAAAATCCCTCAGCTGTAGCTGAAGAGCAGTGTCCCTAAACCTCCCTCCTGTGACCCAACCATCACCTGAAGCTGCACTGCCTCATTCTTCAGTCTCATTAGATTTTGCAGCCTATTTTTTTTCCCTCAGAAGAACCCTTGGAGCCACATGCAATGAAGAGAATGTTTGATCTTGAAGTGCCAAGTTTTCTAGCTGTATGTTTGAAGTGACTTTGAAAGCAGAAGAAAAATTGGAAGGTCCAACCATAAACCAACCTAAAAAGTTGAATTGTATTTCAGACAAGAGAAACTGCCATAGTTTATTGGACAAGAAATGCTACTGCTACAATAAATGTTCTACCGGTTTGAATAATGTTTTTATTTCTGCTTCTTATTTTGTTAAAGCTTTATAAAACTTAAAAAAAAAAAAAAATAATGAAAAATTCCTAAACAGCCCGGTGCAAGTCTGCGTAATTTTGTGTGACAAAGCCTTACGACCTAGCAGAACATCATCCAGCAGTTCATGTTTTGCAATTGGTGTGTGGTCTGTTTATGTCTCAGTAAGAGGAGAATTAACAAATCCGTTTGTTATGTGAGAGTACATAATGCTTGCCTCAGTGTCACCACATAAATCTTCAGAAATAAAGCATGTAATGAACGTAGGAAGCTGCTTACGTTCAGAGTTTCCCATCATAACAGTTATGAGGATTTCACTCCCATTTCATAAATTAGACAACTCCGCTGGGGAAAACTAAGGAAGACTTTGAACTGAGAGCTGATCAAGGCGCAGAAGCCCAGCCCAGGTCCCTTACCCTAGCAGAGTTTTCAGACTTGGTTATCGTATTTCTGTCCCAGCACAGACCAAGCCAAGCCACAAGGTGATTGTCTCCTGGCTGACAGCTGACAGGTCCTTTGGCAACCCCCTCTGGCATGTCTGAAACGTTTAGTCTAATGGCTGTTTTCTGGGCTGCTGCTGGCAAAGACAGTGTGATTGTGGCTGGGTGCTGAGCCAGGATATGCCCCCACCTGGATCCTGAGGCTGCGGCTCGGGGAGCAGCAGCATCTCTTGTCCCGTGCAGGCTGCTGTCGCATCCCTGCAGCGCAGCAGCAAGGGTGGGAAGAAGTCAAAATCCGAGAACTCATTTATCGCTTGGGATTTGGTATCCTATTTAGTTGTTCAAAGCTGGTTGAATATATTACTATTTTATAACTATATATCTATATAGCTAACTATATTCAACTAGCAGTTGAATATATGTGTGTACGGACTCCAGTTTGTGCTCTTAAGTTTTCACCCATTTGGGTAAATTCTGACTTTCTCAATGACTATTTACTCTGCTGCTGAAAAATGAATTATTATGTCATTCTTTATTTCCAGACCTACACTTCACAGAAAAATAGCAACATTCAGCACATCTGAATGAAGCTCTAGAGTTAGTTTAACACTCGGCAACGAATGATAACTTTCCCCCTAGCAATGGTTTTGCTATGGTATTTATACACAAAAGGCTAAGAAATAGCTCACAAAAATATTACTAAATATGTATATATTTATTAAAAGAAAATCATGACAGCTTTCAAATCCATGATTCAATTCTCATTTCTCCATGTCAACTCAGTTTTCTTATGATGTAAAATTTCTTTGTTAGTTCAAGCAAAATTGAACGACTTTCTTTCCCAACTCTCAAAGTTAATCTGAGCGTTTTGGTCTGTTCTGTGTCAATATAGGTGAGAATTTGGAGTCTGGGTGTAAAAATACAAAAAATCTGTATTTTTTGGTGTATGTATCTCAGGGAAAACATAAGAAATCTGTGACAAAAAAGATATATGTTGCATGTACCAATGGTCTTTTTTACATTATTCAGTGTTCAATATCTAAAGATCTTAGTACCAAAGTGAAATGTTACCTCTGTTTTACAGGTCAGAAAACGAACAAAAGGAGGTCGAACAAGCCAACGTCAGGATCAAGATTAGAAGTCACTGGCCTTGGACTATGCTGTAATGATTAAATGTTGCTGCACGTGATTTTCACCTCCCAGTTTTCTTGAATCTATGTAATTTCCTGAATATTAAGTAGGTAATGTTTACAAAGAAGCCCTCTGAACTGCTTAGCATCTGCTATGGATGTGAGATACTTAACACATAACTATTACAGAGCTGCACCTTTTAAATGCAGGACTGAGCCTGGCAAACTTGCCTTGGTGAATAAGACATTGTTAATAGTACTGGTAACAGCTAGAATTCTTTCCTTCTACTCTTCTAATTTTATGTTCCAAATGTATTAAAATACAGTCGTACTTAAGTACTTTGTTGTGCATTATCTTGAGTTATTTTTCCCTGAATGTTGCTCCCTTGAAAAGTGCTATTTAAAGGAAATACTGGGCTAGAACTAGCCACCTCTACGTTTTCACTTCTGAAGTTAAAGTACTCTGGGTTGATGGTGTTATTAAGTTGAGTGTTAGGGATCTGAGATGAGTAAAAATCAAGACAGAATTCAGCTAGAGGCAGCGAATATGAAACAGTGCATCATTGCTGTGAAGTTGCAGTCTAAAGAGCTATTAGCAAGACAGTGACATTCAAAATGTGAAAAGTCTTTGCCTTCAGCCTTTAAAAGCATTGTTTTTTAATATGGAAAGAGTCACTTTCTTTTTTTTCCCTTGTGTTGCTTCTTGATGAAGTTTTTGAGATTGGTCACATTTTACAAACCAAATTTGTTAATTTTAAATCACCTTAAAGTATGAAGACATTTGAAACATATTTGTTAAAAATTAAATACTTTCATTTCTTTTTTACTGCTTGCTTCTGATTTATAAAGCAAAGCCAGTGAACTAATGAACTGTGGATTGTAAGTTGTGTTTTAAAAGGTGAAGGAGGATTATCACTTTTTATAGATGTGTTAAATATTCACTGAAGATACTAATATATTTTGGCGTATTTAGCAACTTGAGGGATGTCCCTGGCTTGTCAGATGAACTTTCTGTTGAAAATTGTGATTCCATTTCACAGATCATATGGGCTGTCATCTCATCTCTGAGATCTCCCCGTCATTGATATGGACAAAACAATAGGAGTTTTTTAAAGTAATGTGATTCATTTGCTTGCAGAATGGTTTAAAAGCCACTGCTAGTTTCATAAGGCCTACAACATGTACTTGAAAAAGGCAAAATTAACAGAAATCTTTTTAAAGTGCCCTTCTCACAGCCCCTCATAAAAAAAGAGGCTAATTTTCCACAGCCAGTGTGACTGATAAGAAGAAAATCTGGTGTAGAAAAAGCAAGAGATAAATGTCGAAATGAGCATAGACCAGTGCAGAAGCATCAAGGGCACAGTGACACAGGTAAGGCTTTGCTGGGGGAATGATCACCCTCGTTCTCAGCTGATAAGTGAGTGCTTCTTCCAGGTGACAATCACTAATGACAGCGTAAGAAACAGCAGCTTCCAGTTTTAGACAAAAATGACGATTGTCAAAATGACTGAAATGATAGATGCCAATGCTTTATTAGTTCAGCATTACCGTAGAGCCAGACAGTTACTCAATTCCAATCTCAATGCAACTTTTGAGGTTGCCTTCAATGAAAGGAAAATGCACATTTTCCATTGTTAATTACATGGTAGCTCCTCTTATTCTCTTAGCTGCTTATGGCTTTCCACCTCCTCTTTTACCGCCTTCTGCTGAGGACCACAGGGTACTAGAAAGTTTTCATGTCTCTGTCAGGACACCTCATAGGTGATGTCTCACCCCTGATGTCAAGCATGCCCTGACAAAGATGACCTCTCTGCTCCTTACTGTGCCAAGAAAGGATGCATTCTTAGCACAGAGCCAAAGGGAGCAGGGCTGTGCTCTCACTGTCAGTGTAGCAGCTTTACCCCTATTCTCCCACCCCAGCTTCTCTCTGCTGAAGGATTCATTTTTGCATCAGGGCAATCTGTGAACATAGGTGAACAAGCAAGCCTTCCCCCTGCCCCACCCCGCCCCACCCCACCCCCCACCCCCCATCTACAACCTCCTTGCTGGAGCTCTAGCCCAATGTAAACAACCAGTGAAGTCGAAAGACTCCTTAAGGCATGGTAGAAAAAGATTTGCAAGGTTACCTATGAATTTTCAAAAATGCCAACATCTCTATCTATCCTTCTAATGGGCGCATCTGAGGGATCCTTCACATTGTTTAAGGATGTACCTAAGGCTCAGATAAATTATGAGTGTTTCCAATCGTAAATGTATAACAGATATTGTTGCCAAAATCAACTTTCTGAATTAATTTTTCTTTTTTCTATCTTAAGCTATACATTATTGAGTGTGTGCATGTTAGATGCTCCTTTTTCCACAAGAAAAAAGGTAGGAAAACAAAAAAAGAAGAGCTGAAAGACAGTTGCTGCTTTATTTTTAAGATTAATAGGAAAAAGTAATGGAAGGGAGACTGCAGGACTATTGAACACCCACACTCCTTCGGGAAACCCACTTCTGCAAATATTTTCCATACATTTTTTTCCCCCCCTGTCTTTAGTGTAACTAGCCAGCTAGATTCAGAAGGTGTTGAAGCAGACTGGACTGCTCACAGAGAAAAGAAGGGCATTCACCTGGGAGAACTGATGCTGAGGTCCGGGAGATGATTATTATAAAATATTTAAACATATTCTGACACCTACACAAATGCTCTAACCCGCATGCAGGCCTTTTGTTTTCTCTTCATGGTCTGATTAATATTCAATTATGTCAATCAGAGCAGATCTTTCACTCTCCTTTGTCAGAGGAAGAAATTAAACATTTTTTTAATGCATCCTAGTTGAGTGTTAACCGCAGGGCAAGTCGCTTACGGCCACCAGTTCCTTGGGCTGTGCTGCATGAAGAGGGCCTGAGGACCACACGTAGCTCCAGAACAGTGTTTCAGGTTGAAAATCCCAGTTAGGATTTGCCCCTCTGAAGCAGCTTAATGACAAGACTGTGACGTTTGATTCCTTCATCATTTCTTACGCATTAACTGTCTGTGAATTCCTCTAGAGCCTAGATACCTAATTTAAGACTGTAGAATTACTGAGTGATGCTGTGGCTGAGAGTAAGATGCTTCAACCCCAGCAGTGGTACTGCCCGTAGCCTTTGATGGACCTCATTTGTGGTGTGATCATGGACTCCTGGGAGGGAGAGCTGGACCCTTGGTCTCCAAGGGAAGACATCAGCCCCTGGCTGTGTACCTGGTATGCATAAGCCAGTGGCTGCCACATCTTTTCCAGCCCATGAGAAGGTTTCTCCTACCTGCTTCAGATGACAGCCCGGTTGACAAACTGTGGAGAGCAGGCCTGTCCCCAAAATCCCTCTGACCAAGGTTCTGTGCTAAGCCTTCCCACGCTGAGACTGCGGTATATCAAGGGTAGAGAAAAAGGGCAATGTTGACAAGAGTCTTATGGAAGTCCAGCACAGACTGGTGTTCAAAGCCAGTTAGTGTCCCACTGCTACAAGCACATGGAGGAAAGGAGTTTGAGGAGGGGAGAATGGCCCAGAGATGCAAGAGTAGGCAAGATACAAAAATACCAATACATCTGCTCCTGCCTTTCCCCGCCAGACTGCTCTTCCACCTCGATGGACAGCAGCACACGTGTACATGTCCTGGTCACAAAAAACATCCTAAAAGACTAAGGCAGGCAAATTCGTGGCAGTATAAGGAAGTCTGGTGGAATTAACATGTCAGAGGGGTCAACTTGTCACACAGCACAGGCTACTGACAAAGTAGTCTCCCTAGATATCCAGGCTGGCATGCAGCTTAGATGCAGGGCAGCCTGCAGATGAATCAGTGACCTGTCCTGTGGAAGTACAAGGGACTGGTGACAATTCAAAGCATATTTTACTATAATAAAAATGTCAACATCTAGCAGAGGCAGGCATAAATTGAAATGGAAGAAACAGAAAGAAGGGAGAAAGAAAGGAAAGAAAGGATCCTACATAGAAAATAAGTGGTTTGAACACTGAATGCATGGATTCAGTCATGTGCTGTAAAAAGTGAGAGGTCAAAGATCATTAAGGCATAGGCTACCATTACTCCTTTCAGTATTTTTTCAGGGCCTCAATTTGGAATTTTGTATATGTAATCTAGTTTCTCTAATGCCATCACTTCGTAATTTTATGTTGTTAAATAACAGCATATAATGCACTCTGCATTGAAGGAAAGAAAATGTAAACAATTCCTACCCTCAGATTTTAATGATGTTCAAAACAGATAAGAACTTGGATAACCTTTCAACAACATTACATAGACCATACACTACTGACAAAATATTTTAGGTCTGTATTAGCAAGCATTATGTTACTATACCTACTGCTGTTTTCCAGATTTTTTTTTGATCTCATGTTGTAAAATCCAGCATCTCCGTCACCAGTATACTGGATAGATCAGAGGAACTGGATTCAGGCCATATGTTGGATTTCTTTACTCATACTTTTATTTTCGTCTAGTAGATAACTAGGCGTGTTTCCTGTGAAAGAGGTTTTTTCATTATATGGTAATAAAAAGCCAACACTTTTTAGGATGTGTCTTTTACCTGTAAATGTCCATTTCAATGTTTCCTGTAATTAAAAAGCCTGAATTATTGCCTGATAACACTTGACACGAAAGTACTAATATGAATTACTGAAACAGCATTCAAAGCATCTTATTTCCTTGACTTTATTCCACACTACTTATGTTTCTGTACACTTTGCTCCAATAATCTGATTGTTGAAGCACAATGATCAGAACTGACAAATTTTCAAGGAGTATTTTGAAATTGAATATTTTCATGGAATATTTTAAACTAAACCCAGGAAGAATGGGAGAAAGAACCAAGTGTCATCATTTGTTAATATAATCAAGACTAGTGGTGTCCAGGGTTAAGACAGACAAACATTCATAGTTTCCCATGCCATGACTCAGCTCATGTAAGCCTGGTGGAGATGATGGCCTAAAATTTACTAGCACTCCTGAAGTTCAAAAAAAAAGCCATTGTTCAAAGGCTGAGATGCAATCAGTGTGAGAGGGGCTATGAGTATCATAGTGACTTGGAGAAGAGGTCTTAACCTAGCCAAGGAGGCTTTCAGTGTCCAGGATGTTTGGGAGAACCACTTCTGCTTCTGCTTAGAACTCTCATATACATCAGCAATGGAGGCAGACACCTACGTCTGGCCTTCAGTGATTTTCTCCATACCCTTTCCCTGGAGAACTCTAACTGCTTCCCAGGAACCCCCATAATATCTAAAGTGGCTCATGGGAACTAGGAAGAGTATCGAAGGTAAAAAGCTAATATATTCAGTATTTCTAACCAAACATGATAGTGATGGTTCTGGATGACAAATCTGGCACTCAGATGCTTGGCAATGCCAAAGGTACAGGTTACTTTTACAATTTTGACTGGAGAATAATGCACAAACAGTATAGTATATTTCCTGTGTTTCACAATATAAGAAACAAAAGTACTAGAAAAAAAAAAAAACACCAAAAAACCAAAAAACAAACAAACAAACAAAAACCACAAAAAAACCCCCAACAATCAACAACAAAACATCAGGGACAACACTGCAAGGTTCACAGGGGGGTTCTCAGCCCACACCTAGGACTATTTCAAAAGACAGGGGTGTCTGAAGTGGGTGATTCTTCAGTAAAATCCTCCTCAACTCCATAAGCGCAACATTTTTAGATTTATAATCTTGCTTTTTATTTTCTACACTATGATTTTCCATAGTCAAATTCAGAGAGAGAGCTGGGTGTACATTAATGAGGCGAATAATACGATTAATCTAAAAATAATTTGGTTATGTTAATAACTAAAACTATAATAATATTAAAGCAGAATTTACTACTTGGGCAAGGCTTTAATAGAGGCATACAGGTACTGGCATCTGGTCAAATGCATACACATTTGTATATTAAGTCCATTACAGTTTTATCTGACCACAGACTTTGGTTGACATAACCCACTGACAGCCCTCTGAGTTGCTGGAGAACACCTAACGTAGTCACGCTTACATTAAGACATAAGATAGGTGCAGTTTTGCTAACTCTTGAAATTAGTTCTGCACAAAAAAGACTGACGGAAGAAAAATTGCTCAAGACCACTGCACTAATATGAGTGAAGAATTTCTGGGTATTTTGGGTTTGGCTTTCCAAACTGGAGGCTGTATATTATGGGGAATTTCTAGAGGTGCTGCCCTGTAAGGCACACATTGAGCAATAAAGAGATGTAGCCTGGCTCAGTTAATACTGTAGGTAGTATTGACCTTCAGTGGGAGTTTGTAAACAAGCAGTGAGAACTTTTGAAAGCATCTTTGCCATTTCTTCAGGTTCAACACTGTTTTCTTTGTGTTCACCCCTGTGACTAATGAAATGAGTTTGTTTGGGTTTTTGTTTGTTTTTGTTTGTTTTTTTTTAAAAAAAAAAAAGGAAAAAAAAGAAAAAAAGAAGGATATTTTATGGTGTCCAGTTCTAAATGCTTGCAACAAATGAAGAAAAACAGATGATGGTAGAAAGCTTGGCTGAACCTTACAGATATATCTTAATGGTGAAAAAATAGAAAAAAATGTATGTTTTATTTAGCTAAGTACTTGGTCATATGTGTAACCAAAAGGACTAAACTTAAAGACTTATTTCATTTTCTAGGAAGACTTTTTTTGTTAAGCTAGTCAAGAGCATTATGAACATGTAAAGGTCATATGATGTAATGAGATTTTGTTAGGCATGTTCACACACTTATCTTTGTGAATAAAAGATGTTTTATTCTGATTTTTTTTTTTTTTTCTGAAGAAAGATTACATTTGCATATTTTATAAATCATGTCACCTCTGATTTAGAGGTCTATTAAATTTTGCCCTCAATTCTAAAGACTTGGGGAAAATAGAATATAAAATATACATAAATGTGTACAATAGGCTTCCATTCAGTTATTTGACAGACTTTAAATTTATGGTCCTATTATCTCTAGCATGGTACTGTTACATTTTTTTTCTATAGATATCAGGAGATTTAAAATAAAACCAATTATGTAATTGTAAATATCTGTGAAAAAGCAATTGTTAGGTTCACTAGCTCCATTGGAGGGACAAAGCATTAATACAACTTCCAGCTATAAACTGCATTTATATAAAAACCTGGGAGATCTACAGAAAAAATCCCTAACCTGTGGTCTATCTTTCAGTATATCAGTGAAATGTACATTTCTATTAGAATATTTAACACTTTTCATTCTTGTTATCTGCTTAAACAGAACACACTTCAAGATGTGAAGCTGATAGATTCTGTTAAAAGGAATATTATTTGAATGTTTTTTTTAATACCTTCTGTTGCAATTGTTTGACTTTGAAATTAACTGTAGATTAACTGTAAGGGAAAGAACCAGCCAGGCAGACTGGTGTGGTGAATAGTGCACTGCACAGGGACTCGGTGTCTGTTGTGATTGCTCTCTTTGATAGGCAGTGAATGGTCAATTTATTCTTGCATCCTTTGTCTCTGCTCTCAATTCCTTTTTTTTTGTCAACGAAGCTGAATTATGGAGGTTTTACCTGATGACACAAATCATTTTAGGGAAAATCAGCTTTTTCATGAAAAGCTGTAATATTTCTGCAGACACTATAAAGATAAATATTTTAGTTTTCAATCCACTATTTTTAAAAACAATTTTGTTTGCTTTACATATATGTATATTTACATGTATGTTAGTGAAATTACTTGTCCGTTAAAGAAAAACAAGCTGTTTGGGGAACCTTAAACCTCCCATGGACAGACCAAGACTGTATAAGTAAAGTATTTTGGGTAAAAAAGTTAATGTTGATATTTCATGAGTGGTTTGGTTTTGATTGTTTCTTCTTTTCTTTTGTTTCTGTTCCTGAGCACCATCTGATCTATGTAGATGAGGATTAAGTTCCTGAAAAGTGCTATAGCCCTGTGAAGTCCTGTTTCAAGCGTCAGGGGACATTCTTTGCACATGTATATTCATAATATAGGGATGAAAGACTCCGGTTGGCCTTAGTTTTCAGGATGAAAAAATGTAAGGACTCTCTTAGAAAGGCAGAGGCGGGAGAGAACACCTAAGAGAAGCAATAAAATCACATGTAAGGCAAGGAACCACTGAGCAGATGTTCAACATTTCTTAAACCAGAGATGCTTGCAGAAAATCTAATGTGTACCTCTGATTGAGTGGTACGAAAATTGGCAGGAAGTATATCAAACCTATATGGAAATAATGTTTGGGCAGTGGGTGCTTTAGGAGGAAAGACCCTTAATCAGAACAGAGGCTCTTGCAAAAAATGCAATAGCTGCAGTTGAAGAAATGATAAAAAGATTTAGCAACTGAGGCACTGCAGATACCAACCAAATGGATACTCTAAAAACATCTAGCTAATACAGCCAACCCTAAAAAAAAAAAAAAAAGCAACTTTTTTTTTTTTTTTTCTCATGAAGTTTTCAATAACAGCCTGTTTTGCAGTTCTGTTCATGCCCCATCCCTGGCAGTGTCCAAGGCCAGGCTGGACGGAGCTTTGAGCAAGCTGGTCTAGTGGAAGGTGTCCCTGCCTGTGGCAGTGGGGGTGAAACCAGAAGATCTTTAAGGTCACTTCCTACCTAAACTGTTCTATGATTCTATGATTCATCTCCCATAGCTCTTCTCAGTCTTCATCTAGAAGGACCTGAAGCTTCCCCACTGTAGGGAAAATAAGTAGGGAACGTCCACTGCCATAAAATAACAACCAAGGAGATATAAAAAGGTGTGAGCAAGGAAAAAAAATACAATATTTTTGGTGAACATCCACAGTTAATGAAGCACAGGACTGTTACAAGGAAGCTTGAAACAGGGTAGCACCTGTTTTCTCAGCATAATTATTGATTGCTCGGGGTTCATGATTCAGTTCCTCAATGTCAATAGTTTATCATAATTTACGTAATAATACATAAAATAATAAGTTTGAGCCTATAATAAGGGCAACTAAGAGTCACAGATACCATGAAAGTAATGTCCTTGGAGAAAGAGGGTATCGTTTGCAGACAGTATATGCTTATTTGACAAACTAACAAGAGCAGAGGACACTGTGGACTTAGTGCTAGGAATCAAGCCAGGTAAAATAAATGATAGTAAACCTGGCTATCATTCAGAATCTGATCACAACATTAGCAAGCTTGAACTGCTCTGGAGAGTTTAATGGAAAGTGTCATTTATAAGGCATTTTAAAAGCAGACTCGTGTGAAAGTACTTCACAGCATTGGATCCAGAAAGAGCCTGTGGATGTCTTCAAGGCCAAGGGCTGGCGCTGCATTCCTACTGAAGTCACCACTGATTAATAAATCAGAGAAATTCCATGTAGCTCTAATCCACGGGAGGTCATGCCAGCCACAAAACCACCTTTCTGCATAACATGCACAGAAAAATACTGTTTAAAAGTATTCCATCACACAAAATGGTGGGAAACGGAGAATGGAAAAGCCACAGGAAAGGGTCTGCTATTGTATGAAGCTTAGAATTTAGTGGATCAATTAGTAGACGCTCACGCAGTGTACTAAGAATTTGACATTGAGAAAATGGGCTGAGTAAGAGACAAGTATTTCCTTACTGTTTGTGTTGAGAAAGTGTTTTAAAAGTTTTGTGAGTTCTTGATGATGCAAGACTATTTAAAAAAAATTATGTATAACACACAAATATCAAACATGTTTTGCAGTGGCAGAGTGAATCCCTGTATAAGATTCTGGCTTGCCACTGTCTCCTTGTGTCCTGTATCAGCATCTTGGTGTCTGGCAAATTAATTTCTCTTTCTCTTTTGTTCTTCATAAAAAATTACAGTTACCTATTACAAAAAGATGTTGGGAGATTATTTTTGCACAATGTTTCTTCAGTATTTCATTAAACAATAAAAATGTTTTGTTTTGGTTTCATTTTTAAATTATAAATAAATAACGCTGTAGAATGATGTTAAAAATTTAAACAAGAACCTAATCTCCTCCGGCCTGTGAACCTACGATAAATGCTCAGGAGCTTAAGCAATAATTTAAGCAATAAAAATTAAAAGTCTTCTTTTAATATTGGATTTGATGGCAGAGGTGGAGATTCAAAGAGTGAAATTTGTCCAATACATATTTTTGAATAAAATTAAAAACAAAATTCTATTTTCATCATGTTTTACTTTTTTATCAGGGTATTTGCAGTGGTTTAATTTACATTAAAGATATAATTTTTGAGGCAGTAATATATGTTTGGCATGAGAATGTTGCTTAACTTTACCTGGTGCCTTTTCAAATTGAAGCAGCCCTTCATGGAAAAGCCCCTGGTAAAAGAAATTATTTTGTTTGCTTGTTTTCCTTGCTTTGTAATAAAAGCTTTGCAGCAGACAGATGAAACTGCAGCTGCACAAAAAACATTCAGACCCTTGATTACAGTCAATTACTTGCTTTAAAGAAATCTGGGGAATGGGAGATATTAATGTGATAATTTGAAAATGGATATACTGTGATCATGCCAGTGAAGATTTAGAATTAAAGGCATCAAATAAGCTAATAGAGCTAAGCCAAGCATGAATAAGCGGGAATGAACATAGGAGAGTGACAACCTAATAACATTTGAAAGGCATAAAAGCTGTGGTAAACAGAGCAATCAGCCAAATTATAAATAAGACCAACCAATAAGCATTCTTCTAAGCAGATGATCCAGAATATAATGGGATTTTATATATATATATATATATATATATTTTTTAAGAATGGTATTGCATGTGATTTTACAGGTTGGGGAGAAAACCTATGGCAAGGGAAGCACTCCCCTCCCAACAGCATCAGTAAACACTGGAGATATTCAAACACTTGTGGGAAGAGGCCCACATTCTATGATTAAAAGACAGGTAGTTTAACAAGACCAGATCTCATGAGGTATCTTTAATCATCAAAAATTTTAGCATCCTTAATAGGAACTCAGGATGCTAATCAACTTTGGGGAAAAAAATCTAGAAAATTGAAGATAATAATGTTGTGTTTTCCCAAAGCCAGGCATCCACAGAAACTAAGCAAACAGTGTTTATGTGAACAAGATCAATGAATGTCAGTAACACTTCAAAAATTCACCCTAGGATACATAAAGACCTTCTCAAAACTGAGCAGAATGAACAACGAGCATCTTTGGGAAAGCATGAAAGACAAAAGGAAAGATAAACAAAACACCTTTTCATAATAAAGGAATATGGGAAAATTGGAGGAATTCTTGATCAGTCAGTTAAGTAGTCAGAAAACTACTGGAAGACGTTATTAAGTAATCAGGTCGTAAACAGTGAGATGATGAAGTAAAAAAATAAAGAACTGCTCACCATGAAGCTGTTGCATCCAAATAAAGCCAAAGCAAATTAATTTGGGTTTTTTGCAGCATGTATAAGGAGGGAAGAGTTGATCCTACTGTCCACACACTGTTTCCATAAGCAGGGTAAGGAAGTGTGATATAGATAAGACCAATGTGAGCTGAAACTAGGAGCAGTCAGAAAGTCTATTCAGAGAACAGCTGTCTGGGATGTGCTCTCACACGGGCAGGACCCTCAGGAGGGACTCACACTTCGTTTGCCCAAACCCAGCTTCTATTTAATATTTTCACTGAAAGCTTGGGACATGTTAAACAAACATACTTACCAAATTTCCAAATGATACCAACCTAGGAAGGGTGGCAGGCTAGAGGCAAGGATTAAATGTGGTTTTTTTTTTTATTCTTGTTAAACTGGAAAACAACTCAAAATCAACACAATGAAATTCAGAAATGGGAAGTGTAAATCATTGTAGCAGAAAGGGGAAATCAGATGCATAACTGCAAAATTCAAAAACCTGATTAGGCAGCAGTTTAATAAGAAAAGTGTAAGAGTTATGTTGGACAACAGACCAAAAATGATCTACAAAGTGATACTATTTTAAATAAAGCAAATTTGGTGATGTGATATACTAACAATAATATTTCCTGCAAAACACGGGACAATATTTTATCTGTTTACTAAGTTCTGGTGAGTTCTAAACTGGAGCAATGTGCTGGGTTTCAGATACACTTCTCTAGCACAGGGTTATAGTCCAGAGGAAAGTAAGAGAATGAATGTTTTAATTTAGCTTTATTGAATCTAAAAAGGGAAGATGGATGACAGTATTCCAAAATGTAAAAAACTGTTACAAGGCAGACTGTGTTCTCCTTTTTTTCCCTCAAAGACAGAATTTTAGGTCAGATATTAGGGAAATCTTCTAAAGCCATAAATTCGTGTTAGTATAGAAACATGTCAGCTAAAGGGATTATGTAATCTCCTTCACTAAAGCTTTTAAAGACAATATAGATTTTTTCAGATACTTTAGATTTATGGGTGCTGCCTCAGCACAGAGGACAGGAGGGAATGACCCCATCTGGTGCAATATATTTCTATCATGCTATGGCACAGCCTTACAATCCTGAATGCTTTTCCCTCTCTGTACCTCTTTGCTAAATCAAAAGCTCCATGTATTAAACCACATCTGGGAAAAAAAGTTATCAATATTAAACAATAAGTTGCCAAGTGATTTGCATGCCATAAATTAAATAAGCTTCACTTTATGTTGAATAGAACCTTTTTATTGCTGTTTATTTCCCTCAGTGAATTCACTGGCAATAACTTAAGCAACATACATAATACTGTAGCTCTGGACTAAATATAATAATTACCATGAGAGATAACTTCCTCTGCATTATCCTTCTTTTAAAAAACAAAGGCACTACAATGACTAGCCACAAAATCTCACCCCTGAGAGACTGCAAGGCAGGTTGAAGTCCCTCAGGGCCCAGTCTGTGCATGATGAAGTGAACGTGGAACTGGTCAGAGCAAGTTGATCTGACATCATGCACCTGGTACCTATTTTCTTGTTTTGCACACAATATTGACATTAAAGAGTGACTAGTATTAAGAGATATTTGTCCAATTATGTATTTCTTGAGATTCCATCATCTGTTCTTTGAGTATTTTAGTCTTTCCTGAGTTTGGAGCATTGTTCAGTAATCCTCATCTCTGAACCATGTTCAAGGGTTGTAGATAACCCTGCTACTCTGCTCCTGGATCTAATCAATGGCCAGTTGCAGAGCTCATCCTTTTTTTTGTAGAGAGGAAAGGGACCACACAGGGCAATGCTCTGATCTAACCATGAACCATCTGCTCCATAGCTCTTCCAAATATTTACAAGTCGGCTTTCAAACCAGGAGAAAAAATTGGGTAAGGACAAAACAAAAGATAAGAACACGTAGATACTACAGTGATGCAGACCAAAGAGGTATAAAATGTTATTTCTGTTACCACTTCATCTTCCAACCATTAAGAAAAAATGTATGATCAGATAATCTGATCACTTACAATCATCTTATTTGCTGGCCTTGTGCTATGAGACATTTGTAATTATTTAACCCTTTATGATTTGCCCACTGACACATGGGGTACAAGGAGCAGATAAGACTAGAAAATTTGGCTTGGAGGAAAGGATGACTTTAGGTGTGTGTTAAAAGCACTACCTTTATGACTGATGGAGAAGTCTGAAACAAAATCTGGCCAGAAGAAACTGAAAAGGGAATTAAGGGAATTACCTAGTTACCACAGGACTGGGTAGTAATTCTGTCTCTATCTGCTGGTCAAGACCTGCCGATGTGATTGAAGAAGTTAATATATCTGTGGGCAAAGGACAGCAATGTTCAAGTTACGGTGGGTATTTTCCCAAGCAGATGGACACGCACAACAAGGGAGAGCAGATTTCTGGTGTCTTAGGATAGAGTCTGTAAACTGTAGTTTTCTTGGGTTTGTCTTAAAAGAGGGGAGTGTGGGCTTGTGTGCTGTGGTAGGAATTTACAAGAGTCAGGAAAAAAACACCCGTGGGGACCATAGGCTCTGACACTAGTAACTCTGGGATACCTTTGAGTAATCCCTCTATGTAATTAATATAAAGAGAATAATAATCAGAGAAACTTGATTTCAAAGACAATAGTGTATCTGAAGCCAGGCTGCTGTCTTTTAGCTAGAGCCAGTCCTCCACCCCAATCACTTAGCCCTATAAGATGAGGAAGATGTTTGTTTTGTTGTGTTCGAGGTGTAAGAGTGGCTTTATTTCCAAGTTTGTGCCAAGGGTCAATAACAACATGGCAGAGGCCTTGTTTTTTGGAGTTAGGTTTTGAGAGTGGTCATCAAGAACTCACATGGAACCAGTGGAGCTGGTGTCTTGTGGATCTTGGTGAACGACACAGCTAATGGTAGAAGTAAATGAGTCATGCTTTTTGAAAAAAGACATGGGCCTTTTTTTTTTTTCTTTTTTTCCTTATGACCTATTTTTAAAGGCAAGACAGTCAAGTATAATGTGGATTCAATCTTGGTCACTGATAAATTACAATTTTAGTAGAAGTTTTCCAGACCTTTGGGGAAAGAAGAAAGGAAGAGAGGGAAGGAAAGAGGGGATATTTAGTCATAAGGTTGAAATAAACAATGAGAGATCGCATACCTTGGCAATTATTTCCTATGTGTTAGTATTACTCTGGTCATGAATAGGTAGACCAAGTAAAGTTTTTAAAGAGTAGCAATGAGATAATCTTCCCCAAACCTCCCTCCTTTACAGTGTTCTTGGTGACATTTACCATCAGGCACCTACCTTCCTTCTAGCACAGGCAGATTTGTTTTTGCTGTGGCATGGCAGTACGGCAGCCTACAGCAAGGTGACCAGTACTGGAAGAATTTGGGTAATGCTAGGTGTGAGTTATTAGCCGTCACACTCTTTCAACATTAAATGTTGACCCTAAGAAGGAAGGAGGAATGACAGGCTAAGACCAGACTGAAAAGAGAGGGGTGAGATGGCAACCTGTGTAAAAAAGTTTAGAGGGCTCAAAGATGTGCAGTTCACTGCCCTCTGATATTTCTGTAATGCGAAATCCAATTAGATCCTATACCATCCACGTTTTCTTTCTTCGAAGAAACCCTTTGCTATTTTTTAGTATTTTTCTTTCTTATTTGTAACCCAAACCTTATTGGTCATGAAATACTGATTTCTCATAAGCCACCAAAAGTGTTAAGGGAATGGGTGAGTAGCTGTCTCTGTTCTCTTTCTCCTAGAGCATTTCCTATGATGATTTCTTTTAGCAGAGCTGTATCCATGGGCTGGTATCAAATGGAATGTGGGCAAAATTAAATTAGCTTAATCTTCCATTTCTGTTTTTATGGGGGATGACAAATGCATTTGCTACGTGCTTCTTTTGTTCTGGAAGGAGGGAAAGAACGAGAGCAAGCAGACGCTCAAAGATGGTTTTCCAGAGTGAATGATGAACTTTTATCACTTATTGCTGCTGTGAGGTATGATGCAGTTGCTTTATCCCTGTGGCTTCTATACAGCATTCCCACCATTTTGCAGATGCTCCTGCCTGCTTTTTGGAAAGGTAAGTAGTAATTTAGTTTCAGGGCTAAATCAAAACTAAGTTTTTCCTGAGTAAAGAACTGCAGATGTTACAGAGAATAACTTCCATATGCATTCATGGGCTATTATCTCTTTAAGATTGAAAAAACAAAGCCCAAATCTTCTTGTTTCATTTCTGAGTGGTAGGGGGTGAACATTTTCAGTCTTCACAATAAAAATACATAATACCATGTAAGCCTAGACGAGATGTTGGTCTCATCTGGCAGCTGCACAGAAAATGGCTTGAAAGGCTTGTTTCCAGGCATGTATACAGTGAGAGAGGGAATGAACAAGGCTCTAAGCAATAAAGCTAAGACCACCTACAGTGTAAACTACAAACTTAGAACTAACAGGTTTTTATGCAACAGCTGGATCGTTCTCACCTTATTGTATTTTCCTGTCACTTGATAAATTTCCAGCTGAATCATTAGAAACAAGCAGAGAAAAGGAGGACATTTAATCGTTCTTCTTAACTTAATCTTTAGGGAGGTTTCTGTCTTTTGCTAATTAGTCTCACAGGATGCTATGGTCTAAGAAAAAAATGTAGTAGCATTTCTAATTGCATAAAAGTTTTCCTGATGTGTCAAGATGGAAAAATGCCAGAATCCACCTCCTGGATTTTCATTCATTGAAACTGTTACCTGTTTAGAGGACAGATGGACCCAAGCCAGGACTCCAAAGCCAAATCCTTGCCAAATTCATTTCAAACAGCAAACATGCTTGGAGTCTGGACCTCAATGCTGATGCTCCCCCACCCCCCTGTGTTCATGGACACCTCAAAGGTTTGAAAAACCTCACCTAGGACAGAGAGTGACAATGCAAGATGACACTGGGCAGGGGTGGTCACACCATGTTTGGAGAACTTTTGCTGCTGTGATCTTCTCCACGGTGCTGCCTTTGGAGGCAAAGCCTTGACTGACTGGCAATAAAAAGTGGTGAATAGGACTGATTCTGGGTTTCTTACCAGACCTGGTACCATTCTAGCATCAAAACTGCCAGCATTGCTGTGTGCATATTGCCAATGTGAGCTGCTGGAGGTAGGTCTCTTGATTCAGGAGTATTTAACCCTGAGACAGTCTCACAGCAAGATGCTGCCAGGACTCTGAGGCATTTTCAGGTGTTGCTGGCCCTGTTGAAACAGAACAAGGTCTTAAAAAAAAAAAAAAATTAGTCAGGATGTTTGGTACAGTGGTCTGGGTGATGTTCTGTTTGTGTTGAGAAAGGAATGTACTCTGAAATATTATAAAAGATAAGGTGAGCACCTGAAGGAGATAAGGAGACCATCAAGTCAGGAAACCATTGAATAAAGAAAATGGAAAGGTTTATTCCACCTAGATCACACCTATTATGAACGGAACTTTTGGGTGTCAAAATCGAATGAATATGTCTGTAAAGATCTTGTAACCTCTCACAAAAATTGTATGAAATACCTAACTTTTCACTGAAAACTTCAGAGCTAGTTTGTCCAGTGCGAATCAGCTAGCTCCCCAACATTGCACAAAATAAATACCCTTGCTGCTTAAAGACAAAACTCATCTCTGAGCAGTTACTCTGTGCCGGTTTGGCATCACTGTACAGCCCCTGAGTTCCCACACATGCCCACAGCCCAGGACCCCACGTCAGCTCCCCGGGACCACCAGCCAGCCCCTGCTCCAGTTTTGCTGCAGCAGGGTCAGTCTCCAGCCCCCCCCAGCCCTGCCCTGCCTGGCCATGGGCACCACCAGCCTGGCCCCCACATGCACCCACATGCCAGTTTGGCCTGGGCTGGTCCCCAGGGAGATGTCCAGTGCCTGGGACTGGGGCTGCCAGGAGAGCGCTGGGCTGGACGCTGAGCGCTGCAGCTGTGGGGCACTGATATTGGTGGCCTTCACATAAGGACATGACTCTTATGAGTAACAGATGTCTCCAAGCAAATCCTCCAAGCTCTCTGGATAAGCCTGAGTATTTTGGCAAAAACCCAACTACCCAGTGGTTTTGTGACTATCGGGTTTAGGTTGTACTGGGAGAAATGCTGGGCTGGTAGGGAAAGGATTCCTTTGAACAGCCTGCACCCTAGAGAGCGTCCTGCAAACGTGAGTGACAAAGCAAGCTAACTGGGCAGCCATCGAGCCATCCTTAGCACTTTTCTGAGCTAAAACTGTGCAGTGATAGCAGTAAACCAGAGAAGTAACAGAGCAGAGGACGGTGTTTTGTCAAGGGGGGCCCTCAAATGGTGCTTAGGTAGAGGGGGGATCCCTATATGTAAGAGGAGGGTGTCTGTATGCCAAACCCATCTGTCTGTCTCCCCAGGAGCTTTTGAAAAGCCTTAGGCTCAGAAGCACCTAAATTACTTCTGCCTTTCCAGACTATTTCTAGATTCATGTCTAACATTACATATTACCAATCACTTAGTTTAGCCAAATGTGCTGCTCTGATAGAATTGTTTCAGCTGTGAAACTGCAATAAGTCAAACAACTGAAACAAGTGGAATGCAGCTCTACTCAAATTAAAATAATAATAATAATAATAAAAAAAAAACCCAAACAAAACACACACACAACCCCCCACACACACACACACACAAAAGAAACATTTCTTGAACATCATGAGAAAAGTGAACATTTCATCTCTTTATTGCCTTGAAGCACAAGACCAGACCTTCACAAATATTTAATACAGCTACAAATAAATTACCCAGGCAAAAACTAAACACCAGAACTGGGCAGGGGTGATTTCATTGTGAAGAAAACCTGTACTTTGCTGTACAGTCACCTTTTCTTGACAGAAATAAGAAGTCCATCTCTCACACCTTGTTTTCTTTCAACTCTGTAACAAAGTTACCAAGGTTTCACAGGAAAGATGAAATTCATGGAACCATTTCTGTCTAGTCATCCTGTCCGAAGCCCCAAGGAAAAAATCAAGAAGCTGGCAGAGAAAACAATTGATCTACGACAACAGCATTATTACTTAGGAAAAAGCCCTTGTCCTTCAGACAAAGGACGAAAGAAATGAAATGCTGTTATTTAGTGTATCATACCAGAATGGCAAGATCCTTGCTAAGTACTGATAGTACCATAAATCTTAAATAAAGCTTCAGCTTCTTCTAATTTTCTTATCTTATTTCCCCCTTCAGTTTAGTTAATTTTTACTTGAGACTCAAGGATTTTCCCTCTAATCACTTTTCCCCATAGGTTTAAAAGCTCATGTTGCCTTTTACAATCATTTGGAATGTGTCTTTCCTCTTCTCAGAGGCAGGGTAACACTGCCATCACGATCACAGGAGAGTTTACAATCAGATGAGGTGCACCACAAAAGCATGTTTTTAAATCATGGCAATAATCAGATTTACCAAAGACATGTTTGCAGGACTTTTTGTATAGGACCATGATGTCCACAGCAACCAGAGAGAGGAGTTAATAAGTTAATAACTGCACAACATTTGAAACCGTGTATGCACAGAGGAGACTGATGTCCTCAAAATATTAATGACAACATTCAGATTCAAGCAGGTAGTTTTTCTTCAGTCTTACAATACGATGACTGTATGTTGGGTAGTTGGAGCCAGTTTCACACAGACCTTTTGTCTTCAGTAAGGTCAGCAAACCTGTGTGACCTGTTAAACTGCAGGAACTGGTTTCCTCTATTGTACTGGATGTTTATTTTCATGTGTTTTTTTTATACAACCACTTTGTATTAATAACTATGTACCTATGTCATCAAATCTGGCTGCTGATCTAGGTCTGGGTAGGAATTCACATGCTGCAGGTGGGGTGGCAAGGGAAAACAGCAATACCTCCAGGGAATGTGGCCTCGGTGCTTCTGAAGTCACCTCTTTCCATGCACATGCTGTATTCAAAGCTCCCAACTTTCTTCTGAAATGATGTGTGACTGTGTGACCTCTGAACATTTTTTGAAGAAGCAGTACTGGGGAAAAAAAATAAATTGTCAGACATATTATGAGAGTGCAAAAGTAGAAAGTCCTTTAGTCATCAACATTCAGAGGAACAGGGTGGGTGTAGTTAATACAAAGTGACCTTTAACTCTTTTTTTATAGCCAGGTATTAAAAGTCTGAATTTCAGCTTTTGAAGGAAAGTGTGGAAACTCAGTAGGTATTTTTCTGGACTTCAGTGTTTCACCTAATTTTGCTCTGATTGCAGTTCACAGATTACCTCCCCATCCCTGGAAACGTTCAAGGTCAGGCTGGACGGGGCTCTGAGCAACCTCATCTGGTTGAAGATGTCCCTGCCCATTGCAGGGGTTGGACTAGATGAGATCTTTAAAGGTCCTTTTGAACCCAAACCATTCTATGATGCTATGATTGTCTATCTACTCCAGTAGAATAAAACATCCTTCTGAAAAATCCCATGTGACTTACTAACTGTTGTTCGGCACAACATTTAAACAGCTGATAGCAGCACTGTTACCACTGGTCCTTTTATTCTGCTGGATTTTGAAATGCTTCACTGGGGAAGTCCGTGCAGTTTTACAGATGGGGAAACTGAGGTACAGCGAGAGAATGAAGTCACCTGGCTAAATTTGGAATGCTCGCATTTTAATTAATATCTCTTTACACGACTGTATGTTCTTATATTTTCCTCACTCACTTTTACCTTTAAAGGGTGAACAGTGTCAGAAAAAAGACATTCTAACACAAGGCAGATTACTGTGGCCTGGTTTTAGTGTGATTACATTATTTCAGAAGCATAAAAATACATCTAAATGGGGGTTAAATTTAAAGCAGCTGAACAAAACCAACTTGCACATCACATATGGTATTACTGGTCTACAAGACTAGATTTAGCTTTCACGTAGCCTCAGGTTTCGTTGCTGGTGAGTTAGATTATCTAAATAGATTTTTGCCCACAGCACTCACGTCTGCAAATGAGCTCTGACCAGACTGACCAAAAAATTATTCTTATCAAATTTCTCTAAGTGAAGAATTAGAACTTTGATAGCCTCAGCTCTAATTCCTAGAAAAAGCTGTTACTATCAGGAAACCTGCCCTCATTTAGTGTACATTACTGAATAGGATTTTGTCAAGAGGCCAAAAGCTTGGGGAGCAGCTCCTGTGATACAAAGGCCATGATCGCAGATAAAGTGACAGAGCTCAGCAGAGCAGGCTCCTGCGTGCGGCTCTCTCCTCTCTTCCCCTGCCTTCTGCAAAGGATGCTTCAATAGGGCTGGAGCTGTCGGGGGACAGACCTCGTGTCAGATTCCCTGTTGGTCACGAGCAGGTTTTGAAGGCTTCATGCTTTGTCCGCTCCAGCAGGACGGGGTGAGAGGATCTCTTTCATCTGGCTGAGGGATAGAAAAGGAAGAGAAGATACATCAGTGGTAGGATCAGAAAGCAGCTTGTGCTCTTTTAAAAGGTTTAATATTTTTCAGATACATTGGATGACTGCTCACAATTCCAACTGAAATCACAGGATGAGCATCCCTGAGAAATCAGCCCTTCTGCTGCTTTTGCAGCCACTTGTTTGACCTCTCCAGCTGACAAAAGCCTGACACTTTTATTTGAAATAACTTTCAGTCCTGCCACCCTCCATACTGAGGAATATCTCAGCAACAGATTACAAACAAAACACCTTTTCAATTTACTTTTAAGGTTGCCTTGTGCCTTTCCAAGAGATTGAAGTCGGTGATACAAACTCAGGAAATTAATCGAAGTACAGACCCTGCTTCTCTGGAGCTGGTGATGGGCACGGAGAGCTCCCTGCACACCGGTGTGCATTCCGTGCCTGAGCCACTGCTGAGCTGGGGATTGATTAGCCGAATCAGCTTGGCAGGGATATGATTGTAATCTGAAGAGACCTGGGAATTGTTTCAGGGCATGAGGCAGAGCTGCTGTTACATTGCAGTTGTGATATAAAGAGTCCCTCTGCTCTGGGATTTTGGCGTAAGGCAGTGGCAGTGCAGGTGGCATCAAGTCACTGCAGGGCAGAGATGTGCAAGGACCCACGGAGCAGCCACGGCTCTCTCTGCCAAGAAAGAGAGCGTGCTCCGGGGATAACACTGGCCATAGCAGTATGTAACAGAAGCATAGCAATACATAGAAATCTGTGAATTAGAGAATGGGATGTCAGAAGAACCACAGCGCTTGAAAACATATCGGTCATTTATTTGCAGCAGAAAGCTCGGTGTCCAGCTGCGGAACAGATGGAAGTGGATTACAGTCCAGGACAGCTTTTACTTCAGCCAAGTGTGTGCGGCTTGTTTTGAGGGTGCGATGCGTGCTCTTCAGGGCTGCAAGGACGTGTGTTACAGACATGCTGAGTGATGGCTCGGGTACGGCAAGGGAGCGGTTTCACCCACTGCTGCCCACCCTGCACTGCCTGGCTTCCAGGTCCAAGTGACTGAGGACACCTTTCTGCCAGCAGCCTGGCATTGCAGGGCGAAGGCAGATCTACCCAGCCAAGTACTTGGCAAAGGAGGTTTCAACTGCTGGGCAGCACTGAAATCATCCTACAAGGTCTGCTAAGTCCTCGGATATCAACCTAATATTAAACAGAAACAGTTACTGACAAAACTCTGGGTTTGACGGTTTAGTTCACTGTTAAGAGGAGTTTCTATTTCCAGACATTTCACACTTGTAAAACAAATATGTGGGCTTCGGGTTTTCTCTTCAAGTTTAGCAAGCAAAGGCTTTCTCGTTGTATTTTATTCTTCCCTTTCCAGTGAACGTCAGTACAAATCTGAGAGAATAATCATGAAAATTAAAAGCAAAATTGCAGAGGAAGATAAAAAATGCTGTCCAAACATTTCATAATCTAATGCAATAGCAAGCATTAGCATAGCATGATCTCTTCTTATTTGTAATGGAAACATAGAAGTGTGAATTTAATTTTGGTTTTTTAGTTATTTCTGAAGTTTTCAATGTTTATAATTCTCTTGTCATTGGTGTGTGCAATTACAGGGCATTGTTGACACCGATGTGGATCTCAGGCTTTGAGGTGCAGGAGCCTGCCAGGTCTCTGGCTGCCGCAGAATTGGAGAGTGGGCATCTGTGCCACCTGGGAGGGGTTCATCTGAGTAACACGATTACAACATGGCTTTCCTACGCCTTTATATCATGTTCAGATCCCCCAAACTCAGCATTTTGGAAAATGGATGGAAAGGTGTTTTGGCAACATCACAGTTTGTGAGTGCGGGGCTATAGGCTTCCTGAATGTTCATACACAAGGTAATTACACCCTGGCTACACCTGGAAATATTTGAACCCCTAAACACCCATTAAAATGAAAGTTAACTTTACATGTCCTCTTGGAATTCAATATCACTTGTTTAAATGAGTTATCCAAGAAAAGAAAAAAAGATTTATTTTTTTTTTAATCCATCATGTTAATTTAAGCCCTGATTCAGACCTTCAGACATCCCTAAAGGAAACTAGTGTTTGGAAATAGAAAGTAGGTTGTGTCTTTGCTTTCTTGCAAAGAAATGTATGTGCTTCCGATACCACTCTATTGAATAGTAGAGGAGCCGAGATGACTAACCTGGATTAACCATCTCACCTTTACGTGGCTGAGACCAGATAAATGCCTGAAGTCTTTAATCTGTAAGAAATTAAATCTGAACTACACGCATGTAACGTAATGAATTTTCCTGTTCTTCTTTATGAATCAAAACTAGATTCTAGTTTAGCCTTCCTGTTTTAATCTTGATGGAATGCTGGATATTATAAATCAATTGCTTTAAAGAAAATATCCTATTTTTATGTTGGAACAACAAATTTCTCTGTATTTTCATTTTCTTGGCGAATTCTCCTTGTTTAAATTCTGAATTTTCATTTGAACTTTCCCATTTTCCTTTGTAAGAATTAAAATATCTTGCATATGAACATTTTTTATATTTGTCAAATAATTGTTTTGTGCAAATGCCAGTAGAATAGACATCTCTCAAATTCACCACCATCTTCTTTTCAGTCAAACAAAAAAGTCATAAAAGCTTCCTATTAAATATGCAGGGGAGGTAATTTGTGCAATTCAACATAAGAAATTATAGAATTCAACTATTCGGCAGTAGAAAGTTTGTAGGTTTGTTTCCTGTAGTTTGAAGGTAATAGTACCGTTCAAAATCAGAATTAGAAGAGCAGAAATAGGGA
Source organism: Falco cherrug (assembly GCF_023634085.1). NCBI lineage: Eukaryota > Metazoa > Chordata > Aves > Falconiformes > Falconidae > Falco > Falco cherrug. The sequence goes on along the minus strand of NC_073702.1, from coordinate 83,788,649 downwards.
CTTTGCTTTTTAGTCATGGTTAACTAAGTTTTTGAGACGCTTGTCTCAGGAAACTAAAATTTAGTTTTGGCTCCTGTTACAAGCAATAGCACCAAGATTTTTTTTTTTTTCATTTTAACACCTTGAAAAAAAGAGGTTTCTTGTATTTTGTTCAGCATCTGCTCAGGAAGAATAGCATAGGACTGCATTAAATAGTCACATAAAATTCACTCAAAGCTGTCTTGCAAACTGAGATACTTGTCTTCTGATTTGCTTTCTAGGCAGTCATTTTATTCTTTCTGTAATAACCAGGAACCTGGTGGAATAAAGGAAGGAAGCATTTGCACTCAAATTGTTGGCTGCATTAGAAAACAAGTTTAATAATTTGTTTACCTAGCCTCCGTGGCCTCCTGTCTCACCCAGAGAGCCACCAAGGAAATGACTGAAAATAAGAAGGAAACTAAAGGTCGTTGATTTGAAGGCCCTGGGGTCAAGGCCTGGCTTAAATTGCTGCAAAAGGCTTGGACGGCAGTGTTGTCTCTGACCCGCCAGCCAGGGCTAGTGCCGCTGCTCTTGGGGAATCTAATTGGAACCAGAGATACAGGCTGCAGAACTTTGTCTGCAGTGCTCCTCGGAAGGGTGGAGAAGGGTTGAATCAAATGTGCACCTTATATTTTCAGTGTTTTCATGAAGAACACGTGCGGTGGGTTGGCCATGGCTGGATGCCAGGTGCCTACCACAGCCGCTCTACCCCAGGCCTTCTCAACCAGACAGGGGAGGGGAAATAGAGTGAAAGGCTCCTGGGTGGGGATAAGGACAGGGACACCACCCAGCAGTTACTGTCACAGGCTCCACTTGGGAAAATTAATTTATTACCATTGAAATCAGAGTAAGGTAACAAGAACTAAAATCAAAACTTACAAACACCTTTCCCCTACCCACCCCTTCTTCCCAGGCTCAACCTCACTCCTGCACTCTCTGCCTGCCCCCCCCCCCAACGACGCAAGGGACAGGGAATGGGGCTGCGGTCACTCCATCACATGCTCTCTCTGCTGCTGCTGCTGCTGCTGCCTCCTCACACTCTGCCCCTGCTCCAGCCTGGGGTCCCTCCCACAGGACACAGCTCTCCACAAACTGCTCCAACGTGAGTCCATCCCACGGGCTGCAGTGCTGCACTAACTGCTCCAGCGTGGGTCCTCTCCACGGGGTGCAGTCCTTCAGGAACAGACTGCTCCAGCATGGGTTCCCCGTGGGGTCACAAGTCCTGCCAGCGAACCTGCTCCAGTGTGGACTACTCTCTCCACAGGTCCTTCCAGAAGCCTGATCCAGCATAGCCTTTGCACAGGGTAACAGTCTCCTCCAGGCATTCACATGCTCTGGTGGGGTCCTGTGTGGGTTGCAGTTGGATATCTGCTCCACCGTTAACCTCCATGGGCTGACGGGCACAGCCTGACTCACCATGGTCTTCACAGGAATCTCTGCTCCGATGCCTGGAGCACCTCCAGCTCTCCTTCTCTGCTGACCTTGCTGTCTGCAGAGTCGTTGCTCACATATTCTCACGTTTCTGTCCGGCTGCACTTGCTGCACAGGTATTTTTTCTCCTTTCTCAAATAGGCTATCCCAGAGGTGTTGACATGATCACTGGTTGGCTCAGCCTTGGCCAGTGATGGGTCCATCTCGAAGCCAGCTGGCATTGGCTCTATTGGATATAAGGGAAGCTTCTAGCAGCTTCTCATAGAGGCTACCCCTGTATCCCACCCACTACCAAAAATCCGGCCACCCAAACCCAGTACAGCACCTGCTAAGGTGGTGAAGCTTTTCATCTGTCTTTGTCTAATGATGCATTTCTGCCAGCTTTGTCAGACAAAAGGACAAAGGGAGTTGTTTGAGCAACAGCCCTGCTAAGGAGTAGGACTGATGTTTTTATTTCAGCCTTTTCCCAGCCAGGTCTGGTACAGCCTCTTCAACTGCTCCCGTCCTTTCCCAGAAGGAAGGACCTTTCTCTCACCAGTCAAGAACCCACATAAGGGGAAGGAAACAAAGGCACAGTCTGCAATATCACTCACGTTGGTTCATCCCACTTTGCAGCACACAGGGAGGATAAACTGAACATAATCACACTTCGATGAAAATAGAAGTTACAGTGATGCCAGCTATTTTATCTTGTCATTCTTGAATTTATGATAAGCAAGTATCAGAATCTGAACAAAACCGTAACGCCAGCTGTGGTGTCCAGACTGTGCTATTAGATGTTATACATGTAGTCAGTGGTGTAGGAAACTTTTAGACAACAATAAATATATTTTCCACAATGTATTATTTTTAAAATGAATGATTATATATTTAGATATTTTTCCTAGGAAAATATTATTATAAAGAATGGAAAGCAAACATACAGAGACTGTTAGCATTTTGGATAGGGGGGGTGTCTCACTTCTAGGATAAAAATTACTTTTAGGCTGTTAATAATCTGATTTTATTGTGAACATGTGTTTGAAAATGAGAAAAGTAGTTCTTTAAAATTAAACCACATTTCACATTCCTGGTATTTCATCTTCTGTCCTGATTACAGTTCAGATCAGTGGATTTCACATGATTGTTATCATGTGAGATCTAGGAAAGTTTGAGCAGGATGAACAAAGGATGGAGAATGCATAAATGATAACGATTTCCCTGCAGCTGTCATTTATTCTCTGCAGGGAACCAAGGCTAGATATGCCCCAGAGAAGTCATAATGGCATAGATAAAGTTTATTTGGGAGCTAATTGTGTTAGGAAGGACAGATTTACACAAAAAACTTTACATAAATGAACTGGTTCCAAATGTTTGGTGTCCTAAGCTGTATCCTATATGACCAGCAATTGAGGTGACATTCAGAAGAGTAATGAATGACACAGAACAACTATGAATTTCTAAGTAATGCTACCCAAAACTAAACTTTTTTTTTGAACACAGTATTTTCAGCCTTTGATCATTTAACAAAGAAGAGAGGAAAAACATATTTCTTTTGAGAGGAAGGATTGGGGTATAGTTTAAAACTGCCATTCAAGGTCACTGTTGCAACACAGTGCAGACAGTTGAAGGAGGAAAAGATATAAAATATTTCCCAAGCACCTAATCTGCTTATTTGTGGGAGAGGAGGAGAAAATGCATTTACACATCATTAGGCATACCTTGTGGGTAGTCTGGAAAAGTCACGTATATGGAATGTGTGCGTGCTACCTAAGACACCCTGCTCTTACTCAACCTACTGGAAGTTTTTGTCATGTTTAACTATTCATTCATTTAAGAGGTGCACAGGGGGGCTGAGGATGCCATGCAGAGGCAGGAGCATACTGAGAACTTAAGAGGAGCAGGATTAAGCGAAAGAGTATGAAGTCAGGGATACAGCCAGGCGTTTGGGGTAGAGCACTAGCTCATGGCAATGAGACACAGTAGTCAAGTATACTGAGGTGAACCTGGTTTAGCAGGGGTTTGGACTAGATCTTCAGACGTCCCTTCAAATCCTGATTTTGTGATATGATTCCTCACAACAAATCATTTACATAGTAGTCGACAAAAGGTAAATAAAGCCCTGGATATACTTACTATAGCCAATGCATACCTTGGTTCTGAGGGCATGCACTGAAGCAACGGTCCAGCAGACAAATTTGTTTAAGCTTGACTTTCACCCATGCTGAGATTTCAGCTTCTCAGTGCCCTGAACAACTCTCCTGTGGCTTGTCTAGACCTGTCCATGGCAGAAAGTGCAAGTTCCCAAACCTTGTGCAAGCGCTTAAAAGATGTAAGGATGGTTATATTCAGTACTGTCATTTATAGCCTAAGCTGTCATTAGCCAGCAAAGATTATTCCTTTTTCAAAGAAGCTGATATACTGAGTGCTTGTAGTAAAGATAAACTGGGCTAAATTATTCCTTTTCCTTGGCACTGGGTGATGATTTGGGGGATTTTGATTTTCTAGTTCATTCCTCCCTAGAAGATATTATTGCCCACAGGCTCTATGTCAGTGGAGACCATTTTCCCTTCAACTGTATTATTTTTTAAACATATTTCTAACTCTGTCCAGCTTCATATAATTTAAATAAATTCCATTTTAAACTTTATGGAATGGCCTTACAACATCAGAAAACCTGGAGCCCCGTGGTCTAAGCAGTACAATTCCTGGAAGCCTGATCTTCTGCTGCCAGTACTTTCTGGGCATAATACATAAGCTCTACTGACTCACATCACTTTAAATGGGAAAGACCTGCTAGTAGTCTTGCTTTTCCCTCCAGGGCAGAAGTGTTTCTGTGCAACATGCTATCATAAAGGTCAAAGGGAACATTAATGTCAGCCGGTTTGTCTCATATTGTGAGAAAAGGGAGAATTTCTTTCTGCATCGCACATAAATTTCAAACACTAGACAACCGTTTTAGGAAAACTTTGGATTTAAAGATTTCAAGTGAAAAAGAAACTTTTACCTTCTAATAAAAGGGTGACAGCCAGTCTAATTTAAAAAAAAAAAAAAATGTTACTGCTTCCAATTAATTGCTGAATAAAAGCATGGTGGGTCAGACTTTCCACTGCAAGCTTGAGCTCACCATTCAAAATATTTTTATATTCTATAGGCTGTGTGTGGTGCACCAGGAGGATCATGGAAAGAATATGCCATTCTAACATTGCCTTCCCCAGTATAATAAAGCATGTTTGTCTGCATGGAGCACCACCACGCTCCCGAGGGCTCTCCAGGAGCACCCAGGAGCTAAAGCAAGCACCACCTGGACTCTCCAGCACAGGGGAGCTGCTGTTATGGCAGAACCACAGCTGACTGACAACGGCTTTTGCTATCAAGATCCTGCCACGCCACTAGCTCTCAGTTTATGCTTATGTTTATATCTGACAGCTGTGCACAGTGCTGTGTGAGCAGTTACTATAGGGATTATATCTGCAGTTGCATAGGCTGCAGTGAATAAGAACTTAGTCTGCGGTTGCATTTATTTTCATCATCAAGGACCATCCAGTAAACAGGGAGCTGTTTAAATGTGCAGGATGCCAGTGAGGTTTAAAATTGGATAAATTCAGTTACCCTTTCTGCTTCTTCCCTTCTAATATTTGGGTTTTCACTGTGAAATGAGCAGTCTTTCAAACCTTGTGAAAAAAAAAAACTATTTTAAATGCACTGCAGAAATGAAAAAGCATCCTACTGGCTCTTCTCTTTGACAATAACCCACAGCAAAAATGAGAAAGACTTTCACATTGACAAAATTTTCTTTCTAATGCCTGAATTTATCTGAGTTCCAAGGATACAGTACGTCAATATTACTAAAATACTAATAACAATAGTAGTAGAATTGTTACTTCCCCCTATATAAAGCATTTTTTTTCATTTCAGCATGCTACAACCTTCTGACATTTCTGAAAACCTGATTTACATAGCATTGACTTCTCATGAAAATAAATGAAGATAAATTTCATACCTATGAGAAGAAAAACAGCATTAAGGGCTTAAGTAGCTTCAAATATCCATTACTGTTAAATGACACTCACTGTTGTTTTTTCTGCAATTCACAGTGAATGAAATTAGCTTCGGGCTATGTAGGTTAGGTGAAAAGAAAGAGTGCCTCAGAGACTATTCTGCTGCAGCCCAGAATAACGGTTTATGGTTATCCAGGAAAAGAAATTTATTTGTTTCTGTTTTGCTTTTTTGTTTCTTTGCTGTTTTTTTTTTCTTTTAGAAATGATGAAATGTGCTATTGGAACTGTCCCTACATTGCATTTAAAAATGGACATTTGGTTTATTGTTGCCAAAAAAACACTGTCACTGGTAGCCTTTGTGGCTAGGTAAATTTAAAGGATATGTAAGTATGCACCCAGCTGTTGCATTTTGTGTGAAAAAAATATTTGTATTATTATGACTTTTGCAGAGTTGATAGTCAAATCTCAATCTCATGTTTTCCTACAGTAATGAACTAAAATAAATGCTTGTATCTACCTGGCTCTCAGCTGAGATTTAAATGCAATGTCCCTCTTCCCTCCGTTTTACCTATGTGTAAAAGCAAACGTGATTTACAGAAAAGAGCTTAATAGTGTCACACAGTTGCATCCAGGACACAGCACTTTCCTATTGTGAGTAAAAAATGACCAGTTCTGTTTAACATCTTGATGCTAACTGGTCTATATTTCATACAAATTGTTTACATAGGGAAGTAAGTAGGGATTTCCCAGATTAATTCCCAAATTAAGTAGGGAACTTGAGCTGTGACAGGCTGTGAGGCACAGCGAGAGCTCTAGGAGGTGTCCATGAATTGGAGCTTTAAAGTTTAGGGGAGTTATTAAATCTGTAACAGTATCATCCCCTGGTTTCATTCAGGATTTGGGCTACTTGGGCTGGGAGAAAGGACAGGAATTAGTAACTCTGCATATTATGACCAAATTAACCAGAAATAGGAGGTTATGTGGTTTGGAGAGCTCTGGCAGAGCTTGAAGGATGGCTTTCCCTGATGGGCAGGTGGACCTCCAGTCTGCAGGGTGTATCCTCAGGTGGGAGAGAACAGCAGTGTCTGTTAGTAGAAGTCAGTGGAAGAGTGTGAGATTCCTAGCTTGTGCAAGTACTTTTTTTCTGTACCACATGAATCTGTCAAAAATTCAGACAGAAGAAGATTAAAAGTTTTCCTTTAGAACTGGAAATGGGAATTTGCTGCACCTGCAGCGCGGCCAGGCAGGTGTGCGGCACAGGGCTGGCAGGAGCATCCTCTCCGGAGGGCAGAGCTCTGTCACTCTGCTTCCCTGTAGGACAACTTTCTCTTCTTTCCCAAATGGACTTGCTGATGTGATTCATCTCTTTGCCGATGAAATACACACACAGCGCACAGAAGCAGCCTGCTGTTGCATTTCACAGCCTGCATTTCTCCATTTCTCCAGGCTTTCAACCCCCAACACTCTGTTGGATCGGTTTGGCTGTAAAATAGAGCGGTCCCGTTTCACTTGCAGACTTTCACAGCATGTGCTGTAATGACCTTCTTACACCTGTGATGTTGCTCGCTAGTTGGACACTTAGAAAAGGACCTTCTAGATTACTCCATGGAAAAAAAAGAAGTGTCCTTATCTCCAATGGCACAGGCCTGTGCCTATGGTGCTGGGATCACTGTTGTTACAACACCAGCCCTGCCGCTGTACCTGTGTCTTATCTAAAGGCTGTGTCTATTGTCTAAAGTATTATAAATTAATCCTACATATAAAAATCAATAAAGCAGACACCCTCCTCCATCACCCACAAAGGCTTCTTAGCACATGTACTCACCCAGTAACCAGCAAGAACCAGATAACTTTCTGTGGCGCAGTCATTAATGTCAGTGCCAGTGTCTACAGACTATAAAATGTTAATCCACCTTACGTTAAATATTGACAAGTCTGTAGTCAATCATCATATTTGCCTTCCAGTCAGATACATTGAGTACATCTTCTAATAAGCAGGAAATGACAAGTTTACAGTCTATCAGGATCCAGTTAGCAATCAGTGGCTGAGATTAAGCTTCGTAAACTGCAGCAAGGCTACAATTGTGATTCTTAAGTTTTAATTAAGGATACAGTTAATGGTCTACAGTAAATGAATTTTCCTCTTTTCATCAATTGCTAAAAATCTGTTATTCTCTTCCAAATAATTACAGTTTTTAAATAAAGGTCTTAATGTAATTTAATTTATCAGATACTGAATTGTCTCTTGAATCTTCTACATCTGAGTGTATTAATCTTTGAATAACCAATTTTACTGATGGAGCCAAAAATCCATATCACTGGAGTGCTTATCATAGGATAACATTGTTCTGTCTCCATGAGAGTTTTGTATTTCTGCAAAAAGCTGAAATGGCCACTGAGCAAAAGAATTGCTATATCTTGCCAGTAAATTTGATATTCAAAGATGTTTCTACTCTCATTCTGCAGCTGAATTAACAGAGCAGAGAGTAGCGAAGCAGAAAGAAAAAAGCATTTTCTTGATAGGGTTCACAAGTGACACATTTTCTTGGTCCTCTAAATTGCCTGTCAAATTAAAGAGCAAGTCTGAAAACTTGTGTAATTATCTAAACTATTAACTCTAACAAAGATTTACATGTCTTTCCTACTGTGTTAAAGAAGGGCAGTTTCAAATCATTAAGCTTAAAACCTTCAGAGACTGCAGTTAACAATGTCCCAGAGCAAGACAGCTAGTTACAAACCACTCTGATAAAAATTTCAAGCAGAAGCCTAAGGTTGACTTTTAACTATTCCACTGTGTATAGACTGAACTGTTCCGGTCAAACCCTTCAAAACCAACTCCCCCTTCCCCCCCCTACAGATTAAATCAACAATTTATCAAAGCCAAAATCTCTCTCAGTGCAGATTTGATACCTTTTTTTTTTTTTTCCCCATGACATAAGCATGTTATATGTATTAAATAGTTATATGTATTAAAATAGTGATTAGTTGAACACCCAAGCATTAGATGTAGAATCAGTAATGACTAAAAGTTTGCACACACCAGCAGCTGTCAGTTATTGTCCCTTTTGCCTTTCAGTGAGCATGGACTAAATGCTCTTAAAATAATTTTTAAGATGTCGTCCCCTTCCTACAGCTAGAACACAAAAATATTTCTTATTGCCATATCTGTGGTGTGGTTACATCTGCAGTTGTAGAACACAATATCATTGCTTCAGTGAAGTTTATTGGCGATACATGGCTGGGATTTTGTGTAACTTTCAAGTTTTCTCAGACTCAGTTTCTTCTAGCTGTACATTTTTTATTCATTTTTTAAAAATGTTTAAGTAAATTATTTACTTTCTGTAACAGAATCAAAACATGGCAGATTTTTGGGAATGCTTGAAAAGACAGAAAATAGTTTCTCGACGGTAAGAGCAAGTATTTCCGTTAGAAAAATTGGTTTATTCAACCTAGGAACTGAAATATATCATTTAGCTGACAACTCATTAAAATGAGAACTTGGAGAAGTAGCATTCATGAAGAATTAATCATGATATTTATGTGAATAATTTTCAGTATCAGTAAAGTAAATGAGAGGAAAACTTATTAATAACCCAATTAAAATAATATAAAAAGAATTATTGTAAATTATGCAATCAAATTAAATGTAAACTTTTTATTCTTCTATTAAAAACAAATAAGATAGCAACCTCCTTGCTAATTTAAGACTGCTTTTTAAAACATGGCATTATTAATCTAGGTATGTGAACCACAGTTTTGCAGACAGGGGTCATTTCATTAATGCAATGTCAAGAGAAACAGTTATTTGCACTAAAGCAACGCTGCAGCAGACTGTCTGCGTGAAGATATAGATGTGAATTTTGAATTAGAATTTAATTAGCTTTTTTTCTAATGCCAGAAATAACAAATATGCCTGATTAAAATTAATGATGATATATTAAGTAAGTGAAGGTTACCTAATTGCAACTTCAGTTTAAACAATGCCTGAATTGCCTAATCAAAAATTTTATGCCTCTTGCCTAAATGGTAATTGCTTATGAATTGCTGCTTTGCCACTCTGATTGCCCTTCTTAAAGTTCAGAAAATTACCGAAGCTCAGAATGCATCAAGCACACAGCATACGTAGCTGAGCCTTCCTCTGCTACTAAAGCACACAAAGAATTGCTTTTGCTATGAAGAAATTGAAGTGTTTTGCAAACAGTGACATCTCCATGGTTATCCAAGTAATGCTACCTTTGTTCTCACTGATGTAAATATACACATCATTTTATTTCAAAACATGCACATGGCATTTTGAGGTCACTAAAAGACCCAAAACAAAAATAATGGGTAGTGTAATATAGCTTGGTGAGATAAATATATTTTAAGCAGTAATCATAGTGCACTGCACTGTAAAGGAAATCAGAAAACACATTTCCAAAGTGAAGCAAATTGGGTTTGGGTCAATCCAAACAATAAATTTCCATTTCAATTCAAATGCTTTTTAAATAAATTGTAAATAAGAAGTAATTCTTCACATTTTTTCCAAACACAATTACTATCAACACCTCAGAAAGAAAACATCAGGCTTTCAAGAAGGTATACTCCTTCAAAAAGATTGCTTTGTCAAGTATTTTCTCTCCATGTCTATTTGATTTCCAGGTCCTCAGTTGGATGCCCAATCTTATTTACTAGAACATGTCCTGTACTAATACTTACATTTGAATGAAAATTTTTCACTGTATAGGACTGACTCGTATTAACATTTATGTATCTTGTTCATGTAGGAGCAAGAGTCTAAGGTAGGAATCTCCACTTTCACATAAACAGACTTGTGGAGTGCAGAAAAACGTGTGTATTTTGGAGCCTGGTATTTTTCAGTTTCCTGAGGAAACAGAAATACCGTAGGAGTATGTTAGTTACTTCTTGATGTTTCACCTTTGTGAAAACTAGAGTTTCATTGCAACAGTATGACCTGAACCTAGCCTTATTTCATGGCTGGGGCTGCCTCAGTAGCTTTGGTGAGCTCTTCAGAGCGATTTCCCAGCTAATTCAGCCACCAGTATGGGAAAATGTCCATTGTAAAATAGGGTTTGCCATCCTCCGCAAGCAGGGCCAAACTCAGTTATACCAGTTAGGTGGTGCTGTGATGGCCAGTCACAGTGGTGCAATTGGTCAATGAAGACAAATCCATAGTGGAATCACTCTGCCCCCAAGTGCGGTGCTCCATGTTCAGACTGAAAGTGGAGAGAAGCTGTTGTGGTGTTCAGCCTCCAATGTGCAAGGGTAACTCCGTCACAGGGTGTGATGCTTGGGGTCTTTCTTCAGGTCATATGCCTCTGCTGTACCATTTATTTGGGAATCACAGCTAATATGTTTAAATAATACCTGTCTAAAATATGGCTGCTCTGGCTGTTAAAATAGTCATTTCATTTTGCAGCTTCTCTCTGGATGTTTGCTGAGATGCTGAACCCCACAATTTGACCTCCTCTGAGAGACCAGAGAATGTAGGAAGGAAGCCAGACAGGAAAGCAAAAGAAAGGAGAAAAAGAAGCAAAACGGAGATCAAATCTGATTACGAGGAACATATAAATGCTGAAAAACTATGAAATTTGGCAGCCAGGATGCACTATTCTTTACCATTGAGCAACGACAAAGACTCCTTTTTTAGAATTCGCTGGAAGTTTTACAAACACTGTACACTGGTGTTTAAAATATACTGGTAACCAAGTCGCTTTCCAAGAATTCCATTGGGTGACTTGCCTTCCTAACAACAGTGTCCAGCTAACAAAGTGTATACTCAGTGGCACCCTATCAGAGCATCCTCTCCATTCTCTTCATCATCATTTGTGCCTGCAACACTGTGTGTAGTGGTATGTGTGTTTACTAAAGTCTGCTGGACTGAAGTTGCCCTTGCCTGTAGCTGTAATTAGTCTGATTGACAAGGGAGGATATTTATGTCAGTAGATGAAGCTCTGCAGATCTGAAACAGAATGCAGATTCTTCTGTCAGCTTTACTGGACTTAGCATATATAACATGACTTTCTAGTAAATCTCTCTAGTCTTCTGGTGAGGTTTATATAATCTGACTGTATAACATATTTTTTTTTAATTAATGATGTCATGCATATGTATTAATATAATCTGTAATGACTTCCTCCATGTGAATAAATACCCTACCTTTAAATGCTATTTGTGACCAATTTTATATCTTAGAAAAAAGTGTGAACGCTAATGTCTTTTGAAATATGCATTTTCAATGTATGTTAGTATCTGTCACACTATTATCATTAACTTTGTCTATTTCACATCCACTCAGTTGCTGTGATGAGAAAAGAGGATGGTTTGGGAGAACATCCAGCTCTGTATCACCAGTTCACCTGGATGCCCAAGTGGAGAACTTACCCTGTTCACACTGAGTACACAGGCACCAGTGACATCTCTTCAGATACTCCCTCTGAGCAAAGCACTCTGAAGTCTCTGAATCACTGCAATGGATCTGGGACCACCACATTTAATTTCACTGTCATTCTTATGCCTAAAACATTTTAAATAAATTTCTAGATGAAGGTTTAGATGTAGTCACAAAGGACCATCCTCTCAACCATGACTGTTAGGTGCAGCTTCCGCCACCTTCTCAGCCCAGAGTGGGGTGCTGGTGGTGGTCTCTAGGCTGTTCACAGACACAGAAGTGTGTAAAAGACACTGAAATGTGCCTCCTGATCCAACAGCCAGTTCCCATCCCCTCTGATGAAAGGGAAGAGTGAGGAGGGCTTTGGCCAGCTAGATGGATCCAATCCACTGTTAGCCACCTTACCAGCTCTGGATTCATTCACAAATTTTGCAAAAAGGCCTTGTTGTTAGCCTACAGACATCGCACTGGCTTGGTCCTCTTAGGTCAAACGGCTCAGATCAGGAGTTACAGCAACAGGGTGAGCGGACCTGGAAACCAAGGAACAGGGAGGCCAAGAGAGCCCAGGCAGGGCAGGAGTTACAAGGTCCAAAGACAGACTAGAGAGGAAGGTGCTGACATGGGCCCTGACTCCTAATTTTCCCTGTGGGTACCTCTCACGGGGCCGGGACTGGGAGAGGTAACTCCTTGGAGTATGCAGCCCCCGCTATGGGGCTGGCGTGCTCGTTGTGAGCGGTGAGCTCTGTGACCCCAAAAGCCCAGGCTGACAGGGGTATGTTCCTACAGCACCTAGCCGCTTTCAAAATGCGTTTCTGACTGTCACAGGACTACCAGGAAAAGGAAGGAGACCTGAAGGTGATACATTTTGGTACAGTTCGACATGAATCCGGTCTGCACTGACCACCAGTTATAGGACACGCATGTTAAAACCCCAGTGAAGAAGCAGAGGAAAATCACATTCCTTTGATTTTTTTTCTTCATAATGGTTTAAGCCCCAACATAAATGTCCCTCAATATCAATCCATTAAAGAGGAGTGTGGGGGACTATTCTGACTGCGTGTTTGTTGTGTGGGTTTTTTTTTAATTTAAAATTTAATATTTTTTTTTTTAATTTTACAATTTTAAAGTCTGTTTGGTTAGCCCATCCACTTAGCTCTACTCTGCTACAAAAAGCAGCTACTAGTATTTCATGGAGACCTAAGATTTTCCTACTGTTGGTTATTTTAACATAAGGTTCTTCAACAGGAGTTTTGGCTAGGTTTAATAATTATATGTGTGTCCTCAGAGCAATTAATGGACATTATTGGTTTTCAGTATTTCTAATAACCTTTCTTTCTAAAACCTGTGCTTTATAGCATCACAGAGGAATTCACTTGGAGAATATATACATTTTTAATTGCATATACTGCAACAATTATAACAGAATTGAATGCAAATAAAAATATGCAAGGGTGCACACCTTTGTATAGGTAGGAAATTAAACTAGAGTTTCCATTTAGCAAAAGAATCTAATAGTTGTAAAGAGGTAAAGATGACAATGATTGCTGGTATGGAGGTATTAATTTACCTGTTAATATGTGATATGAAAGATAATGAGGATAGGTTGACATCTGCTAATACAGACTTAAATGTGCATGCAGAGGCTATGGAATTAAAGTTTAAAAACCCTAGAGCTACATTTAAATTTGCCAGCTTAGAATTTGCTCCTTGGTTTGAAACTTGGAAAATAACATAGAATGATAATAACCATTTTTAACCGTCACATTGCACACAGCTGAAGTGGCTTGAGAAAAAGAAATTGAGCCTAGAGATCTGAAGTGGCTCAAGGCAGCACTTTAATGGCACGCTCTGAATACCGGGCACACGTCTGAATCCCAGGCCCTGGCCTGCTCCCAGCAAGAAGCTGATCTTCTAGGCAATAACACCACGTTCTCAACCTATCTGAATGACTTTCTAAGGATGCTCAGACTTTCAAGTGAACTTGGTCAAGTGGCATGCAAGCCTTGCATGATCTCTTGCACTTCTTTGTGAAACTACAGAAACTCCACGACTTTATAAGTTATACTTGGAGATTTGAGGTGAGCTGGAAAAGAAAGAAGTCTAAAGCATCAACCTTCAGTGAGTAGAAGCAAAGACACTTTTCAATTAGTGTGATTTGGGTTTTTTTCATTGTATTTTTTCTTGCACTCTCCAAGGTGAACATTTTTTAACAGAGCTTAACCTCTGTGTATGCTAATTAGCCTGAAAGAGAGAGAGCACACATTTAATTAGTGTTTGCTTTAGCTCTTTCCTCATTTGGTGGTTTCCTGGGTATTATTCAGAAAAATAAGGTCAGCCAATAAACTTGACTATGCCAAAAAAAACCCCAGCTGATTGCTGCTGGACATCTCTCTGTCTCTGCTGGCATCAGCCTTGCTCTAACCTTTCTCAGCACCCTACAGAATATGGGCCACATTTCCAGCAATGCCAGCCTTTGTCACTGCTCTGCTCCCAGAGGTTGCCCTCCGTATTGGGCAGAGGGTGGAAGTCTATTTACCCTTGTTTAATCCCATGTACATTTGCATGTGAAACCTGGTTTCTGCTACATATAGCATGCATATGACCACATATTCTGTCTTTATATAATTATACTTATATACTTATATATATACTTTATATACTTATATATAAAGGACTAGCAAAAGGCAATTAAAATTAAGTATGTAAACCACATCCAAAGCAGGAGTATGTCCGTTCATCCCCCAATGTCTGTCTTGTATGAGTCAAGACTAAACATGTTGCTTAAATGCTTACCACAAGGGTAGCAATAGTGTCATAGTAATATGGGTGATTTTCTTAGGTTTTTGGGGTTTTATTTAGCAAAGAAGTTCTCAAGAAAGAGGAGGGGAAAAAAAAAGAAAAAAGAAAAAAAAGCAAGCATGTTAAGTTTCATTCCATGGGTGGATTAGTTAGAACAGCCTCATATACTCCAGGACAGCCTTATAGAGCCAAGGTGTAACTGTCCTTCTTCGAGTACGGCTTTTTTCATAACACTTTCTTCCCTTTTCCAGGCATATCTGGCTATCAAAAATATAGATGTGACTACTGATGGTATCAAGGAGTTAATACCAACAGCAGGGTTATTGAGCATGGAATAGAGGACATCACAACTCCTGCTTTAGGAGTTATTTTGGAAACACTGCAGGAGGAAAAGTGACTGAAGATATGACTTTTGGCTGAAGACCAGAAACAACGCACCATATGCAAGAGTTCCTTGAGGCTGTAAGTGTACTGCCTTTCATTTTCAAGCTAGCTCATACATTGCATATTACATTATGCCATGTAAAAGGGTCCAGAGTATGAATTCCTCCTAAGACAGCTGAGTGGCAGTTGCCCTTCAATACCATTTCTAGGGCTCAGCTCTCACCCCATGATTAAAGCAGTAATAGCTCTCCCTGCTCTTGAACTAAAAAAATCACTGTGGGAATTTTTTGTTAGAGCCATAAGACTGCCAAACCTTTAAAGTATTCTTTTCAGATAAAAGTAATTTGTAACGGCCATGCTCTGGTTATGAATGACTAACAATTCAGAATTAAAACAACAGCATTAGGCATTCTGGTTGTTTGAAAAACTACCAGATTTCCACCATTTCTACATATCATGTAGAAATTCCAGTGATGCGCTACGGGGCAGAATTTTCTGCAGCAAAAGGCCAATAAGAATAGCAGTACCCTCTGCTGATAGAAATAAAAATCAGTAATTTACATAAACACCTTCTGGGAAATGCTGTGTTTGTGTATTATTTCCCCTGTGTTTGCAGCTGCTTTGTTTACTTTCCAGGTTAGCTGATGTTATATAGTTGATTAGTTTGCTTGTTTGCTTTTGTGCAAGATAAGAAATAATAAATTGAGGGGGGGTGGGGGGTGGGGGAACCAAAACCAAAAAAACCCACACCCAAACCAAATAGAAAACATAAAAAAGCCAGGTAACCATTTGCAGCACTCTTCATCTCCTACTATCAGGAAGAGGTATACTTTGGAAATACCAGACAGGATTTGCTTTTCTTGCCAGTCATAGACCCAGGCACCACAGAGACTTCTCTACTTGTTCTCAGAGTTCAGACAGTCCCACAGAGAACCAAGTACCCACCTATTCACAGCATGTTCATAGAAAGTCAAACCTTTTAGACTGTCAGTCTTCGTTAACATTGCATGATAGTTTATTTCACCGTGCCTCATCACCCCGCCGCTAAGGGTTCCCCCTCAGAAGAGGCAGAGCACACTCAGCCCTTCAAGGGGGTACAGCAGAGCTGCCAGATGAAGATGGGGGTCCCTCCTGGAAGTGACACCCCAGGCGGGTGGCAGGCACACTGCACCAGATCACACTGCCCCCCCCTGCTCTCACTGGTGTGAAAATATCTTCCCACTTTTAGCACCGAGGTGAACATTTCTTATTCAAGCAGCCAGTCAGAGGATGATGTTGTTTGCTTGTAAAATACCTGGGTCTATGTCAGACACAGCCTAGACTAAAGTAAATCAAAGTTTTGCTAGCTGTAAGAAAAGCACGCTGATGCAGCAAATAGCCACCACCAAGCTTCACTGCCTGTGCCTCACCACATCCTTTCTGCAGCCCACCACTCGTACTCGCTACTTTGTTCAGAAAGTCCCTGGAGAATTAGGTTTGAGGGAGAGAGGAAAATGAGGAAATGAGATTAGGAGTGGGAAAATAGCAACAGGAATTTCAGTTTCCTTCTTCTAGCGGGAGAAGTGAAGAAATTTGGGACAGATCCCACTCCTATCAAAGCCAATGACAAAATGCCCATTGACTTTAATGAGAACATGGTTGATTTGCTTTGGTTTTATTGTTTCTTATTTTCTAACTTCATCTTGTGGCTGGCTAGAAAGTTTGATTTCAAGTAGTTTCAAGTGTTGGTCACACTATTAATGTACTATAGACAAATCCCTTTCAATCCTATATTCTTATAAGATTGAGGCTGGCTCAAGCTGATTGCACGTAGCCTGAAAGCAAAACCCACTCTCAGGGATCAAGCTGTAGTACATTACTATGGTGAATTCCCTTTATTTTCAAGCTGCTTAATTAAGAAAAAAAGGATTTTAAAGGGACAGAACATAAGACAAGTATGGCAATTGCTACCTCAGACTTATCATTGGCTCCAGGAACAGTTCCAGGGCTACTGGTAATGGGTTTCTGGAAAGCTGAATTTAAAGGGGTGAACATTATGATGTAAAACATCAGGTCAGACTTTGGGGAAAATGTCAAAGAGAAATCAGCCTAATTGTGTAAACAAGGCAAACTAGGCAAACAAATCTATCTTGGCTGATGGAAGCCAGGAGTTTTTGTGACAGCCAGGTAAATTAAAGAAAAGCACATTTATTTCAGTGTTAAAGTTAATATAAAAGCAGAATTTTACTCAATGCTTTAGACACTCTTCTTAGAGGTAGATAGGTAGATGGGCAGACACAGAGAGAGATAAAGGGATCGATGGATAAAAAGATAAGAGAGACCGAAGATATTTTGACATGGCCATTGGGAATTAGTTATAAGAAGTTAAAGGTACTTAGTTAAGTTCAGTTTTTAAAGACCTGCTTGAGTTTGTGAGCTCTCAGCACCACTTCTTACTTTTGTTTGCTTTCTACTAATGACACAAGCAAGGTTTAAGGCTTCTCTATGCTTTCTGGGCTCAGTTTTGCCAGAAAGTGGTTTTACGTGAGTCTGCTTTTACTGTTAGTGCTTGTATTTCTGCTTACTGCTCTGTTTTGAACTTGTCATACATAAAGCCAGTGAGCAATTTCAACCAAATTCAACAAACTGTTCTGAAAATAAGTGAATAGACACCACCAGTGTCTCCGTCGTCTTTACCTTGTGCTTATTAGACATCAGACTCTGTTGTATGCTTAAGGGCACGAAACGTTGGCAAGCTAGGCTGCTGCTGTTTCAGGGTTTGTGGAGTTACTTTCTGCAGTGTTATGCAGTAACATCAAGTTGAAATGAAAAATGCAATCCCAAGTCTTACCAAGATGGCACAAGTTAAACTAACCAACAGTTTGATTTTCATCATTTACTCCATGTGTCTAAGTCACTGGCGACACAGCTGAAGAAAAGAGGCCACTGGATGTCGGGCAATGAAGTCCCTTCAGATTGCAAAGGAGCTCTCAGAGCTGTGTCTGAGTGCTGACTCGTTATGACATTTCTTCTGACAAGCACTTCTGGGTTTTGCAACACAGGGTTTATTTATGTGTATTGGAATAAGGGAGAGACAAGAAATAGATGGAAGACAGCTAGCTAGTCCTTTTTTTTTTTTGTAAAATTTTTGCATTCAATTGGCCAGACTTTCGACAGGATTTTCACTTGCTCATCTGGTTGTAGTTCTATCCATATGGATAGTAGGTCTGAAGGAGGACACAGTAGAAGTATGTCTGAGTAGCAGATTTGCATTATCAGAACACAAACTTCTGTGATATATGGGGAAACTCAGACACACAGCTGGGCTCTTTTTTTACTTATTCTGGCTTTCTGCAGGAATCTCTGGCTTCAACATGTTTCCTTCTGACTTATATTGGAGACAGTAGGCAAGAAATTTGGCAGCAGGGCTTCTGGCTTCATCTCACAATTAAGAATTTTTTCAGAAGAAAATTGAAGGACTCTCACCAGTGTCAGGGGAGAACATCTGTGCACAGTGACAGCATGGGTCTGTAAGTACTTCTGTGTCTGTTGCCCATCTTGACCTACACCATTGTTTGTTTTCTTAAGTAGGGGTTTAGATTTTTCAATAGGAATGAAAAAAAATCCCACTGGTAGAAAACACTTAACACGTGCTTTCCTGCAGCAGCTGTAGCTTCAGGTGAGTGGCCACTAGTCATTGGTACCAAATGAGCCCTCCAGGCAACCAACAGAGCAAAGAGACCTGACATACTCTCCTCCAGTGAGCAGCAATCACTGCTCCACTCTCCTGTGAAGAAAACCAGGAAAAGGAAAAACAGCAACCCAGATTCTGAAATACAGAAATGGATGGAGCAGAAAGATGAATCTTCTGCTTCATGAAGACAAGGAACGCTGGCAACTGTGAACAAGTCACAGGGCAAAGGGAGAGAAGGATAAACAAACAACGCAAGTAAGATTGACATTGAAAAAAGAAAGAGGGAAATTACCCTATTCATAAATAAAACTAATAAAATAATATGTATTAGAAGAAGCAGAAATAATTCTGTAAACATAAATAAACTAGTAAATGAGCAATAAAAGTCAGCCACAAAGAGCCAGTTGTGTCTTCTGATCTGATCTGGTGTCTAGAAGCTTTCCAGGAAAGTGTTCAAAGTTACCTTGCAAAAGCACCTAGCAGTTCCTCCAAAAACGATCTGTCAGAGAGAAGAATTTCTTTACAGGTTATGGTTTTATTTGTAAGAGGAGTCTTAATAAAGCCTTGGAATTTCCATTACTCAAAGTGAAATATATAGAACATTTTGTTTAATTCTTGTGTGTACTAAAAAGGAGAGGGCTGAGACCAGGAAGATGGAAGTGCCTGTGTTAATAATACAGTATCTGATTTATTTCTACTGGGCTTTTAAACGACAATATTTTGTTAAAATTTCTTTTCATCAATGACATCTGATTAAAAATCACAGTACCACATCGATTTTAAAGATGTATAAACTGACACCCCAATAGTTTAAGGGTTAGATTTCGCCATTCGTACTGGTGTTGAAAATTCTACAACCCACAGATGATTTTACTGGACCTACTAAACCACTGAGAGGTGTGAAATAGAATGCCGTAAGAATAACACTAGCAAAATTTTATTTGAATGGTTTGACAAAGTTATATTGCTGGGAAAAGGAACACAGACTTTTATTTCCCATTTCCTCACCACAAACACTAGTCAATGTGCCCTACATTCAGTTCAACATTACAAATACTTCTAAATTCATCACTTCTGAGGTTCATTCATTTGATCCTTTAGGGCACTGTCATAGCAAATGGCAAAGTTTTGCATTTTAGCCTGGTTGTTATTGCACTTTCTTCTTTTTTTTTTAATAAATTTTTCTTAAATAAATTGGAATGTCTGCATACTACCAGCTTCTTAAAGATTTAGTTGCGAACAATTATTGTCTCCTCTCAGAAGTCTTGCCCCCATATACATTTCATTCCGCTTCCCTTCTACTCCAGTGGGTGCAGAATGATCAGAAGAAATTGTATTCACTCAATTACCACGTAGTGTGACTACACAAAAAATCCTATCATCATCAAAGGCTATCAGATTGCAGCAGGGCAAATGCAGAAAAAAAAAGTATTAAGACTTCAGTTCATAAAGGTAGGTGATACAATCCTATTATCTAACTCCACACAAATTTCTTGTACTTCATGTTCTCTCTGAAACTCATGTAGCACTTTTTTTTTTCTTATGAAGACTCAAGAAAGTTGTAGTGAAAGGAGAGCCATGACTCAGACTCATGCTAACTAGCTGAGCGTTGACTCACTTCTCTAGAAGCAAATAATGTGCCCCTCCAAATAAAATAAGATGCTGACAGGTCATTTTATTCATTGCCTTTAGTGAAAAAAATGGCACAACTTAACCTGCTGGTGAATATTTGTTGCTGGTGAATATTTGTCCTAAGTTCTCTTCTATTTTGGTCCACAAGATATAGGAGATGCTATTAGTGATAGAACAAACATTTTTAGCTTGAACTGTCATAGCTCCTGCTTTCTAACTGCAGGGAACAAATGAGAGACCTTTCCAGAGTTGAAGCAGCTGTGGCACCAAGCTGCTTGGGATGGGCTGGAGATGAGACATAGTCTGTAGTACACTTGCAGGACCACGTTCTGCTGACCCACACCATTCCCAGCCTGGAACTCCTGTCAACTTACACAAGTGTACTCCAATTCAGTCCTTATCATGATAGGAACCTTTTTGTAACCCTTGGTAGAAATAAATCAAATACATTTCAAAATCGTCTGGAACTGAAAAATATTAAGGATCATTCTCTTTGTGCCCTAAACCTTAGGACCTTTCAGTCCTTCAGCCTTGAATCTCCTTTTCTGATTCAGAGCACAACTTCACCTCAGTAGAAACATCTTCTTCACAGACCCTAGGGTATGCTGCAATACTCACCTGAAAACAGTAAAAACTAAGGCAGCTAGATGCTGTGGTGCTCCACAGCTGTGCTTCTTGCTTGGTCTGTTCGACTCTCAGCATATTATTAGCTTTTCTACATAAAGTAGGGCTTGATTCTAAAATAGACCATAATAGTCTCTGAATTTATTCATGTTTTCATGCCAGAAAAGACAGGAAAATGGTAACCATTGGCCATTTCGGCCACGTGAAAATTCCATCTGTAACTTACAAAGGAAATAGCCTAAGCCTGGGTAAAGATACGCCCCAGAATCACAGATTCTGGTAACTCAACCTTGTTACTCAAGCTGAGAGGAGTGCCAAAGGGTCTGCAGTCCAACCTCCTGTTCAAGGCGGTGTCAGGTCTGAGATCAAGCCAGGTCAAGCAAGTCTTTATCTGGTCAGGTCTTCAAACACCCCTAAGGATGGAGACTGCACAACCTCCCTGGGCAGCCTCTACTACTGCTTGGCTTTCCTCAGCATCCAAATCTTCCCTGAAAATTTCACAGCAGTAAATAAAAAAGTAAGCTAACTCTGTGGGTGCTGTCATGTGTTTCATGTGCTGCTGTATCATTCCCTCCGTGTGCTTTCCCTGACCAAGGGTGTGTTGTTCCTGCAGCGCCCAACAGCTGCCTCTCCAGCTCATGGAGATAATTCCTCTGTATGTCAGTCCAGGTACTGATGCTACCCAAATTCTAGCTCCGATAGCTGTTTCATTGCCTAACAAAAACAACAGGACAGGAAGGAAGATATTCTACCAGAAAAATCTATGGAGCTTATTTGGCAAAGATTTTACAGTATATGGATGAGACGAAGGAAGTTACTGCTAGTTTCAACTTTCTGTAGTGGAATTTAGCATTCAGAAGTATGGCAAATGATGGTAGAAAGAATAATTCAAAACTCAGTTTGGCACCAAACAGATAGATTGCATAGATTTGGGTCAATATACTTGCTTCAGAGTCAAATCACAACTCAAATTTTCATTATCCATTAAAAAAAAAAAACCTGCACAGGCACTTGTTCTTTGGTATTGGTCCTACACATGGCAATTTATGGAGCTTTCATTTAGATTAATATCGATACACCGTTACAGACCAGCACTATAACTTCCACTTTACAGCACAAAATGAAATAGACCTAAAATTTAATCCAGTGTATTTTCTTAACTGTAAGTAAGACTGGCAATATTTCCCCCTCAAAGAATTCACACTAAAGTATAGGTTTTGGTTCACAGAATGCTGCTTAGAACTATCTAAAGGTAAATGCCTCCGGGCTTTTTTTTTACTTTCCCCACCCCACCCCACTCCCCAGTTACACAGAAATATGGTTATGGTCACAGGCGTGGAAATGTTGTTTTTGCATTACTATGAATGGCTGATTTTTTCCAAGTAGCATATTCCACAGCTTGGAAGCTAAAAGGCAGTGGGGCTGTATATAATCTTCTGAGAGCAGACAGATGGAGAACAGATTATCTAGTAAAGTAACTGCCATTATTCAACTGAACTCAGAAAACTCCACTTACATCTTTTCTAGCTTCCCTGAATCTACCTATCTAGTTTTTACCCAAATACCTTTTCCACAGGGTACCCAGACTACATCAGAGAGGGAAAAAAATGAATAATGTTGCTTCAGTACTGACAAATGCAGAAACATGCCATGCAGCATCGTAGGTGGAACATATGTCTTCTGGCTATTATGGAAGAGTTTCACCAATTGAAGAAGTAAAAGTAGTTCTGTGATGGTACAGATCAACTGCACATTTAGGAAAGGATTATAGATATTCAACAATAACAATCAACCCAGCATCCCACAAAAGCCAAATGAAGTGGAGGGAATTTTAGACAGATGACACCTGCTTATGTTTTATTGTTTCTAGGCAGGTAAGGAGTATATGTTTGCCTTCAAAACCTCATTAATCTCAATATTTCTGCTTCTGAAAAAGACTTCTCTTCCTCCCTTCACACTGTGGAGGTCAATCTGTGCTTGTTTCCATGCAAAGGCTTCCCCTGGATCACCACCAGACCACTTTTCTATCTGCCAGGTTGATTTTGCTATGGGCTTGCTGATTACTGTAGACTTCCAATAGTGCAGTTTGATATCGAAATACAGCATATGTTACTGCCATTTCTCCAGGGCGGCTGCAATCTTGTGTTTGTAGGTGGCAATCGTGCACCATCTCCAGGCTTGAGAGAGCTCTTCCTCCTCCCTGGGAGAGCAGCCCGCAACGCCTGCCAGAGACAGCAATGCCTGCCACCCCAGTTTTGCCCCAACTGCTAGATACCTTCAAATCCCCCCTCTGCCCTGCAAAAGGCAAAATGCACCTTCCACCTGGAAGTTGCCTCTCAGGCAAAATGAATCCTGGAAAAAAAATGGGGTTTCAACTCTTACTCTGCAAGCAAGTATGCACAGACATCATTACTATTTGCTCCAGCTTATGGTTTTAGTTGGCCATGTGTAAAACCGAAACGTACCGGAAAGAATTCACACCGTTTGCAAAAGAGCCTCAGAAAGTGCAGGTGAAAGGCTTGTGCAGAAGGAAAACACTGCTTCTGCCTCACCACTGATGCAAATTGCAAAAGCAGAATGTTGAAATACAATGTGGCATTTATAAAAGTTTAAGACATTAATAGCAGGTTAATTTCTTGTGCTTAAAGAAATGTGCTGACTTCCAGAGTTTATCTCTTCCACTTTACTATATTATTATGTTAATGCATAAGTGCTCACATATTTTGGAGCCAAAGGAAGCACACTCCATTCCACATAAATTTTTAGAAAAATCAACATTATAGAATCAAACATAATGTTAACATGCATGTTCTCCCGTGTTATACACTCAGTACTCCTAATTATTGTAGCTAATTACCTTGTGGAAGCTTTCTGCAAAACATATTTTTCCTTTAAATCCAACTACATCTAAGTTCCAGAAAACCTGGGATGTGAACAAAAGTTGTTTCATTCCAAGTATGCAAAGCATTAACCACAGCCTTGGAGCAAGAGAGAAGGTTTTAAGATGAGTTATTAAGGAGAACGTGTGTGGGAATTCTGGCGCTCCCATTTAGAGAGTGGGAAGGGTTTGTACGCAGTGCTTTCAACTCAACATCACCTTGTTTGGTTTAGGGCTGGCGAGGATTTTCATGTCTGAGAAGCCCTTTCAGCTCATCGCTCTGGTCTATTCCTGGACCAAGCAGCCCACTGGCTTGCTGGGTCATGATGGCAGAGGGAAGAAATCTCTGCTTTAAAGACGTGAACACAAATGCTCCTGAACTCCACTTTGACCAGTGCCACTGCTTGGCCCTCACATAGTGCCTTACAGCCTTTCATCGAAACTCGTCCCTGAGTGTGATTTATAACCGCAAAACTCACTCTAAGATTAAAATCCCATTCACGTGACTATGGGGATGACATTTAAGCCACTATTTCCTGATGGGTCAAGCGGTGACAGAACACTTGTGGGTTTGGGCAGTGATTTGAATTATCTCAACTTCTTTTTTTTTTTTTTTTTTTTTTTTTTTTTTTTTTTTTTTTTCCCCCAGTGTTTTGAGGCAGGTAAGACTGTCCAAAACTTCAGAAAATTGCTAACTGGATGTATTAAATGAACGACCCACGAGCAAGTGAAAGGGCATTCTAGTTACCGTACATTTGTTTGGGTGAAATTCACTACAATGGGGATCATATTCACTTACTTTTCCCTTCATACACGGATCAGAAAATTTTATAGCAGGGAAGTATTTCTTACATTAGGATCTCTACAGCCTGATGCTATAAGCACCCTCTGAAGCTGCTGTCATTCTGGCAGTGCTATAAGAAGGACAGGCAGCCATTGCCACTGCAGACTTGGCCCTCAAGGAAGGAAAAGTGGTTTGGCCAAGGTTGAAATTTGGTGCTGTGAAGAAAGGTCAACCACCTACACAGTGGACCAAGATGAAAAACTCTTGTAGCGAGAATAATGATTTCCTCATTAGGATCTTCCTCATTCTTTGCCAGGAAAGGGTTTAAATAATCCAGAAAGGACACAAAGCCCAAAATAAGGATTTTGATGGTCATGAATTGTGTGTGTATATATACACAGAAAAAAACAACCAGATTTTACATGAAAAATAAATTAGACTTGGGCAATGTGTAGGAACCTGAGTTCACAGGGCAAACTAAGCAGCAAGGATCAAGCTGACAGAGGCTCACACTACAACGTTCACACAGGTCTTGTCCACCATGCCTGAGAGAGAAAGGAAAGAGGAGGAGAAGGAGAGGGAGAAGGAAAGGAAGAAGCTTCTGTTCATCTTGCAGATATCTCTTCACTGGCTAAAAGAAATAATAAATGCAGGCCATGATGATCTTTTGCATCACTTGCAGTTGGAACAAAACCAACTGCTTGTACACAACTTTAAAAATATGTGGTCTATGGCAACTGCTCTCTCACCAGTACCTACAACTGGTCAATGAAGTAGTGAGGGGCGTTACAGGCACAGCTGTATTTTAGCTTCTGAATGACAAACTTCTGATTTTCCCATCCTTACAGTTCGCAGGAGTCCAAGCTGCAGCGTTTAGTAAACTTGACAGGTTCTTTAAAGACATTTTAGCATAGTATCAATCTTTGATTGAATCCATAATGAATATTTTTTTCCATAAAATGGGTCCATATGTGACTTTTTTCCCTAATTTTGAAACATTACGACTGTGCTAATATTAGCACTTACAGCTGAATTATCTATAGCACAAAGTAACAGAAACAAACTATATATATATATAGTCTCTCTCTTGATTTAGCATCTGCAGATGCTGAAGGCATTCTTTAGGTCATCAAGTACATTAAGTAAATGTCTCCTGTTATATTTGTATATGGCATACCTACATGTACACACTGGTGTTAAATGGACAATACTGCACGTGAAGCTGAGCACGTGTAGCATTTTCAAAACTGTGCCTTTGTCCTCTTCTACTGCATTTTCCTCCACATCAAGATACTTTCAATCTCAGTCATTTGGGATAGAAATATGTAAAAATTAATTCCTTCATTTTCTGGATAGCCTGTCTTACTTGTATTTGTCCTCATCAGCTGCTTCTAGCAAAACAGGTGCTTTAGCATCATCCAACCAAAACTCACCCAATAAATTCATATATCCTGATAGATCAAGAATGGCTTTCAGAGTGAAAAGAATGACTCTTCTAACATCTAAAACCCCCACATGTTAACATTTCAGTTTGAGAGCATACCAGTACTGCAGATCATACTGTAAGAGAGAAAAATATATATTGATTCTGAAAAAGTTAACCTGGGTACTGGAAGATGTCAAGCAGCATCACAAAACTGAGAAAAAACTTATTCTGTCAAGATATAGGACGCTTAAACTTCATGCTGCCACGGCTAACTGTCTATATTCACCCTTACAGAACTGCTATTTTTGATGTACTCTTAAGAAATATTATTTTTTATTGAGAAAAATGATAAAATGGCAACATTTTTATGTGTTTATAATAACATTTTTTCTCACCCTACTCAAGTAACCTGCAACTTCTGTTAACTTACTGCAAGTTACATTGCTGAGAGCTTTTTGTTGTTTGGTTGGGGTTTTTTTAATTCAGAAGAAAAGAGGGGGGAAATTGCATACTGGAGTAAGCAAGTCTTCCAGATAAAATAGAGATACGGTAAAGAAAAACACCACCACATTTACAGACAGCTCTATTACTTCCTTGGAAAAGAATGTCTTGAAAGCTCAAAGAATATTATTTCTCTTCGTGTCTTTATCTGATTCCCTTATTTAATACCTGAAATGTTTTGTGGTAGAAGTTGTACAGTGAAGAGTACATCACAAAAATCAGTTATTATTGCAGTTTGCCGTGAAATCTTGTTCTTTTGCTCTGCTGGACTTCTGGATGAAGAAGTATTGCTGATAGACCCTTTTGGGGGTATCTGTGGGAAAGGTGTTATAATTAGGAGCAGTAAATAAGCTCTAAAGCTTTTTTAGAGGTTTTTTCTTCTCTTCCATATTCTTACCTCTCAGCAGACACAGATACTCCACTGTCAAATTCTATGTTGCTAAAAAATACCGAGATTGAAAATGCCATCAGAAGCAGGAGAAAAGCAAGGATTTATTTTTTTCACTGTGAAGGCAAGTTGGGTTGAAATGAACTCCACATCAAACATCTACTTCGGCAGCAATAGTTTCATTCAATAAGAATTTCTGGCTCCCCCACCGGACAAAATACACTTCATACAGCAAATTGTAGCTTGCCTCCGGAATGTTTTAACATGTCACAAGTACTTTAAAGAGAAACAGCTGAATTCTGTCTTCTCTCTTATATGTATTTATTACAGTTTATATTTAGATTTCAGAACAATTACTTGTTAGTAATGGATAGAGCTTGTCTTCACTTTCCACACCAGTCAGGGGTGCCGGGGGGCAGCAGGGGCAGGAGGTGGGTGGGGGTGCTGCTTCCCTGCTGGTGCTGCCTCTGCAGCCAGGAGGGGGTCTGGCTGCCCCGGGGTCTCTCACCCACCCTCAGCCCTTTCACCTTGGGCTTCAGCAGGTCATTTCAGCACTGCTGGACCTTCAGCACATCATATGCTACATGGCTCTCCTTCAGTGCCAGCTGGAGACAGGAGGGTTCACCTGAGCCTTATCACGTTGGCTTTTATATGATAGTGCATCACTAACTAGCAAAAACGATGATGCCTATTAGTGATGATACAGCTCAGTCCTCACCTGCATCTGCATTTTTCACAACTGCAGCAAAACTACCATCCACTACATATCCTGAGAGGAACACGGTGTAAAATAAATTAAAAACAGAAGTAAGACAGGCCCAGGAGTTTCTTTTTAAGTTTTTCTTAATATAACTCCCACTCCAGCAAGCTGTATTTGGTTCTTCTGCCCATTCCTTTCCTTTGACTGGAAAAAAATTGCTGTTTATTGATATTAGGCATTGATTAGAAGGGAGAGCAAATGAAGTGTATATTGTTTTCTTCCTGGCTCACAAAATCAGCCTGAAGCAGATTTTAGCCTGTTATGGATCATTTAATCAGCACAAGAGCCATCCGATGAATCCTGTGGGAGTTTTGGTGGGGTTCATTTTGGGGTGTGTTTTGGGGTTTTTTGTTTGTTTGTTTTCTCTGGCATGGAGATGCTGGAAATGAATGAAAGAACCATTTCTGTATTAATAGCACTCTCTTGTTATATCAGCAGCAAGTAAATCTGACATTTATTTTGAAATGAGAAAGAAAGGAAAGAAGAAAGCAAGGAAAGAATAATAGCTATCAGATGTTGGTTTTGTAGGATGAAGGGAAAGCATCTTTCTGTATTTTTGTAACTCAAGGTCTGTTTACAAGTGTAGTTGAAATATGTGGTCTTCTTGGAAGGTAACTCTTCAACGATGACATATTTTCAGCTTCATCCTGGAGAAATAGTTACAATAATTTGAGATATTTCACTTCCCATGCAGTAAAATAACTTAGCAGTTATCAGAAAGGTAGGCAAGCTTCGCCAGTTTGCTGAGGAAGAAAAGTAGGGAAGGAAAGGAAGAAAAAAAGAACATGCAAAGCATGGTCCTGCATTCGCCTTAGTAGAAGTCCTCTCAATTCACTCCCAGGGAATAAATGAGGAATTGGGAAGGTTTATCACCATTTTTCCTAGGAAGCACAATCTGATAACAAAAGATGTGCTAATTAAGTGTTAACAGTCCTAATTAAGTGCCAATATCTCTAATTATTGGGAAAGAAGTGGAGAAAGATTAATTTTTTACTTGATCTTCACTTTTTAATTTATTTTGTTACAACACTTCAGTGACAGACACTGGATGACCACTGGAACTTCACCTGAAAGCTCCAACACCTGGTTTTTTTCTCTTTTCAGGAAATAAATTCTTTTCCCAGGTGTCTTTTGAAGGAGCACATGTCTAGGCTTTTAAATGTGGCATGCATATAGAGATCCTGTTTTCAGGTGTATTTGCTTGCCTGCTTTTAAAGATAGGTAAAATGCTGGAAATATATATTTAATGTTTTTAAAAATATTTATAGGTTTGTTGCCAATTCCTTGGCTTTGCTTCTAGTAAGATTGCAAGTATTATTGAGTATCTTGATGACTTCAAGCCACCTTTCAAATTATTTTAAGCTTTACTTTACACTGTTCTTTATTGGTTTTAATGAAAAAAAGGCGGAAATTGCTTTCTTCATTTTTAAATAAGAAGTATTAATTTATCATTTTCTATAGTCCTTTAAGTTGTCTCAACAGATACATGCAGGCAGCATAAGAGATGCTGAGAGATGATAATGTAACATGCTGTTTTGGAAGAGAAGCACAATAGGATCAAATGAATTTTTCCACAGGAGGAAGCATCTGATCAGGTACCTTGGTAGTAACTCCACCCAGTAGAGTATACTAGGAGGTCGAGAAGAAAGCTGTGAAAAGTAATTTGGATTATTATGTAGTCTCACTCAGCTGGCTGATATACCAGAAGGGTTTTTTGTCATCCCCAGTTAAAGAAGAGATTTGAAATATGTACAGATAGTTTTATCTGCATACATGCATACATGTGCATATACTTATATATACATATAAGTATACAGATAGTTATAAAAGTCTTTTCTAATATGATTTATCCTGGGGTTTTTTTTTTCCACCTTCATATAACATTTTGAAATAACATGAATGCTGGTGCATTGAGGAGCTGTCATCACTGAGCTGAGAGGTGGCTTTCACACTTCCCCGGGCTGTCAGCAGACTTGCAAAAGTAGATGGAAAAGCCCGTGGGCAAATTAAACGCCTTTTCTTTGGTTTGCAGCAGATGGGTCCTGACAGTTTCAGCCAGACACCTGGCGATGCCTGCACGGGTGCCAGAGGGGCAGGCACAGAGGTGTGGGGAGGAGAT
Organism: Falco cherrug; assembly: GCF_023634085.1. Taxonomy (NCBI): domain Eukaryota; kingdom Metazoa; phylum Chordata; class Aves; order Falconiformes; family Falconidae; genus Falco; species Falco cherrug. The sequence goes on along the minus strand of NC_073702.1, from coordinate 83,758,858 downwards.
GCGACGTGTGCCCCATCCTCAGCTGTCCCCAGCCTGAGCAGGACCTCTCCACTGACCCTGTCACTGGGCTCTGGGTACTCATCAACTTCAAAGCTGCCTGGTAAGCAGTTGGGAAATGGCCTGCTCCCTGCCCAAAACAGGTTCCTTCATTTTCAGAGCAGTTTTAAGGATCATCATAGAAAAACACACAGCTGCACACACACAGCAAAAATCCTCCAGAGCTCAGTCATGCCTCCCTGCTCAGCTACTACCAGCTCATGTCCATCACAACCATGGCAAGAACAGCAGCCACATGTTTCTGCCTTGGGCTTAACTGTGTTGTTTTCTGTGGGTTTTTTTTTTTTCCTGGAAAGCTTATTCATAATAATCCACATGCAACAGGAAGAAAAACCTTTCACTTTCATTTGTAGCATGTTTCTTTAACAAAATCAATATCCATTTCCAAGACATGTTTGTCTTGTGTATTGATCTTGTACCTCCAGCTTCTGTTTTATCTGCATGTTTCAGCTCCGTGGTCACTTAAGAGATTTCTAGATAAAAATTTCAGTATGTGAGATTATCCTGATTAGGGTTTAAACAGCTTAAGGGTAAAATAGGAAAGTTATTTATGTAAGTGCATGTACACCCACGAACACATGACTTTGGTAGTGTAAGGTTGTGTAGGGTTATAAAACCACCCTATATAGCTGGCATGAGCAAACCAGTTCAGTGTTGAAGTCAAAAGGTGGTTATGCTTGGACTTAAGTAGAGGAAAGCTAGGAAAATATTTGCAAAGATAGGGTGGATAAGACCCTCTTTTTTTTTTCTTCTGCTGAGAACAATATTTTGCAAGCTTTTTCCATATTTTTTTAAATTGTTTGGAATTATGTGTTTAATATGTCCTTGGTAAAACGCTATCTTTTACATATGGGAAAATATAATTTCCATAAGCATACTACATCAAGTTAATAGAACATTTTAATATGACAGTAAGTATATATCACTTATTGTGCATAATGGCATTTATGATTAACTGAAATCCATGGCTTTTTTAAAAAAAGACACAGCACAAAAATCTGCTGGAAAAAGGATGAGAGCACCAGACAATGCTAAAAACTATTGCATGTAGATTGGAAAACGTCCAGACATCCATTAAATAGCTGAGCCCTTGTGCTTGTGTTGTGGTTTAATCCCAGCCAGCAGCTAAGCATCATGCAGCCACTCACTCACCCAGCCCCAAAGGGAAGGGGAGGGGAATTGGGGGAAAAAGTAAAACCCATGGGTTGAGGTATGAACACTTTAATAATTGAAATAAAATATAATAATAACATAATTGCATTGAAAAGGGACATAACAGAGAGAAATAAAACCCAAGGAAGACAAGTGATGCACAATACAGTTGTTTACTGCCCACTAACAGATGCGCAGCCAGTCCCCGAGAAGCAAAGGGCCCCTCCCAGCCAGCTGCCCCCAGTTTATATACTGGGCATGATGCTCTATGGTATGGCATAGCCCTTTGGCTAGTTGGGGTCAGCTGTCCTGGCCCTGCTCCCTCCCAGCTCCTTGTGGACCTGCTCACTGGCAGAGCCTGGGAAACTGGAGAGTCCTTGAGGTAGGGTCAGCACGGCTTGGCAACAGCTAAATCATCGCTGTGTTATCAACGTTATTCTCATACTAAATCCAAACCCACAGCCCTGTACCAGCTACTAGGAGCTGAAACCAGGACAGCTTGTTATACACAGGTTTTTACCTTTGAAATGCATGTCATTAATCCTCTGTTTCTACATAGATGCAGAATTATATATTTCTATATGTGTGTGTGTGCATGTGATCCAGGCTTACTACTAGACAAATAAAAAAAAGAAACTCAAATAACAAATACATTTCCTTCTTGCAGAGGCATGAAGGCAGTGGGCTGATCAGCATTGATAACTTGCAGCTGTGGCCTTGCCTCAGGGGCAGTGGGTTGATTGACATGGATGATGTGCAGCTGTAGCTCATTCCGCTAAGTGGTTAAATAGCCCTGAGGATGGTGGGAGAGGGGATCAGATGGATGAGAAGCAGTGTGGTCTGGCTTCTGGAGGAAGGAGCTGCAGCATGGATGGTGGAATCTGACTGATGGTAAAAGCTTTGTTGCAGCCTACTAGTTTGTTTGTGCTGCAACACCTTCTGGTGAAAACAAAGAAGAAAGAATAAGCCTAAGTTGTAAGAATCATTCTTATCTTTACCTAAAGAGGCTGGGAAGTGAAAATTTATTTGCAAAAGTTCCTAGCAAAATCTGATCTGTTGCGTTCTTTCTCCTTAATTATGAATTTCTCTATTGTGAATTCCCAGAGTGTTTATTCCTGCCTGCACTTCCCAGATGGCTATCTCACCACTCAGCTTTTATCAGGTCTTCTGCACATATTGATGGGTGCTTATTGGTAGAAGGTTTTGTAATCTAAATGTGTGCAGCATATTGGTTACAGGGTACTTCAGCAGAACCAGGACTGGGGCTAACAGCGTGCTGGACAGGGTGACTTTTCAGGGGACTGGGATAGTGGGTCAGGTCAGCTATTTTTTTGTGTCACAGCCTGTAGGGCTCCGTGCTGCCTTGCATTTACTTTGTCAACTGTCACCTCGTCCATTTTGCACTTAGATGAACTTTGTGTCATTTGTTCAGCACTTCCCCTATAAATCTTGTGTGTGAGCATTTTGACGTGCTCTTTCTGACAAAATGGCAATCTCAAAGTTCCTATATAGCCTTAGATCCCTTCAAGGTGCTATTGTCTTTATATTTTTAATAGGCTTCTGAGTTTATTTTGTGGAAAGTGGGAGGAAATTATTTTTGGTCGGAAATGTTTCTCTACTCTGTTCATACATTTTCCCACTCAGTGTTCAGTAAGTCAGTCACAGCCTCTGCTTTGAAGCAAGTCTACTTTCAGGCACACTATACCCACTAAGTCATTAGCAATTCAGTGACTATCTCTGTCACGTACATTACAAAGCTCCTCAGGGCATTTCAATATATTATCTCGGGGGGAAAAAAAATCAAACCCAAACCCCAATCTCTCATCGATACCTTTCTTTCCAAATTCCATGTCTTCCAAGCTAACAACGCCAAAATGACAGTCAAAAACAAGTGGTTCACCCTTCTGCAGCAGCAAAGGAGCAGTAAGATTTATCCTGTGTTCAACATACAGAACCATTTTGTACCTGTTATAGATTCTATATGTAATACTTCTATTTTCTAATATTCTGATGTTCAATATTTTAGCAAAACTAAATAAGATTGCCTGGATCTGTTAGTATTTTAATACAACTTCAGGAAAGATATAAAAATTTTAAAGTTATGGTATAACAGCTCGTAATGCAAATACCTTAATTATAATGTGCTCTTTCCTGGAGGATGGTCCTCTTGCTCAGATACTTCAAAGTTTCCTGTTAAAGTAATTTTCACATGCATAAGAAATGCCAGATAAGTCTCGGCTTAACCATGGACTGAGGAAAGGGCTTTCCCTTCAGGCTAATATATGGTAAGTCACAACTCCAGATATAAGAAGAATATAAGTTATGAAACTCTATGACAGGTCCCCTTTTAATATTTCCAAGATGAATTTTGGGAATTGATTATCCGTGTAAGACACAAAACCTGGAGATAACCTTTCTCCCATTGGTACTGGAAAGGGAGTACTGATAACATCCTGGAAAAAAAAAATGTTTCTCTCAAGTGCATTGCTCTTATGAAAATGTATAGACAAGGAGAAGGTTTAAGTATGAGAGCACATGCAGTTTTGCCAGCAGCTCCTCATGAACTGCAGCACCTCATCACTGAAGTTTCATGCTCTGCTCCACTTCTCATTGACTGTATTCCCCAAGTACAAGGACCATACTTCATATTAAAGACCCCATTAGTCATGGTGTCACTACCTCTATGTTGCTCTAGCTTATCCAGAAGTCAGGAGGTGATGGACAGAGCTACTCCATCTCCTTTGCTAGGGAAGTGATAACCATTCACACAACATCCTCCTCCCTGAAAAGGCACGACATGTTGTAATTCTTACATTACTAAAGGACTGCAAGTATTCAAGATGACTAGGCATATCCACAAAGTTATATTCCCATGTTCTTCAGTCTTATGAGGAGTTCATGGCTTCCCCTTCTCTTTTTTCTATTTTCTGGTCTGCCAGTAATCACATATGCTTTTTTTCAGATTTTTGCTGCTTTTTCCCATTCATAGATATACTTCAAAAATATTTAGTTTTATTACCCTCATGAAACAATATTAAAGGGGTAGGAAGTTAACCTGAATAAAACATAATTCTGCTTTTATTTCCCCTATTCAGGACAACTTGGGATGCTTGGAAGTTATAATTTGTGTTAATGCAAATTATAACTCGGTGTATGATGTGTAAAGAATCATGAAAAGTTGTTTGGTCATCTTCTCCCACTCTACCTTCTGCTCTGCTAGGCTGGCTTATGAGAACATACCTCTCTAAATAGGTCTTTTTCTTCCTCAAGAAATTAACCATTGTTCCTTTACAGAACCCCCTCAGCAGGAAGCTGCTGGAATTTCTCCATCAGCAGATGGAATGAAAGAGCAGAACGTAAAGATTTTATCATACTGAGTGTGGTGCCCTGAGATACATTGAGAAAACCCACTGTGGTAGTAGTAATCACAATAGGAGGTAATACACTTTTGTAATAGAAGGAAAGACCTATAAATACCATGGGCTAAATGTGAATTAAAATGCAATTTTTTTGCCTATTCCATTTTTAAGGTCCTATTAGATTTGCCTCTGGTATGTTTACTCCCCCTTTTCTGGTTGTAGATACAAGCTGTGGTAATTTTTCTGAAATAATTAGAACTAATCACCACCATAGCAGCAACGGTATGATTAATGCCCCATGCTGCCCTCCATTCTACATTGAGAACGTACCCACATCCAAAGAAAACAGTATATATTACTTTACTACCGCTTGTTGCTTTCTTATGGTGTCTAGGCAGTGCAGAGCCACTGGAAGTCCTCCAAATATTGCAAGCTTCAGGAGAAAATTAGGTTTTCAGAGAGTCTACCTTTTATAGTTCTTTGCAAAAGCACTGAAAAACAATCTTACAGTTCTCATTATAAAGTTCTGGTATCAACATCTCTGTACCTGGCTAATCAGATGGTTCAGAAGATATCTGTAGTGAAGTGTAAATATGCTGTCTTTCCATAACATCACTGACCTGCCGGATCTTATTTTTTTTTAATGCAGTAGGAAATGCTGTGCTATTGAACAGGTTTCTCTTTCCATGAAATTTCTGATGATTTCAGATAACTTCTACTATCAGCGTTCTTGTGACACATTGTGGATTACCTAGGATAGCTTGACCAACCCAACTCCATCTCTCAACTTTAACTGCTCTTGGACCTTCTGTCTGAGAACTTAGGTCTTCATGTTCTTGCCATTACCTTTCTTGGGTCGTAATAACTGACAGATATATATATGTTATTCCAACCCCTCCTCCGGTAGACCACTGAATTCTACAGGTTCCTAAAATCACTTTGGTCATCTCATTGGCTGGATCATTTTTGTGGGGAAGAGAAGGAGGTGTTGCTGTTGCTGCTCTTTCAGGAACAAGGGTTATTCAGTGAAAACAAAACCTATGTGGGAATGATAGCTTCTTTTGTGTATGTGCTTCTCTTATTTAGTAGTCACTCACCCGTTGCAAGGATGGCCCAGGTTGTGCCAAGGCCCAGGGGACAGATTTCTTTTCATTGTTTCATACCTGTGGGTTCTCTGATTGTGTCTCCCTCTAAGGTCAGGGCAGTACTGAGACAAGTCCACAAGCTTATTCCTGAATAATTTGTATATAATATTTCAGAATAAGTTGCAACTAGTGTTTCAGTACTTCAGTTTCATTGCCTTTCAACAGCTTCCATACTACCCATTCATGCAAGGAGAGAAAAGGTTATAAAATTATCTCAATACTCTTAAAAGATCCTTGATAATACACGACACCACATGTTTCGGATTTTCCATGGTTTTGCTCACCAAAACGCAGAATTCTTGTGCTTCCCTTTGTTGTTTATTCCTGGAGTGAGATTCTTAAACAGTTGTCACAGTTCATTTCATTGCAGTGGATAAAACAATCCTAAAATGCAAATACTTTTCAAACTATGCTCTCTGCAATATTTTCTGAATCCTTCTGGGTGAAAGGCTGTGTGTAAGTATGTCTGTCATCATTACCTGTCTCCAAAGTATGGATGCAGAAGACATTCTTAGCCAGTAGCCTGATTATGCCGAGTGCCGAAATAGTTGACAAATTGAAATGAGATTTCCTACTGGCCTTCTATCAATCAGAGGATGAGAATGGCATCCTGTGAGCAAACAATATTGTAGGCAATTTGCATGGAAATTAGATATTTAAGCATTTTAAGCTGTTGTACTATTCATAAGAAAGCATAGTGCAAAAGGAATGATAGAAATAATACCGACCCTCTATGTGAGCGTTATCCCACACAAGCGTGGTGTTTCAGAGATGCATCATGCAGAACCAGGCAGTGTTTTCCTGATCAGTAAAGACATCAAAGGAAGTATGGGGGAAGCTGTAGGAGCAGGCAATCTGCATACAAGAGTACAATAATGATTTAGACCAGAGGCATGATAGCCTAAATGAAAAATGAAATTTTAATGTAAAAGGATAGAACTTGAACAGCTAGTGTTGTTCTTGAAATAGCAAAATAAAACAGATTGAGATATTTGTTTTGCATCAGTTGTGATGGATGTGCTAAAGCACATTCCAGGTTACTAAGGGAAGTGGCTACTGAAATCTCAGTGATCATAGCATTGTCTGTGAATATACAGGAACAAAAAAGGAAATTGAATAGTGGAACTGCTTTTAGAAAAGGGGGGGAAGTAGGATTTTGGGACTTGCAGATGTAATCAGATCAATTTTGATTTCCAGAATAACACTGGAACAAACAAGTGAACTCTGATCATCTAGAAGAAAAGCAATTAAATGAGTAATGTTCAATCTGGACCAGTAAAAAGCAAATCACATCTGGTAAATCTCATAAGCAATCTGTGGAAAATGTTGTTTAGATGGAAGCACTGCAGCATGGATCCAATGACTGGACAAACCTTCCTAAAAGAGTAAGTATCAATACCAGAATGGAAGGATGTGCAAGTGAGATCCTGTAAAGCCTAATATTTCATTAATAGGCAAGATGAAAGAACAGAGATAGTGCTAATTACATTTGTAGATGCTTCCAAGCTGGGAGGGACTGCTGAAAGATTACTTCAAATTTAAAATTACCTTGTCAAACTGGAGACAATTTAAAAGAAAATCTAATTCAAGAAATACAAGGTACTATGCTTCCGCAGAAATACTTGCTCATGCAGGATTTGGAGCAATTGGCTAAACAGCAGAAAACTTCCTGGGTGTAATAGCAAATCTAATTTAAACACAAACCAGCAATATTGTGCTGTAGCAATAAGGAAACCCCCTAGAGGGATGTATACACAGGGGTACAACTATGGGACAGTAAATAACCCTTTTGTTATTCAGCTTTGTGAAGGTCTCAGCTGGAGTACCTTGTCTATCTTCAACCCTTCAAGACAGATGGGAAGACTAGTGGAAAGCAGTCATCACAAATTTAGAAAGTCTGATGACATGAGGAAAGGATGAAGCTAGGCGTTGAATAATATAAAGAAGAAAGTGTAAACAATTTTTTAATTATTTAAGATATGCCTGCAAAGATGAGGCATAGGTAATTACTGAGTCACATTTCTTGGAGGAGGTCTAGTACCTCTCTGTCAGTGGATTTTGAGCACCAGTTTGCAGCCTTTCCCAGGCCTGTGATTCCAGTTTAATCATAAACTGGTGTGCATATTTCTGCTGTGTTCCATGTGTTAATTCTTATGCCCAGGTACAGATAGGTATTTATACCTCTTTGAATCTGAATAATTTGTGCACAGAAGAGAAGTTCTCAGAGTTTAGTGCTGTGCCTGACACAGACAGGAGCCTCACTCTGCTACCAAGCAGTTTGGAGTCAGGATTTCAACTACAGCTTGGATACCAAGTAGTAACACTTGGCTATGGCGGAAAAAGAACTTTCATTGAATTAGTTTTGTCTTCTCATGGATTTAAGTTATTCTTTAGCCATATATCTACAGATTTCTATACAAGCAGTCTAAAATAAAATACAGAAACAGCTAGCACTGCTTGACCTCTTGCAAAGCTCAGTTTACTGGGAGCCAAGTAAGGCAGTCAACTGATATGGGACAGTTAATCCTTTGCTATATTTTTTTCATAGCACATAATGGGTTTTTTGTGACAGAAATATGACCAACTGATACTTTCTTTAGTGTGCAATCATACTGGCACATACCGCGGTTAGGTATAATACTGCAATGAAATGTCATACGCTGCCCAGTTCTAAAATCTTTGGGGAATAAAACTCAGTGTTAAACTGATAAGAACCTTCTGTCAATTGATTAAGAAGAAATTTAATGTATCTTGTTGCAGTTGGGTTGTGTTAAATGAACATCAGTTTTAGGGGAAAAAAAGCATATAGGAACGCTTGCCATAGGATTAGGCACTTGCCATAGGATTAGGTTCAGGCAGCACAAATACATAAATTCTGTTTGATTAAACAGTTTCATGGAATTATTTATCAGCAAACACATAGGCTTAAAGGTCATAGTCGGATAGCTGATGCTGTGACAATGTGCTGCAAAGCCAAATAGTGCAAAGGTGGCTAGCAGAAAATGATGCATAAAGATGGCTCATGCATCATAAGAGATTAGGAGAAAAAGTTAGAGTTAAATAATACTGTGAGGGAAATCAAAGAAGTGATGATTCAAAGGGAGAAAATGAGAAATTTTCCGAAAGCATCGGACAGGTAAAATACCTTCAAGATGAATTTTCACAGAGTGAATAATAGTAAACACTACTAAATATAACTAGATGACAAAGGAATTTTGGTCTAACAGCCATCCTATATCAGAACCTATTTAAGAAAAATATAAAATGCTGTATATCTTCCTATGGCAACAACCCAGGGCTGTTTCTGACTTCTCTCTTACTATTTGGCTGAAATGTCTGTCTGCAGACCCCTCTGTCATTTGGCTTAGTAAAATCTTTAGGTTTTGAATACAGAACAGTGGGAATTATTGAACTTCATATCACTCAACTGTGCTTAAAATATCTCAAAACTTAATGCTTTAGAAGACACATCTTTGTAAAAGCAAGAAAAGTATATTCAAAACTAACTATTCTAGAAAAAAATATCCATTTTTTTCAGGAACATTTTTCATTCAGATTTTCTATTGATCATGGAAAGCTTTGCTATCTTTAACTTTTCCAAGAGGTTGAAGGTGATGACAGCGTAACACCTCTGAAGTCTCCACGGCATTAGATGGCACTATACCCATATAGTTTGTCTTGTCCACCTGACAACTAATTGGAGCTTTATATCATGCTTCACAGTCACGTACCAGAGGTTGGAATAATTGTAGTCAAGTCTCTAAATGTTTTAAGTGGGTGCATTTTATAAACCCATATGGATAAAAAATAAGAATATACTAGCTGATGAAACTGTTGAATGGTTTAAGATAGCAGGAAGGTGAAAGAGTAAATTTGCTTTCTGCCACAGGTGGCACAGTAACTTGTGTTGACATTGGTTACTCAAGAAATGTCAGGACATTTCCATTTTATCTGAGTTTTTCTCAGAGTATTTTGGCAGAAAATCTGGAAGAAATTACATCAAGTAAATCACATTGAAAATACCACCACAGAATTGATATTTAGTGCTCATCTGATGGCCTAGTAAGTTGCAATGAATTCAAAAGCAATCCATGTTGACGATTCAGTGCGTTTAAAATAATGTTGGCAGGAATAGGAAGACTTGGAATGTATTACACTAATATGAACTGGTCTAGCAAGATTTTTTCTTTTTAATAAGATCATTTCATAATTAGCACAACTATTTGTGTTGAAGTGCAGCCTTGCTTTTACCAGCTACCAGCTGATGTTTTATGAAGAGTACTCCTGACCAATATGACTTTATTTTCACATTGTTATCCTTGTTTGGGTTTTTTTTCCCTTTTTCAGTTAATATTTTCAATGTCAAAATTTTTCACAAGAACTGTATGTTAAATTTGTGATTGTAACAGTAAAAATTTTGGAGTCTGATTTTTAACCAACATAGTTCATGGCTAAACTTTTCTTGTTTGCAGTTCTCCAGAAATATGGCAGACAGTTTAATATTAACATAATGGAAAGCAGCAATTGTACAAGACACCCACTTTAAGTGTATGTTTCACCAGCACTTAGTTACAACATTAAGCCATCACGAGTGGGAGTTGTTTGTTTGTAATGGGAGACATACATTAACTCATCTGCAGGAATGGAATGAGGAATTCAAGGTAAATTTAAATACTGTTGGAACATTAATATATGAATTGCTGATTAAAAATGGGTTTTAAAGGGATCTTCATATGCTTTTTATTTTTTCTCTACACCTGAATTGGCTTTTTAAAATTTAGCTGCTTATAGTTCAGAAAAAACAGGGAAAATAAGAAAAGATAATTAACATATTTATCTTGTGTTGCTATTCAGAGGCATTTTTGTCAAGGGTTTCTTTTAGTTACTATACTTGTTAGAGTTGGTGCATGATAATGTGCAGACTGACACATAACTGGATTTAATGAATGCAATGCGAAGGTACTGTTAAATGGCTTTGTGAAGTACATCTTTAGATTCAGCAGAATCAATGTCCACAGAAGTCAGTTTCTATAAGGGATTATGAGATAGATTTGAAAAGCTTTGTATTATTAATGTTTAAAGAAACTGATCTTTTTTTGGACTTACTGAAATTTTGATCACAATTCAAGTGGACCTCTTTTCTCTCCTATTTACAGTGGAAGTCAAAATTTTATTAGAACAACACTGAAATAACGATTGGTCTAATAACTACCCAGCTGTTCCACAAAGTTGAATGTACTCATAAATTCTTCAGATACAGATGATTTTTAGATTGTTCGATGGTGAAAATAAGGCAAATCCCCCTTCTCACCCTCCCAAAAAAACCCCGCGGGCTGCCTGAGTATATGAAAACAAGAAAGACAGACAGAGTTTTTAGTTTTCCCTTGTAATCAGAAGAGTAATTGATTCTTTGGGGGGAAAAGAAAGAGGGAAAATATCACACTTGCTGCCTCTACAGAGGTTCCTACACCTTCAAGTTGGCGGGGAACATCAGTGAGAGAGAGAGCTAAAAGCTCTTGAGGACTGAGCTGTTGAGGGAAACAGTTTCTGCTCCCAGGTGGTTAATCCACTTTGGAAACTTCCTGCCTTCTTCCACCCAGTTTCCCAATTTTCCTTCTCAAGGGTCTCAATACCTTTAGTTGTTACATGTAAGAAATTAAAAAGCACATAAAAATTGGGTTTTAAGATCTTTTTCTTGATGGCTGAAGACTTCTATTTTTTTAAAAAAGGAATGAAAAAGAAAAAGAGAAAAATACGCTTCATTTTTTTTATTTCATCCAAAGTATAATTACTTTTTACTGTCAAATTGAAGGCAGTTTCTAGAAGATGCATTCCCTGAGTCACTGGATGATTTTAATCAGCTTCACTTTGCATTAAATAGATCACTTATATCAAAATGTTCAAATAATATTGTTTCACCATGTAAACTTGGTGAAATGTTTCAATTAACAGTTTGAGACCCTAAAGAGAGCCATCAGAATAAGGAAGACTAGAGTAGATCTCTCTAAAAATGTCTTCATATTCAAATGAAGAAATAGAGGAGCTAACATTAAAAATTAAGTAGTCTTTTGTATCTCACTTTTGCATTCATTTTGTTCTAATGGAGACAGAACAGAATTACTGAAAATGGCTCAGTTTTCAAGAGTGGTGTGGAAAATAGTCCCAGGGTCTCCTGGTAGCATTACATGTTTCTCAAATAGCTGTTGTTTTTCACACCTAGATTCTATTGATCTTGTGGGAATCACTGCTTTCTTTTTAAAAGTGTTTTCAGTGTCCAGGTTGCAGAGGAAAAAAACCACCTAAGTACATCAGTAGGTTCAGATGCCTCTCTCTTTACATATAAATAAACCTACTTTTTTTCTAGAAAAGATCCCAAAATCCAAGAAGCCTCAGGGTCCTTAAATATTTGAAATCGACAACCATTTAGGTATTCTGTGATCTTGTTTCTATAGTTGTAGTGTTTTCTGGTTTGTGTTTTTTTTAAATTCTAAATACATGAAAAAGTTATTCTGAAATATTTAGGTTAGCTTCTTGCCTATTGCATTTTTGAGAAGCTGCTGGTCCCACCATTTTTTAAGTAATGTTTGCTCTTTATTTTACTGTGAAAAGGGCTCCAGAAGGAATAGGTAAATTACAAGAATGGACAGTTTTTGAACATCTGTTAATAATTCAGTTGCTAACAAGAAATAAAGTAGCACTCAAGGAAAATCAGAATTTGCTTCAAAAGATACTTGAGTTAATTTCATGTTTGTCAGGGTCTTGCTGGGGAAGATAAAATCTGTCTTCCCTATAAATGATGCTAGAAGATTTCTAATTTTCAAATGTTTTGTTCTCTAAATTCATTGTGCATAGGAAGAGGGCTTTTTACATATAAAGCTTATGATCCTAAAGCTTCTCAGATGTAGACTCCTAACTTTTATCTCCAGCAAAGGGTGGCCAGGCAGTCTTTCCTCCTAACACATGAAAGCTGACATTCCTATTCCCAAACTCCACCTTCCAGGAGAATACGAAATAATTTATGTTAGGAAACTATGAAATGTACATGAACAGGCTCTCCCTTTCTAAAATATTTGAGTATTTAAGACACTTGGAAGTGAATGATTGTGGCTGAATTCCTTCATCTGCATAGGAGAACTGAACAGGTCTTTCCCAAACTAAATGAATGATTCTATGATTCAAATCCTTTCCCACTTTCTGTTGCAGCATCCCCTGGGTATTGGCTGCTCAGAGCATCTCTGGCTTTGCCTCGCAAGCAGGGCTACAGTCAGCCAATAATTCAGGATGCAGTGGTTGAGAGAAGCAGCAGGAATAATAGTTCTAAGTTAAAAATCTGGTTTGTTCAGTGGGAAGGTAGAAATCCTGGGCAACAAACTCTTTTTTTCAATGGCAATTCAGCCTTCGTTATCAACAACTTTGAAGTCTGGAAATTGTGGATGAGATTGCTAGAATATAATCAGATGAACTCCAGATGAAGGCAGTTTATTGATTTATCAATGACATAATTAACAGGCAGTCAGTGAACTGTAAGTACAGGATCAGTTCCAGGAATACAACAGATACACCAGAATACTAAACTTTTCCAAAATGCTAATAAATCCTCTACAAACTGTGACGTGCACGCTGGGATGGGGGGCATACTTATTGCTCCCCATGACATCTGTTCCATTTCAGGGCACAGGCTCACCTTGGCAGCCGACCAGGAGGCAGCTCTGCCTGGCCTAGGCAGAGATGTGCTCTTGGCAGGATGACTTTTAACAGCATTGAACGGGGTGTTGTCTCCCGCTCTGGTACCCTCTTCTTTCTCCCCACAGTTACAGATGTTCTGGCTTCCTTTATGCTCCCCTTCCTCCTTTGTGTTTCCTCCACAGTCAGTTCTGCCGTTTGCACCCTCTGTGCATGCTTATGTTACCCCTAAACAGCAATTGTCACCCTGACAACTTTGCCAAGGCTGGGCTTTGTAAGCAGCCCCAAAACTGTTCTAAGAGAAAATGTAACAGCAGGCACAGTGATACCTATCTTCCTCTCTGCTTGAGCAGACCGTTCTTGTCACTTCGCTACCATTCTTTCTGAATATTGATGGGTTTAAAACAAATATTGTGGATCTGTGACTGACTTCAAAAGGTATTATAGGGTTGGGGTTTTTTGTTTTCTATCTCTGTGCAATGTAGCTGTTACTTAAGGTTTGGTCATCATCAAAACACTCAACAAATAATCGAAAGGGGACTCCTGTCCTTCCTCTCTCTCTAGTTGTACCTACTTGCTTTTTAGTTGATTTCCTAATGAAGGCTGGAGGGTTTGGGTTTTTGACTTACCATGATAATGGGATGGGGAAAATGCAATTCTATAAAGCTGCAAAAAAAACCCACCAAGAATTAACTTCCACTTGAAAATGCAAGTATTGAATTACTGAGCTCTTCAGTTTTTGCATCTGTCCAGATGATGACTAAACAAACTTACTTAAAGTTGTGATAGTTGTCATAGTAATCACTACTTTATATCAAAGAGTATTCTCTGGTTTGTAGTATTCCAATATTATTGTAGTGTTGAGGAAAGAAATGGAAATTACAACCTAAAGGATCCTGTAACCTTACCTCTCCATCTTTTGCATGCTTTGGTGGCCTCCCAAGGGCTATTTTGACCACTGTTCTGCCAAAGAAGAACCTGCTTCCTTGCCTGACAGTGTTGGGCATGGCTCAGGTGAATGGGTTTCCATGAAGCAATCCCTGGCTTGTCCCAGGGGAATGTCTAGAGCTGATCAGTGCTAGTACATATTGAAAGCCATTAACCTCTGTTTACACCAGGGGACTGAACTTGAGCTAGGTAAACTAACTAGGTATTTTTGCTTTAAATTTACTGTCTTAGCATCCCTCAGATTATTCCTATTTCCATCTTTTTCCAAATTATTAAGAAATGGAGTACAATGAACATTTTGAACTGTGTATCAAAGTGGCAAAGACCCATACGGCACCTAGTAAGGCAGCAGCAACATCAATACTTAAAAGACACTTAAAAGAGTCAATAAAAGTCCAAAGTCAGCAGCTTTATATAATCAATGCTAACTTCTATATACCTTGTACAGTGATGCTTAACTGAATGTCAGAGCCCAGATGCACAAAAGTGTCCCTTTAATTCCACTTAAAATATTGTCTGAGACTGATCAAAGCCAAAGTATTCTTGAAAATTTATTTCAGCTATGAACTGCCAGTGCACAGCAACAACCAAAATCAATAACCAGAATATTATGTTCCAAAAAGGGAAGACAGTAAGTATCTCAAAACAGCAGGACTGGTTTCTCAAACATTTGCAATACAACCATGTTTCTACAACACATCATCAAAGCTAGCCGGTCTACCGTTAGATTTCTAATATACTATATCATTATATCGAATGCAGGATATGTTTCTTTTCTAACTGCAGTAGTGTAAATATGATTGGTTTAGCTATTAATTTCCGTAATCTCAGAATTTCAGTTATGACATCAATGATACCATCTCACCATTTCTTACTTCTCAGAAGCACAGGTTTTTGAATCAAATTTTAAAATTTTTCAAAAGTATCAAATCCATTATGCTTTCACATATATGTTCTTAATTTTCAAAATCAAGACATGATGAAATGCTTAGTTTGTATAAAGAATATTCTTTTTTCCATTAGAAATAAAAAGGGATGTGTCCAAAATTCAGAAGAGACTCAGTCTGGAGCCATATGCTCTTTTAATATGGTAACCATAATAACAAATCTATCAGAACAAAGCGGTAAGGAAGTTTATCAGTCAGAAGTGAAATCTCCCATGGTGGTTTGCTTGTGATAAGTATTAATATTTTTTACTCTGTGGATCTGGCCAAATCTGTGCTCACAGTTTAGTTCATTCTCCGTGAAAGCAATCTTGTACTTCACCAATGAAATGGGTAATATCTAACAGAAATAATTGAGCCTGCAGAGCTTAAGCTTGTGAGCCAAGATTTAAGAGATTTCCATCTGTCCACATCTTTCACAATATTGTCAGATAATGGTGCATATTACAATTCATAAATGCTGGAAATTTGATCTGTGGTTTTTGAACACCCAAATATTTTATAAGTCATTTGCCCACTGTAATCAAAAAGAATCTGTTAATGTGTTATTAACAGACTGCAGAACAAAAATAATCACAAAATCTATTTAGTATCACAAAAAAATTGATCCCTGAAATATGTCCAAAATTATTTCTTAAACTAAATATGTTTGTATTTCATTTGGCTGCAGCAGCTAATGCAGTAGGGCATCTGTTACTCCTTCTCACCTAAATATTATTTCCTTGCTTTCACCAACTGTGAAACTGTTTTGTTTGAAATGATAATGATCAGTGTAAAACCATCAGATGCTTAGCAACACCACCATCGAATGGTTTCATGACCTGAATTGCTCTGTTTGTTGTCACTGTAACTGCCACTCTTAAAAGACATAGATACACAATAACATTCTGTATTAATGCCATATATTTAAAGTCTCCTTTTTCATTTAAAAACTAAAAACTAACTGGATTTTTTTAAAAGCAACCAGTATTTAATTATTTCATTTCTGCAAATTCATCATCAAAAACTTTTGGGGATCCAAATATCTGATCAGTCTTTAGCACAGTGCTACACCCGAGTTAAAAGATCGCATGAGAACACCAAAGGGAGGTGTTAAAAGCCACTTTGGACAGTGATGAGAACAACTTGGCATCCCAGCTTTCATGGGGAGCAGTACAGAGGGGTCTGCTTGAGGCACCAGCCCCTTGGCAGAACTGTGGGGACCTCTAGAGGGCCTCAAGAAACTTTCACTGACAGTAAACAGATGACATCTTTGGTTTTTAAGATTCAGCAAGAATTCTCGATGTCAGACGTTTCACTGGGAAAAGCCAAAACAATCCAGCTGTTTGCAGAAAGGGAAATGAAGATACACAGGGATCAGACGACTTGCTGCTGGGCATGAGCTCGGTTAGTGCTAGCATTCAGGGCAGAGCTGTGACCATCTAAAGGATCCAGACTTGCCATCCTCATGCAAGACAGTGGAGCAGTGGGGACCAGGAGCCTTCCCTGGTGTCTCCTCATCAGGAATCCACTGCTGCCTGGAGGCCACGCTCTGCACCCACAGGGCAGACCCCTGTCCACTTCACTGCTGCTTGGGTTTGCTTTCTTTCCACTCTGGTTTAGTCTTGCATAGAAAGAACAGATTTACTTGACTTTAGCGATACTATTAGGAGGGCACGTCTGACATTCAAATTGTTAAAATAGCAGCTGGGTGGGTGACAGGGTATTTACTCCATACACTTAGATCTTAAAGTCAGTAGCCTCACAAATGCTTTACCTCTTTGTGAATCTAAATCAGCTTTAACAAGTGTGCTATAATTTTCATGGTATCGAAACAAAAGTAATAAAAGCTTGTAATCGCAGAGCTTGTATGAAGTGGGCAGCAAAATACCACAGGGGCTAATGTTAAGCTTAGTTTTATTATTATAGGATATGGGAGAGTTATGAATAACATAATGACTGGATTTGCAAATGAATGCTGACCATCAAGTAGATTCAAATGCTTCTGTGGATCCATAAAGGAAGACAGCCTTCTTTAAACTGCCGGGAAAGTCATTGGCTTACCCCACAGAGACGTAAAAGCAGACTAATCCAGAGAGGTACCAAGACCATTGCATCCAGCAGGAGAAACCACCTTGTTGTCCAGGCAGCTTGTTGTGCGTTCTTGTGGCAGGCTACAAATTGGACCTCTGTAACCAGATCTGATCAAGAAAAATGGTTACAAATCCAAATGTACATTACGCTAATACTTTCTTGTTTGAGATTTCTTGGCTGTCCCTTTATTATTGTATTTTCCAGCTTTTGAAACAATATGACACATTCAGATGGAGGAACATTTCATGATTCCCAAAATCCTTCCTTAGTCATTCTACAAAGACATTCAGTCTTGTGATTTTAACATAGCCTTCCCACTGCTAGGACAAGGTCAGTCAACACTAGACAGATAAGTTACAAGTCCTCTAATTTAACACGCTCATCTTTCTAGAGATGAGTAGAATTTCTACATGGCATTTTGTTTTTTTCACTTAAAGAGAACAGACATCATCTCACTATATATGTGTGAGCCAGGTAAGGTAACTCAATGTTTTGTGCCACCTTCCTTAGAACTGAGCTGATGTTCATCGCCTCTTTTTCTTTGAAGTATGCCTGTCATTGAGGCATAGAGTGCTGGTTTATTGTTAAATTTATAGGGCAAAATAATGAATGTAAACACACTACAACCTGCTCAATTTTTTCCCCTTTAATTTTCATTTTTATAGTATTTTACTGCTATACAATAGACTTGCCCTTACTATTTTATCTTTACAAAGATTTTAAAATGCTTAAGAGACATTTAAGTGTGATTTCTCTCTGATACAGAAATGAAGTTCTATAGCTTTTTTGAGACAAGGAGGTTGCAGAGACTAAGACAGAGACAGGACCAACTTGGAGATTTTTTTGACACTAGCGCTAGCCATATATATGGTAACTTAAAGTATTCTAAGGAACATACATCAGGTGTAAGTATTTTGCTTCTATGCAAACCCAAATTGTAATGGACTGATTTCTAATAAAGAAGATTTTAAAAAAATCAGATTTTTAGGTTAGTCAGCTAAACAGTATGCATAATATTAGATAATAAGGGTTAATATACATATTTCGGGAATTCACACCAAAGAGAAAATGAATTTCAAGAAATGTAAGGAGTCAATTTTTTCTTTGAATATAGGTAGTTTACAAAAGACAAGACTATGTATATGTATTTATACAGACGGTTTGATTCATTCTTAGTCACAGAGGGACCTCATCTCATTCAGGGTATTAATTTCTCTGACCCATAAGCTATTGGGACAGACACTGGGGTCTGAAAAATATTACATGTCATGTACAAGTTTACCTAATATGTAACCTTTATGGAGGTCACTGAATTTTTATCCATCTCTTATACAGTATCTGTACACTGAAGAAAAAGATGAGGTTTATAACACCTCTTGAAAACTGAAGATGATGAGCTTTTCAAGCTCTTCAGCTTTATTTCTGCTTCTCTTCCAAGATGAGAAGTGTTGGTGAATTTTTGCAGGAAACTGTAGCTGTTTTGGAAGAAAGTGCAGATCCTGTTCCCATAGCTCCCTTTTCCAAACATTTTTGTTGTTGTTGTTCTTAAATTACTCCTCCTTCATGAAGCGGGTTCCTTTTCTTACAATATTTTTATAGATAAGAAACTTCTATTGTCTATAGGTCTTAACAGAGGAAATACATAGATTTATGAATATTTTTTGAAGTCAAAAGTTCTTTATGGAGTTAGATCTCAAACAGCAGAAACTTTATATGAGAATGAAATAAGCACTAAATGTTTGCCAACATCTCAAGCCGAGATAAACCACTCTATGATTGTTTTGAGAAAGAACCAGCTAAAGGTATTGTAAACATTTTATAATATTAAAAAAAAAAATAATCAAATTAAGAGGTTACAACCACATTTAATGGAAAAAAAAGCCTTTTTTTAAATGTAAGCATGCTAATTCAAGCCAAGAAGTACATTGTTGCTTCACTGGATGTAAAGTTAAGGAAGCCATTAGAGGTCCAGGGACTAAATTATAACTGTGGTTTGTTGATGCACTTAACTGGAGACAATTCTAGGCCACTACCAAAAGTGGTGAAGATCTCTTTTCAACTCCCTTTAAGCCTTTTTCCCCACCCTTGTCTGGGAATGAGCAATGACAGGGTTTCCAGGGGGGAGCCTGCATTAGCTTTAGGTTGGAAACCTGCTTGTCACACTCATGCCGCATGCAAACTCCCCATCAGAGCCCCAGTTTCAGCCCTGAGTGTTTCCCTGCATGCTATTAAGACTGGAAACCACGGCTGAGAAACTCTGGCATTTCTAGGGTCAGCACAGGGAGGATAGTCCTGCCTCGTGTCTAAGGCTAAGCTCTGGGTATGTATCCTTGTCGGTTAGAGGCAATTCTGGCCAGTACATCCCTAAGCACCCTTTATTTGTACAGGTACTGGTCTGTCAGACACCACACACCTAGCCATTTCTGTCAAAAAACTTTTTTCTTTTTTTTTTTCTTTTTTTTTGGGGGCGTGTGTGTGTAGAACTAGCTTTCTGCTAGTTTTAGCTCTGAGCTGCCCCACTGCAGTATCAAGCAAGCCCCAGCACTGGTGCAAGGCAAAGCAGGACCTATTTCACTAGCTTTCCTTGCAGTGAAATTGTGTCCTTGGGCTCAGCTACCAGAGGTGTTCCCGTGGATCCTCATAGGCTTCTCTGAGTGAATATCCCCTCTTCCCTGGCAAGTGCAGGTACACAACATTTCTGATCACAGCCTTGCAGGTGCTCACTTGCCACTTCACAAATTGCCAAATGTCTACTCAGGCACTGCAAAAACAAATTAGCATAATTAAATTTAAAGTCAGAGCAATTGTTCTTCATATGTATTAAAGTTTGAAGTGTGCTGCTTCTGTTTAAGACCTGAAAAAAGTCTTGTCTCCTGAAAGCTTGCCATTCTCTAGCTATATTAGTTTTTCTAATAAAACATGTTACTTCTCCCTATGAACATTACTCCACAGGAGAGGCTTATTTTCAAGTTAAAACATTTAAATTTCTTCAGAGTAGAGATTTTCAGTAAGTATCTGAAACTACCAAGCATTTGCCAGCCCCTTACTGTACAAGATCTAATAAAAATTAACACTTCAATACTGTTTAATAGGCCTGGGTGCCTCCGCTCTTGCTTGAAACTGGATGTCTTGCAAGTAAAGTCCTTTCCGCAGCTCACACAGTTTCTGCAACTAAGTAGCTGGTGTTATTTCAATGCAAATACCAACACTCCCTTTCAACTCTTCTTTAAGATGTATGAAGGATTTCTATTGTTGTTGAGATTTACCCATGTACAACCATATGAAATGCAACCTTAAAACCACAGAATCAAATGCACAGAAAATCAGGACATGCCAGAGGTCCAACAGTGTTGTCAACCTGGCCATGTTTTTGTTTCCTGTCTAAAGGAGTGCCTCGGGTATTGCTTTTCCAGTAAAAGGTCTATTTTACAGTATTTAAGCCATTTAATGCTGATAATTTTTTTCTTTGGGTCCAAAATTTGTCATCCTGCACACACACCCCCCATCAGTCTCTTTCCTATTTGCCATATGTTCTTTGTACAGAGGCACCAGCCAAACAATGAAAAATATCTGGTTATGAATATTCATTTAAAAATAAATGTATTCCAATCCTTCTTATGGATCTATTGTGTTTGTTTCCTGTGGTCACATAGCTGGATTTTATAAGCACAAATATTTATATAAAGAGAATTTTGAAGTCACTTGAATGAGCACACATTGACAATACACACTGAATATGAAAGCAGAAGTGCCAGGAGTACTTGATCACTCATCCAGACAGGGAACAGAAACAAAATCCCAGGCCTGCTGAGGACAACAGCCACAGAGGTGCAACCATACAGCAAACACAAAGAACTGAGGAATGAATGGATGTTTAGGACTGAAAATAGCTAAATTAATGTATAAGGGGAAAATAACATGAAAATATTTTTTTTATTAAATAAATAATAACCTTTGCTGCAAGAAAAAAACAGCATCAGGCTAGTGTGCAGCTGAAAATCAGAATTCCTGGATAACTGATGAAAGTAAATAAGCAATAATTACTTGTGTTGTTTGGGAAGGTCAACAACAACATTTCACTTACAGGTTTCAGCTGTGATTATTTCACCTTTTGGCTCGAGGTAGAGCAGAGCTTGCAGTCATCCTTTCCAGCTAGGATTTGAGGTAAGCCCCCAGTCAGGAGAGCTGCAAAGAGAGTCGGAGTATAGAAGGATTGGTTCATCTTCTAAAAGTCAAACTCACTAATAAATGAGGGCATTGCTAAAAGCTTGGGAGTAGTCATGCAGAAAAGAAAAACAACTGATCCTTCAGATCAGGCTGATCATTCCTCACATATTTGTGAGGAGCCTCTATGTAGGAATACGGTGGGAGATGCTGAGGGAAACCAGAGAAAGAGGACCTTTGACAGGTCTTAAGTGACTTTCCTGTCATGACTTTATCCACACAGACATATCTGAGAAATTCAGATGAGCAGGTGGTAAACAAATAAATTATAGGACGATGAAGTTATTTGACCCGAAGAGATTTTTAGAATGAGTTCTTGCATTCAAAAAACTCCCTGGTAAGCTGTAGCCACTGGTGACGTAGGAAGTTGTGACTCATTAAAACCAAATTAATTAGGGAAAAGAAAAACATATGTTATAGTAAATATATGTATAATCATTTTCACTCTCTTCTAAGAATCAATTTCATTCCGAAATTTGTATATTTCAAATGAGATCACTGCTGAAACATATAACTTATCTATTTATACATAGGACACTTCAAATGTCTTTAGTTTACTATGAAGATGTTGCAACAACTCCTTATTTTCAGACTTACTGAGTAGTTAAATGAAGGGTAGACCAGATTTTATATTTTTGTAAACAAGTTTGCCAATTCAGGTAGCTGCTTACAGGACAAAGGCAAAATTGTTATTTCCATGAATTGAGGGGACACCAAGTCTCACCTACTCGCTCAGACCGAAAACTCTGTGGCAATTCTGTGTATTTTTGCTTAGAATTGCTGGCAGTTCTGAATTAGTATAAAATTCATAAATAACTGCTGGCTCAATCACTGGAACCTAAAACAGACAAATGTCTGAGCCAGGCTACGTATTAGGGTCAGAAGAAAAAGCCACCTGGTCTTTTGTAGAAGTTGTACAAAATTGTTGGGCCAGGAACAGTCCCAACGAGACTGTGTCGACGAGTGGTTGGGGTGCTTTCCTCACGCTGCTGTGGATCCTGTCCAAGGCAGCATTGGAAGGTCAAGCTCTGAACACCATGGCCTGAACTTCACTCTGGAAACTAAGGTATTTGGGCTTTGATGACCTTTACAGGATTTGGCTATTGATGACCTGAATTAGGTTTCTCCTTATGTAAGGTTTTAATACAAAAAGCCTGTAGAAAAGTCACAGTATTTTTTCTTTTTTTCCCCCCATATTTGGAGAAACTATTCTTCTGTAACTGAGTATATTGCAATATAAACTGCTTCATTAGGAAGGCAATTGCATTCATTAAATGGATAAAATGCCCTGTTATTGTGATATGCAATGGATTCACTAAAATCATTGTCCCAGTAGAAAAAACATACAGTAGATGGTAGAAAAGGGAGAGAAAAGAAACTTAGATCTTTCACAAAGAGATATTCATTCAAGCTGGTAAGTCTTTTATTCAGACTTTAATACACTTTTATTCAAACTTTAATAAGCTTATACAGTGATAAGCCTGAATGGGAGAAAGGTGTAGCCCAGGACTTCTTAAACCATTTAAATCTTATTCCAAGTAATTTGTTTCAAAGATAGGAAAAGTTTCTATCACTTATCATTTGGGTCATGAGAATAAAAAAATCAATTAAAAAAAAAAAAAAGGAAGAGCAAGAAATGAAAAGGGTGAAGGGAAAAGAACAATTTCTCATTCAGAAGAATAAGATTTTATTACACTAAGGTCCATTTCTGAGTCATAATTAAAATCCACCAGGCATATAATATGTGTGAGTACTCTGAACTACTAAGTGCAGACACCATAGTGTATTTTTCACTTGTCATTGTTAGATTAAGACAATTTTCATAGGAAATATAATGGGCATTCATTTATTTTGTGTCAATTTTACACAGAAATAATAGTATTGTATTACTGAGACAGTGTTAAATAGCTCATAAACATTAAGCAACATTTCCCCCGTCTTAGTATTAGTTATTCCTCCTGTCTTTTATATCAATACTTATTAATTGCCATTACTTTTAGGAAGAACATATCAAACAGCAGAAAACAGCATTCTGTTTCAATGTCTTTTGTGGATGCAGGGGGAAAAGTGACAGAAGAAGTACTGAAACACTATACGGACATTTTCACTTCTGTGTCCACAAGTCTGTGACACAGAGGGCCAAAACCGTGGTATCATTTGACAAGTGTTGATTGTACACAATATGCATCATGAATGTAGGTTTCATGAACAATTAGTGCAGTTAGCAGCAGCAGTAGGAAATGAAAATTCTAGGTTGTGTATTGTTCTTCACAGAATTAGAACCTTTCAGAATTTGAGGGTATTGCCAACGCTGACCAGACACCAAAGTCCTGCAGCCTCCATGTTCTGATAATACCGACCAAGACAGAAAAATTATGCAGTATTTTTTGCCTCCTCAGAAATCTTCACTGATTCACAACACTGAAAGGAGAGAAATTACTGCAACTATAGCTTGGAAATTTTCTTTTAAAAGGCAGGGGGGCAGTTCAGTTCCACTGCTTCAATGTCCAAATTTTTTGTTGGTTGGTTGGTTTTGGTTTTTTGTCTGCATAAGAAATTTACTGGTGGAAAAAGGGGAAGCTTTCTTGTCTGGACAGGCTTAAACATTATGATAGTCGTCATTATTAATCAGTACCATTTTCACAAGATATTCATAGAGTCATTACATTCTGTTTACTTGTATGTTGTACATCTGGTATAGAAACTATTACATCTCTAAGGTCCAGCAACAGATTGTAAGGTATGTGCTATTTGCTGTTATTTCTAGAACCTGGTTTGATTCACATTTCAGTGCAATTCTGATGACTTAGATGGAGGTTAGCCTCTTTTTAATCTAGTCCTGGCTTGCATGCAAAGTTCTGCTGGGCAGAGAGCATACCATGTTCTGTCCACATAAACAGCCATGTTCTTTGTCCTTCTGCTTAGAAAATAAATGCATAAAACCAAATACTTCTTGTTTTCTTAGGTGGCAACAGATCTAATGGAGGACTGCAG
This sequence comes from Falco cherrug, assembly GCF_023634085.1. NCBI lineage: Eukaryota > Metazoa > Chordata > Aves > Falconiformes > Falconidae > Falco > Falco cherrug. The sequence continues at coordinate 83,734,279 of NC_073702.1, read as the reverse complement.
CACAGCAGCAGTGCAAAGTGATAAACCATGGCAATACTTAAGTCCAGTGGTTCCCCTCTAAAAATTATATAGTCACAGGGTGTTTGTAGTGTGTGGGAATTAAAGCCTATGTGTGCACTTTGGTACCTGGTAGACAGATCTTCAGAGATTACTCACTCTGGCACCAAACATGCTTACTCTACAGGATGGATGTGATCTCCACTGTCCTTTGGAGAATTCCCTAATTTGGCCCTTTCCTGCAGGCAGCCAGCCACTTCCTTTTCCCAGACCACTGTGGAGGTTTAGAATAGCTCCTCTTTTGGCAGGAGAGTGAACAGGAAAAATGAAGTTAAAAGCAGTGCTCTGCTGGGAATATTCAGTTTACTGCTTACTGAAAAGAGCGGTGAGTGACTGGTAACTGTCTTGTGGTTCACCCTGTGAAGATTGTGTTGCTTTATTTCAAAGCTCCGCTTGGGAAACGTGCTTGGCAAAGCTTCTAATTCATTGCTGGTACCAAAGTCTGAACAGTTCTGGAAGGTGTTGTTGATGAGGCCAAACAAGCTGGGATAAAGAGAGCCATTATAATTCAAGGTTACATGACATTTTCCCAAGATTTTTTTTTTTCTTCCCCTAGAGAAGACTCTAGAGATCAAAAGTTGATCATCTCATAGGATGCCCCTGAGAGAAATGAGAAAAGCCTCACTAATAGATCCTATGGGAACAAATAGCTAGATGCATTCTAACCTCAAACCGGGGTTATAGTGTTTATGAGAGCTTAAGGGTGAAAACATGCAGCAGCTGAACATGACAAACAAGCTTGTTACTCAGTCAGAGTAAAAATAGCCCTTCCAACTTCTAGAAGTGAAGTATATTGGTAGTAGTCCAGCCAGAAAGCTGAAATACACAGCACAAGGAGAGGAGGTGTGGGTAACTCAGTGTCTCAGAAGCAGATTTTGGAGAGCAGAGAGGGACTGCACGGTACTCAGGAGCTAGAACTCCAGCTGTGGGCTGCTCAGTCGTGGGAGAAAGGTACTAGCAAGTGGAGTGGAGGTAGGCTTTTACACAGGAAAAAAGAAGGCTGAAATTTTGCCCACGTGTTGATGGGGGGAAAAAAAATCATTTGGATGTATTTTCCTCTGGGGAACATAAGAATAGCAGTGAATGGTCTTCTTCAAAAGTAGTGTAATCTTCCTTTTCATTATTCTGTTACTCACAGAGACAGAGTTGACTGCACAACCTAAAAGACCAGCCTTGTTGCTGGCTGTAAGCAAATCTTTAGGAGAGCCCAGATAAGCAAGTGATCATTGAAAAATGCAGACTGGAAGGGTGAAAGGGAGTCCTAGGGCTTCAGTGGGAGAAAAAATATCTCTAGAATATCAGCTATTTCTTGAGTCATTTACAGCCCTTAAAAACAGACACGTTAGTGGGTGCTGCTTCTCAAGGCACTATACCAGGTAAAGCATGTCTGGCTGTCATTCCAGCATAAACATGTCTATATAACACAGTGAATTAAACAGCTGCACATGCAAGTGAGGGGGTTGCAATTAATTTTGGCTTTTCTTTCTCCAGAAATGGCATAAACATTGGTATACAGTCTAAAAGCCAAACTGATTTCAATTCTGTAGCAGATACAACACTTGTTACTCAAAATCAATTCTTTATTCCATATACATTGTATTCTTTTTTAGCTCTCACCCTCTTTCATACAGTTTCTTTTGGAAGCATATTTTTTTAAACTGTTTTAAAATTATTACAAAAAAGTCTATCATCAAGTGATAGAAATGACAGTCTGCCCGGAGGGGAAAAATCATTAAAATGATCCAAAGTCAAGGAAGTTTAATGAAAATTAATATATTGAAACAAATGTAATGTGACATCTGATATTTCTAAAATAATTTATTTCCATTTGTTAAATTAAACAATTGCAGCTCAGAATTATGATTCACAGCACACTCTCCTTTATTAGTTTCAAGGAGTATAGCTTCCACTTAATAGACAGTAGTGTACCACCGGGTTTAAAATATACGGCTTGTGGAAAAGACTCCAAGAAATGTTATATTTGATATGAGACACGAAAAATATCATCAAACTATTCTTTCACTGCTAAATTTGAATACCTTATGGTGCAATATGTCTGCAGTTACATACTCTCATTCTGAGTTATCAACAATTAATTATTTATTACTGAAAATATTGAGTGCAGTCACTTTAAGGAAACTAGCCTAAACATTATAAGAATGAATTACCTTATTCTGAAATCTGGATTCATCTGTCTGTACGTCATGATTTGTTAAAAAATGTTCAGGGTTTGAGCAACCTCCCCTGGCGTTTAGTCACCAAACCCTTGGCATGAGAGGGGGTAAGCCAGGGCAGAAGGAGATGCAAGGCACAGCATTCAAACTGAGTACTGTGGAGGAGGGCTGTACCCACACTACCACCTTAAGGAGACTTCCCAGCTGTTGGCCTTTGCCCTCATGTTTTTGGAAAAACATTAGGCCTGCACCCATTCCTACTCTTTCCCACCTGAGCCCTCTTTTCCAAAACAAAACCCAGTGTTTATAGCCCAAACAAGAGCCTAGGTAAGGCAGGCAATGAACAGATGCACTTCGCCCAAGTCCTTGGAAGCACATTTCGTAGAGCCATAGGGACAGGACCATATTCCTGCGTGCCAGCTTTGCATCCACAGAGCTGGAAAGCTTATGTCCTCTGGCCAGACAGGGAATGTATAAGGGAGCAGTGCTCAGCACACGTTTTTAAAACTTACTGGGCCAAAATAAATCAAGGACAGATCTCCTCCTTCTCTGAAATGCATATTAGATTTCTGCAGGTAAATGATTAATACTTTACACTGTCTCACTTTTCCTTTTTTCTAACTTTTTTTTTTTTTGGGGGGGGGGGGGTGTTTGTTTTCTAATTTATTCTAATTGTCACTCTGTTAAAGATCCTAAAATTTTATTTTGGAAATCAGAGACTTATGACCAGATCCTCACCTCTCCTTGTGCCAGTCCAGCATAGCAAATCAACAGGAAAGGCAAATTAACTTATACTGGAAAATACAGCAATGTCCTGAAGCAGAGAAGTTAAATACTCCCTCTTTACATATCATCTGGCATCTGATCTCTACAAAACCATTAATTATTAAAGATCAGAAAAATACACATATTCTTTAATACATTTTGACTCCTTTCATTCTGTACTTTTTATAGTGTCAGACCCCAGCATTTAAACCAACTGCAGAAAAGTATTTCTGAGGTCTCACCTTTTCTCCTTCCCACCACATATAGCTTGTGCTCCAGCGTTCGTGCTTCTCTAATCTTGTGGCAAGGCAGATCAAGGAGCTCAAGCATCAGAAAATGGTGTCCTTTTTGCAGGGTTAGCACTCTGCCAGGGTAGGCTTGTGAATTGGCTTACCAGCAGCAGCAGGATAGAAGGCAGCTGGGGATTTTTGGTACAATGGTGTTACTGCACTCTTGTGGTAGGTCAGCTTAAAGTCTCGCGCCCCCCTTTCCTTCATTTTCACAAGAGGATACTCCCAAAAAGAATCACAGAAATTGATTCTGAATTTATTCAGAACATTCGAGTGGAAGTTTGCTATCGACTGTGGAAGAAGCATAGTCCAAACAGGTAACAGGACCCAAAGAAACTTTTTTTTAACACATGACAGAGATAAACAAAATTCCCTTTATTCACCCTACCTTCCTAGTATTCCCCTATCAGAAGCAAAACCTAATACATTTTAAAATGTGTATGTATGTTGCAGTTATTCTTACCAATACACTCAAGTACAAGGGGCCTCTTGAGGTGCAGAGGTCATTCTTCTGTAAATTTAAGCAACTACTTTCAATACTAATCAAATTCTGTCTTAAAACCAGACAGGTTTCCTTCTCTTCCCACCTCCTCTGAAATCTTTTTCCAAATCTCATCACTACTGTGTTTAGGAACCTTCTTCAAACTCTCATTTTGCATTTACTGGGACCAGTTACTACCTTTAACAATTGACCTCTTTTAAAGTACAACTTTTTTCTGTAATAGAAGGACTGATACAATTTGAGTGCTAATTATCTGAGAACTAAAGAGTGACTGTATTTTTATCGGAAGCCAATGTACTCATGCATCATGGCTTAATCTTTCATTTAGTTTCTTTTGGGTTAATCATATTAACCCATTAAAGTGAGGAGATAAGTCCCAGAAATAAATCAACACTGAAATCTATAGTTCCAGGTGCAACTGAACACTCAGGTAAATTCTGACTGGAGCCCGAGAATGTGTATGACCTTTCCCCTCTTTTGGGGTTCTTTAGAAAGGTTAGAAATACAAAATTTATAAACCTATCACACAAAGAATAGCAGGAATAAAGCTATTAAATGGACCATTATGTATGACGGTGTTATGCAAAATTGTTAGACGGAAAACATGCTATTTAAAATACTGAAAAAGGGCACTCAAGAAGGCAACATTTAAAAACATCTTGTAAAGGGTTTCCTATGCTTCTTTTTAAATGGTAGAGAGAGGAAAGAGGAATTTCCAGTTTCAGCTTCTTCATGTTGCTACATGAGTAATCTGAATAACCGTTCAAATCTATTTAGCTTTCTGCAGTGATTTGTCTACACACACACTGCTCACACTCATAAAACAGCTGGTTATTTTAAGGCCAGACTTCTTATACTTGAGGAAAACTCCAGATGTTTCAAAGGCTTTTCACTCAGCCTCCTCTACCTGCTTTCACTCTGATTCCTGTGGCATTGCTTTCAACAGTGGATTGCCTCTCTTTAGAGGTTTCCTCCATTTTCGCAATGAACATCAAGACAGGTTGTCAAAAGCCTTTCAACATTACTTTTCTATCTGCCAGCTCTTTGCTGTTGTTTTCTTTTTCTTCTATTATAGTTTGCTTTCTTATTTGTTTCTTTGCCATTTTCTGATCATAAAAGTAGAAAGAAGGCGGGGGGGGGGGGGAGGAAGTGATGTTTCTATTCATATATTTTACTAGTGAGGTTAGGCTGCCTAGGCAGAATTATCCTGATTTACTGGACAAATGAGCAGTGTAAGGATTATGTTTACACAGCTACAGAAATTTCTGACCAGTATTTTGAAGCTGATACAAGTAGAGCATCTTTTTCCTATAGTAGTTTTTTTTTTACTTTTTTTATTTAGTATTTTTTGTTGTATTTGAAATTTTGTTGTATTTGTTGGCAAACCAGAAGGAAAAAATAAGGTTTGGAGTGAGAAAGGAACAGAAAATGTGTCTATTTCTTGTATTGCAAAAGTGATCTTGTTAATTTCTGTTCTAGAACTTCTCACTTGAGCATGAATTTCCACCCAAACTGTGGAAACGTTCCATGCCTCAGTAAGTGACTTTAAACCACATCTGGGATGATACTAATTTTATTGCAAGCAGGAAATTTCTGGGTAAGGCAGGTGTTTGTTGGTGTATGTAATGAGTATAACCATTATCAGACCTACAAGTTTAGTCAAATTATGTTCCTTGTTAAAAGGAAAAGCAAGCAGTGTAACATTCCAATGGTAAAATGTCATTAAACAACTTAAAAAATCCACTTTATTTAGCAGATCAGTCACAGCAAAGACAGTGCAAGAGCCAAGGTTTCATGATCTGTAGAAGTTGTCCAGCTCACATTTCTCCATCTCCCTCACAGTCTGTACTTGTATATCCAAATAATTCTTGGTCACAGTAAAACTTTGTTTCTTGTATGGAATGGAGAACTTTTGCCCAGACCACAGAGCATACATTAAAATTGATATACCCACAGAATCAATCTGAGGCCATTTTAACATAAGTGCTTTTTTTTAATGTGTAAATCTTTCCTTTTCATTTTATTACATTGTATTTTACACCACTTTCCAAAATAGAAAACACTGAATCAAATACAGTTTTACGGAATAGCATATAACAGTAAACAATTCCATCTCAGCCACAGATATGGCAGAGAAGGCCTGTGCAGTAGCACAGCAGCACTATCTGTGTAACAGCCGATGCATTCGGAATGTTTCAGATGAATAGGGGGCAGTTCTGTGTGAACATGGACAACTTCGCTGTTTGAAAATGGGCAAGAAAACTGTGCAGGAAGGGAGACTGCAAGTGGCTTGCAGAAGAGCTTGAATTGCAGGTTGCAATTCTGCATGTTATGATTTGGCAGCTATTTTGTATTACTTCATACATACATCTGTCTTGGGACTCTTGACTTCACAGAGCACTTAGGCACACAGGACATGCTTACTTGTCTATATGACTACAAAACAAATATGTTCCTTTTTTCTCAGTGTGAACAAAGAAAATTAAGTGATAAGCAGAGTTCCCTATGGATCCATCCCATTCTCACAAGCATACCTCTGAGTGTACTTAGGCAAATACAGAGAGTACAATGGGAATTAAAAAAACGCTGGACACGTTTTGACTGATACTTTACAGTAAGTATATAATGGTATAGTAAGACTAAATTTTTGTCTTTAAAATCCACTGAGAAATACTTTGAACTGTGACAATGAAATAGCAATTGCAGCAAGCAAAATTAGAAAGAAGCAAGTCTCATAATACGACTAATAATTACTACAGGGCATTATGAGACAGATTTCTTTTTGTGACATGGATGAAACCTATTGTTCAATGATTTTCAGACTTAATGGATGCTTGAGGTTATATGTTGATATGTATGTTTTATCAAATATAAGCATGTACAAGGGCTTTCAAAGTCTTTCATCCCATTTAGGGCATGTCCCATACCCTAAATCACTTATGCATATATAAAAATTTCTGATTTAGGGATGGAACTTAATTCCAAAAAGCTAGCCTGCAATAACTCCTTATAGCTGGTGTGCATTTGTATATTTTATAGTAAACGCCTTTTTCTGATTAAACAGCTTTAAAAATTAAACGAAAGATGTGCAGACATCAAGACATGCAGACATCAAGAAATGCTGTTGAATCCAAGTAATTCAGTAGTGAGAATCAAAAATACTCTGGGAACTACTGGCAAGATAGTCTCTGTCCGTAGCAATGGGTAATAGGTTTAGTTACCTAGCTACTTTAAATTATGACCTAATTTCAAAGTATGGATGGATGACTTAATCTAGAAAATATCTTCTTCAGAGCAGCCACAAGTAATTTTACTCCCTGAATTTTGAGATCCTGAGACTTAATTGCCATGGCTCTTGAATGCTTATTTGCAGGTGGTGTTATTATTGCTAAACCCATACCCACCTGTTTCACTAAGCACATTTCTTTTTCCATAATGATCATTTGCAATACTAGTTCTCCAGGTCACATTCAGCACCTGTTTTATTGTTACTGTATTTCAAGGTAAAAGCCTTATTTCTTTTGCCAGAAGATACATTTTGAGTGGAAAAATATTCTGAAATATTATGATTATGCTTGTGGCCCCAGACCTGACCTGGACAATTCTGACACTTGTTAGATCCACATCCTGCCAGTTATTCACTGGTTCTCCCATGTGTACACAGGCTGCTTTGCCACCAGTCCAGAAAGGTCTGGCTCATATTTATCTTTATTTTTCATAAATGGTCGTATTTGTTTCAGCAAGACAGTGGCACCATTATAAGATGGGTAAGTCTTGTAACACAAGGATAAACACTGCCAGGAAGACAGGAGAGGGTGAATATATATAGTGGTCTTGATCTTAGAAAAAAAAAAAAAAAAGACAGAACAAATCCTTTCCTGGAGCCATACACTTATGTCTGATTCTGAGAAAAAGCAAAAATTGTTGTGTCATACTTCCAAAATTCCTGAAAAAATATAAGATGCTTGAAGACTATGCTTGCACCATCATTTGGGAAAAAAATGACAGGGCATAGGGGCAAGTAAAATAATTTTAGATTTATTTTTTTTTAAACCAGGCTAAACTTAATCAATTATGCTCATCACAAAGTTTTTGCAACTCCCTGACTGTTTTTTCCAGAGAAGACATGTGGTGGAGATTTTCTGGTTTGGAAATATCTACTCAGCTTTGATTCCTCTTTTATATCTCCTGTGTTTTAATTTGGTGGAACCCTAATAATCACCTGAGCCAGTCAAGTCCTTGGCTTTGCAGCAGTAGTGTCAGAGATTTTAATCAGAAGGCAATAAACCTAGAATTTTTGCAAAAGAAACATACAGCAAGCCCCCTAGTCTCTTTGGAATATCAGTCTCTACATTGTACATGAAACTTGCTTCAGTAAGACTTATCTTGTCTGTTCCTTTTCCAGATTAGAGCCATAGTGAAAAATACAGTTTATATAAGATAGTATGATAAAATGCTGGTAAAATAAGCAATATATAGGTCAAGAAACTGTTTCCACAGTACCCTATCTTGTGAAAATGGAGCTTGCATTCCTTCATTTCCGCTTTGAATGGGGCATGCCTGTAATTCTATCAACTTTTAGGCTTACCTACTTTTAAATAAGAGTAGACTAGAAATTTAAAGCCATATAACAGATTATTTCCTTTCATTAATCAGATAAGGTCAATACATGGATTAATATTGTACTTAATTAGTACAATATCTGATCACTAGAATTAGAGTGTGTGTAAAGCAACAGGTCAATCAAATGACAGAAGATTGGCTCTGAACCAAAATAATACTGTGTTGAGTGGGGGTGGAAATTATTTTTCCAAATTAAAAAATAAGCAAGAAGAATGAGAATTGAAGTAGGGTGCTCTTCTCCGCTCCGCCCCGCCCCCCCCCAGTTGAAGTGTCACTGTCTTATAAATATTATAGTCCATATAAAAAGGAGTGAGTTGAGAAGGCCATATTAATCATAATAATTAGAATTTATTTCAATGTTGTCTCCAAATTCCTGCACACTGGGCACCTATACTGGCTAAATCTGCCTGCCTCCTGGTCACAGTTCAACCTCATCCTAGAGTTTTTGTGTCAGCCTCCTGCCCTACTGTCTCCCACCCTGCTGCCCTCAGGTGTCCTTGCGAGTTAGCCAAACCTGTGGCCACCACACAGCGCTCTGCTCCTGGCAGCTCCCCTTCTTGTGTGCCTTTTTGCTACCTTGCAGGGAAAGGTGAGAGTCTGAAGAGTGACATCTGTAGAGGACCTGTTGGATAAGGTTGACAGCTGCACTGCAGACTCAAAGGAGCAAGATCACCAGGGATGGAGACTTGGAACTAATATTTTCACTGATGCTAATGGATAAACTTTCATATGTATAATACTGTTTTTAAACGACAGCTAAAATCAGGCAACTCTTTAACTGGCAAGCACTGACTGTATAATACTTCTGAAGTAATATTCAGCTAAATGGAAATTAAATTATACTGATCCTGTAATTCAGTGTTCATCAACATGAGTTAGTCATGCCATTCAGATATTTACCATCATGGAGAATCCAGTCTGCACAGACAGCCTGCAAAAGGTACTACTTTATTACACAGCAGAGAATTTGTTTCCATGCCCAGTGAGTTTCGTAACTTTTAATAATACCAACACATACTTACAGTGACCATTACGCAGGGGAAGAATGCTGTGACCTAATGTTTTGTTATCACTGACCTCTGCTTCCCTGAATCATTATGTTTAATCTGAATTTTCCAAATATTTCTCCTTTTTTTTTTCACTGTTTGTTATGCTAGTTATTTAGAAGCATAAAATCATAGATATGCTTAGGCTGGAAAAGACCTTTAGGATCATTAAATCTAACTATTAACCCAGGACTGGCAAGTCCACCACTAAACCATGTTCCGAAGCATCACATCTGCACATCTTTTAAATACCTCCAGGGATGGTGACTCAACAACTTATTTGAGCAGCCTGTTCCAATGCTTGATAAGTCTTTCAGTGGAGAATTTTTTTCCCAGTATCCAACCTAAACCTCCCCTGGTGCAACTTGAGGCCATTTCCTCTCGTCCTGTCGCTCGTTATCCGGGAGAAGAGACCGACCCCCGCTGCCTACGGCCCCTGTCAGGTGGCTGCGGAGAGCGATCAGGTCCCCCCTGAGCCCCCTCCTCTCCAGGCCAACCCCCCCAGGTCCCTCAGCCGCCCCTCACAAGGCTGGTGCCCCAGCCCCTGCCCCAGCCCCCTGCCCGGCTCTGGACACGCTCCAGCCCCTCCACGTCCCCCTGCAGTGAGGGGCCCAAAGCTGAACACAGGGGTCCAGGGGCGGCCTCACCGGTGCCCAGCGCAGGGGGACGGGCACTGCCCTGGTCCTGCTGGCCACGCCGTGTCTGCTACAAGCCAGGATGCTGCTGGCCGCCTTGGCCACCTGGGCACACTGCTGGCTCCTGTTCAGCCGGCTCCTGACCAGCACCCCCAGGCCCTTTCCCACCGGGCAGTTCCCAGCCCCCTGCCCCAGCCTGTAGCGCTGTGTGGGGTTGCTGTGACCCACGTGCAGGACCCGGCACTGAGCCTGGTTGACCCTCATACAGTGTGCCTTGTCCCATCAGTCCAGCCTGCCCAGCTCCCCCTGCAGAGCCTCCTGCCCTCAGGCAGATCAACACTCCTGCCCAACATGGTGGTGTCTGCAGACTTACTGGGGTGCACATGATCACCTTTTCCAGATCATTGTTAATGATATTAAACCGGACTGGCCCCAGTGCTTAGCCCTGGGGAATGCCACTTGTGACCAGCTGCCAGCTAGGTGTAACTCCATTTACTACCACTCTTTGGGCTTGGCTGTCCAACCAGCTTCTCACCCACTGAAGAGTACACCCACACAAGCTGTGAGCAGCCAGTTTCCCCAGGAGAATGCTGTGGGAAACAATGTCAAAGGCAACAGCCACAACTTATCTCTCATCCACTAACTGTATATCACCTTGTCACAGAAGGAGATCAGGTTCACCAAGCAGGACCTGCCTTTCATAACCCCATGCTGGCTGGGCCTGATCCCCCAGTTGTCCTGCACATGCCACATGATGGCTCAGGCTGATCTGCTCCATAACCTTCGCCAGCACCAAGGTCAGGCTGACAGGCCTGCAGTTCCCCAGCTCCTCCTTTCCGCCCTTCCTCTAGATGGGCATCAACACTTGCTAACTTCCAGTCAGCTGGGACATCCCTGGTTTAGCCAGGACTGCTGAAAAACGATGGAAAAAGGCTTGGTGAGCACTTCTGTCAGCTCCTTCAGTACCCTGGTGGAGCTGGCAGAAGTGTTCACCAAGCCTTCCTGCCCCCCCCCCCCCTCCCCCCCCCCCCCCCGTTATTAAGGATATGGCCAGTATGGCTTACTAGTTGGGAGTTAATTTACACAGCAATTTTTATTTTAGTGTCATCCACTTCTTATTTTCTCCAGCAATAACCAAAATACAGCTATCTGTTTTCATGACTCAGGATGTCATACTCGGAACAAGAAGTTTTGACTACTTTTCACAATTAATGCCTGTTCTTGTAAAAATTTTCCTCATTACAATGAACCTGACTCACAAGCCTTTCATTAGAAAATCCCACTTGGCCATTAAACAGTACTAATGCTTTTCTATTGTGCTTAAAAATGAATAATTCATATCCTTTATGAGAATAAACTAGGATGATGAGTAACAGGGCAGAGCAAATACAGTTATGTCCTATTTTATATATTTTACCATCTGCTGGCTACATGTGATTTTCTACCTTCTGTTATGTTGGCTAGGGTGAATCTTGTTAAAATACGTCTCTATATATGGATAAATATGTGTGTATATATATGAGACATATGGATCAAAATAAATGAGCTTCAGCATGTCTGTGTACATCCCCCACACACACACATGCTCATGGCGCTTTAAAAATGTCAGGGGGTCAGGGCGGGAGGGAAAAACAATACTTTTGATCAGGGATTAACTGTTTGGGGAAGCTCAGCTCTTTCGCGTACTGTCATTTCCCTGAACTGTCGTGGCTGTAGCTACATGTGGTACAGCTACTTGAGCCTGGTTTCTTGCTCCTTTTACAGAAACTTAGCAGTTCAACCTTTCCTGTTGATTGAGAAAGAAAAATCTTCATTTCATTCCTAATTTATGCTATGTTATACTGCTTCTTGGAAACAAGAGGAGAGGCGTGTGTCTCAGTTTAACTAACATCAGTTGGGGTCTACAGGATTGGGGGGCGGGGGGGTGGTGGTGGTGTTAGAAATAATCCTGGAGGATGTAATGGGGTATTAGGATTTCATAAAACTTCTGCTTCCAGCCCAGTTTCCTTGTAACGCATCCTTAATTAACACGCCATTATTTGTAAATGTTGTCAAACATCCATAAAAAGCCAGTTTGAGTTTAAGTTAATCAGAGCGCGCTGCTGCTGCTCCCGCTGCCCTCTGCAGAGCAGGCTGGCGCCTGCACCCCTCCGCGCTTCTCCGCTCGGGCCGCTCCGCAGCCGCCCTCAGGCGCCGGGGCCGGGCCGCTGCAGGGGCCGGCAGGGCGGGCTCCCGCCAGGCAGAGGCCCGGCGCCACCGGCACTGGCGCTGCCGAGCCACCACCATTGCCCCACAGGCTGGGCTCCCCCGAGCCCGCTGAGGCACCCGGCCAAGCGTGGCCCTCCCCCGGCCCCAGCCTCCGAGATGGCGGCTGGAGACGTGCGCCCTGCAGTCAGAGGCCTGCGCTGTGCCCTCAGCACTGCAACAAGTTTAATCCCCTCCTGTTAGAGGAAAGAAAGGATCTGCAGCTGAAGGGAAAAATACATTTTCCTCATCACACCTGCTGTATTTTCCAGCAGAGTGCTCCCGGCAGGGTGCAGCGGGGCAGGCGCCCAGGCCTGGCTGAGCCAGGGGAGGTGGCATGGCATGGCATGGCATGGCATGGCATGGCATGGTGTGGTGCGATGCAGGGCCGTCCTGCTTATTATAAACAAAAACAATTAAAACAATTTTATTTGGGGTTCAATCAATTTAGGTTGAGAAACAATAAGCAAAAACAGCGCTGGGTGCACGGAGAACTCAATTAGTTCCACCACACGCACACCTGAGTCCTAAAAGCAGCGTCTTTTATCCCCAGATCTTGACCAATCTCTTCTTGCTGGATGTTTGTCCTGCTCTTTCCCCACTGGGTCATTAGGGTACGCCTTCTCCTCCTATAGGCTCTCCTTTGGCGCACTTTTCCAAATCTCAAGGTCTTTGTTTCCTTCAGCGGGCCTTCTCCGGCATGGTTTCGCTTTCCTTATCTCCTTTGGTGGGTTTCCTTATCTCCTTTGGCGGGCTTTTCCAAGCAGCGATTGCCTCAGGGGAAGGGGAAGCCATCACATTGTCTCAAAGGAGAACAACACGCGCCCACTCACCACAACTGCGACACAAGTCCCAGATTTACACAGGGTACAACAATTACACTTATCACAGTACATTCTATTTTTGACATGAATCATGAATGCGTTTATCACATGCTGAAGGGGGTCACCTCCTTGCCAATACACCCCACCGACACACAGGACTAGCAAAGAGAGATACTTTAGGTGACCACAAATACTGCCATGTTTCCTCTGGGCCTGCTTTGCAGCCTGGGGAAGCTGCTGAGGGGCTGACTCAGTACCACACCTGTAAGGTACAGGCCTCGTTGGAAACTACATACTGTTTCATTAATAGAGTCATCCTTTCCTTCACCACACTGAACAGTGAATGCTGTACCGCTTATCTAAAGGATGACGCACCTATGTTTAGTTAAAGTCGGGAGATGTCCAACCCTTATTGCAACATGACGGATGCACAAACTGCTAAGTCCTTGAGTTGGTTATCTTTAAAAGGGACATTTTGTCTTAGATTCCTGTTGTACATGCAACGTGGCGAAGATGGAGGCTTTAAGCATGATCGCTAAGGAATAGAGTCTGCATAGAGACAACTCCTCAAGGACATTGTCCAGGCACAAGATATGTTCATGTTGTTAACTTGAAGATATACTAGGTCCTTGAATGGAATGTGCTAATTGTCCAGGTGTGAGATATGTTAATGAGTTCCCTGAAAGTTAATGAATAGACATGAGTGACTTGTATAAAGAGGGGGCTGAAAGGTTCCCTCGGTGTGCATGATTTTGGTGGAGCAAACACCCATGCACCCAGCGCTGCTGAATAAAGATAACCTCCGCTCACTTGAATATTGGTAACTGATTCTTCAAATCAACACTGATCTTTTTTATTTTTTTTGTCTGGAAAATTTATTTGTGAAATTGAAAGTAGTTCTGACAAAGTCTGTGGCTGCACAAAATACAGGAACAAACTTTTGAAAAGGTTTAGCAGACGGTGAAGAGAACAGATCAGCTTGGCTCAGACCAAACTAAACAGGACAGGGTGGGAGCAGCCAAGTAAGGACTTCACTTGGTTGTGGCTAAAATAATGCCACACCAAGCCAAGGTGTAAGGATTATTAAATTCTACTTTCTGCAATTATTGAGCTTATGTATATGCATAGACATATGTATACATGTGTATGTATATATATATATGTACAGATAGAGAATTAGATACCTACAGCTAGGTATTCTGTCTTATTTTTGTCCTCACTGTGCTTATCTTCTTCATTTGGAATAATAACACTTCAGTGAACAGTTACAGTGATCTTATACTATGATAAATAAGAATCATCTAGTAAGAATCATCCATCCTCCTGACTTAAACATTGATTTCTTATCGTAACAGAGGTTATCCCTTTCCAAAGGTTTTGCTGAATATGGTATTTTACCACAGTAATAAACAAATAAGAGATGCTGGAAACTATTCTTTGTCATCTTTGGAGCTCTTTCTCCATTTCCCATTTGACAACCCAGTGATTCAGATGCAGTATATAACGGTTATGGAATATTTTTTTAAATGGCAATATTTGATAGCCTAATCTGTTTTGTTTGTGACTCAGACAGTTGAATTTTCACTGGCTGATGCTCCTTTCATATTAATTTTTTTTGCCATCCACCTACAAGGAAAATAGAAAAGATGTTGCAGCCAGAACACATTTCTATATCTCACAGTAGTAATTTAGTAGAGAATACCTAGCTGTCTCTGTAGATTCAACAGATAAATGAAGCTATCATCAGTGAAAGTGAAAAAATTTCATGCCTTCCTAGCAGTTAATAGATCTTTGTTTTCTTATAGTCTTGCTTGCAAACAAAACAGATCTCTTCCACGCTACCTTTTAACTGAGAGCTAAAATAAAGTGAGAGATTTCTAGATTTTAATCTTAATTCCACAGTCAGAAGTTATTTAAGGAAAAGGACAAGTCTATAGAACAAATATTAATATCAACACAGATGATTCACATGGAGGATATATATATATGTCTGCAGAACATTCCACAATGCACAAATGCAAGAAAAAACATTTCCTTGCCTGCTGAGAAAAGACAACTCATGGTTTATGATTTAGTCCTAAATTCACTGAAGATTTTGGTATCTTTTGGTCTGAGCTCTTACAACAATAAGCCTGCATGTAGACGTCTAGCACATCCTGCCATTATAGCCCAGTGGAAACAGCTGAATGTGGCTGGCTGGCTAAGCTTTCCCCATAATTCCTATTGCAGCTTTTTCATTTGTACAAAGCAGTGCTTTTGTCAGCAGGCAGACCTTAAAATGGTAGCCGAGACTGAAATTAACTCTTCCTCTAAATGGGAACTTTCTAAATTGACCAAAAAAAAAATATTAACAATTGGGAAAATTAGGATATTTTCTGACAGTGCTGTGATGTATTTGAGAATAAAAAAAACCTCCACTGAAAATGGCAGTCTGCCTCAAATCTTCCATCAGTAAGAAATGGTGGGGAAAATCCCATTTTAATTTCAAAACAGTTTTACTTCTATCCTGAAAGAACATTTCAATCGATAAATATTAATTTGATGTAAATATTTCGAGCATTGTAATGGAGAAAGAATCATCACTTCTTATTCTAAAAATGCACATAAAGGTGATAGAAGGTGTCTCATTTGTGTTAGCCTGATTATATGTGAAATGTTTCTTTTCAAGATAACTTCTGTTGACAGCTTATGAACTTAGATGAGAGAATGTATGCAGACAATACTCAAATCTGGTAGATCCAAATGCATCATAAGTAGAACAATAGTAAACCATAAAACCAAGGTATTTTAAACCTTAAAATTGTGTGTGTGATGCTATAAACCATGGGTATTAACCAGAGAATAAATATAGACATGTTTTCCTGAAAGTTAAGACATGGGAATTGTGAAATTGATTACAGTAAGAAATATGCAGTAAATAAGCTTTTTCTTTTTCTTTTTTTTTTTTTAACTATGTTTAGTATATTCACAAAAACATGTCTGAAGGAATAAACAAAATTATAATTGATAATTATGAGAGCTACATTTTGCATTCCACCATATAATTTTTTGAAGGACTAAGTACATTAAATTATTACCATAGATATATTTTTGCAATGGGGTAGGAGAAACAGATCATAACCAAGGCTATTTGGGGAGTGACATTGCAGAGAAGACCCCTCCATGGCTGATAATCCTCTGCTGTCACAGCTGGTTTCTACACAAGTGAAAATGGCCCTTAACTGATATGAGAGCAAAGCTTGGATGATCGGCTATGTTCGTGTTCCAGTTTTCCATACAGTTCTGTGCTGCACTGACAGCCACTATGAGTTTGGGCACATCTGCCTTACACCAAGTGCAGGAGCGCAGCAGCTTCTGCCTTCCTCCATCTCCACATGTGTAATTCTGAGGTGCCTCCTCAGATAGGAGAAGGGGGTGAAGACTCACCACTCTCAGCAGCGCCGGCCAGCACCTTACAGGGCTGACTGACGTGCTGCACAAAAGATACATATGTGTGCAAAATCCACCTGGGAAACTCATTTAGCTTCTCACTTAGGAAAGCTTTTTTTTTTTTTTTTAATCCCTCCAGTAACTGTTGCTCTCAAACCTGCTTAAATGAGTAAATCATGACTCCTCTGCTCTGGCTCCAGCCCAGCAGTGGGTATAGTGCAGGGGTCTTGCTGGTCCACCCATAGCAGGGTAGACAGTAAAGGAGAGTTACAACAATAGCTGCTTTCTTCCCACCCCGTGCACATCCAGCACATCTTTAGCTCACATCGGTACACATGGGGTCATTTTAGCAGTCTGGATTCCCACAGGGAGGCATGCATCAGGAGACAACACCAGCAGCTAGCTGAGAAAACCTGAAGTCCTCTATTTCATTTGCACGACTTCTGTAAAATTTTCTCCCTATCCTCTACTGTCTGGTTGTTACTTTCTGCCTGAAGGCTTTAGAAGGGGTCAGGGAACTGAGACAGTAACATGGTGTGGAGTAGATTGATGACAGCCAAATGGGGAACTAAAAAGAACTGAAATCACAACTGGATGTTTGGTACCCAGTTACTGGGAAAGTAACAGGCAGTGCTGATATCATCAGACCTGTAAGTGCTGACCAGCTGCTCAAGGGAACAACAGATTCTCTAAGTAGCACAGCAGTAAATTGAAGAACAACTGGCATCAGCCCAAAAATAAGGATGTGTAGCTCTGGAGGGGAACAATAGCTGTAAGATTAATGCAAAAATAAGGTTTTCAAAATTGAGATTAATTTATTCTAGCAGAGACAGAAGAGATAGGAGAAAAACTAAACTCCTGTGATAAGGAAGAGGTAAAATTAAACAGGATACGACATAAATGTGAATATAATACAGGCTTTAAATGTAGTACAGATGGAATTTGTGGTAACAAGTCCACAAGAATAGTTCACAAAATCTGTCCTTAACTAGTTCGCTTTCTGTATGAACAGTAATAGGTTTTCGAGATACAGACCAGCTGCCTACATTACTGCTTCTGTGATGACCACAAGTGTTATTGACTTCATCGAACTGTTAGGTATTGATGGAATATTCACCTTACAATGAGGTCCACTGAGGGTTGAGAAGTTAGGTGCCCATGTCTTAAAACCTTGGAAAAGCTCATTCTGTTAGCATTGTGGAACTGACGCTGACAAGATTGAGGTCAGAGAGCTGCATATTGTCAGGCCAATGTTCTTTAAAAAAACCAAACTGGTGGAAAGGGTGCCGTATCCCTTTTGCGTCACCCAGTCCAGCGAGCAGAGCAGCTTCACAGCACTCCCTCACAGTGCAAACGAAAGGCTCCTTTCAGGCTTTTCTGCCTGTCCTCCCTTACAGCATATCAGCCAGGAAAGAAAGTACAACTACCAAAGTCTTCTAGCTAAAACTGAATCCCAACCTGGCAGTGCTAAATTAGTAGTTTACTGTCTGGAATATGCAGAACTGCAAGTGACCACATATCTTGACTGCTCCTGCAACATCTGAAACGGCACAGGACCAGCTTGATTTACCAGCTGCCTGGTGACATCAAAAAAGAAGTGGAGTTAGGTGCTTAGCTGAAGCTGTCTGGTTATTCTTCCATTCAGCTGCTTCTTGGGCAGCCGTGCACCTGCAGTAGCTCTCTGGCTGGCACTGCTACCTCTGCTCAGCTCTGGCTTCTCTTCTGCTGCTGGGGACTCCTGGCTTTAGGACCTTTCTTTTACTGATCTCAAATTTGCCCAGTTTGTTTGAGTCAAGATACTGAATTGCATGACACAATTCATGAACTTGATCTCTAAGCCTGGGGAACAGAGATATGTTTTTTTCTACAAATAAAAGCTCACATAAAAGGTCAAGCCTGCTTATAGAAAATTTTGATATAAAAAGCTTTTCTAGAGAAAACAATTAGTAGAACACATTTTCTTGTTAGCTACCAAGTTCAAACTTATGAATATTTATACTGTAATTCAAAGCTGGTTTTTTAAAATAATATTTTTATTGGTTTTGTTGATTATAATTTCAAGAAAGCAGATTATATCGAGTTCAGAGGCAAGACTAACTTTTAATAAGTGATACATAAACTAGAAGACCGCATTGAAGCAAACAGGAAAATGAAATATATAAAAGTGGTTCTTAACACTGATTATTTTCACTCATATTAACATACTGCATAAAGATAATATCCATAGCAATCAAGAAGGACAGTAGATATCTTGACAGCACATCATCCATCAGTGAAGGTGTTACTTTCCAGAAATTTAAGTAATAAGAATTTCAATAGCAGCAAAAACTAGGTACATGGTATTGCAGTAGGAACTGACAGTGCATATTATAGTTGAGAGGGAACTTTTAAAGTTGCTCATAAGTTTCTAAAAATAATTCCTTTTTGGATTAATTTTTTCCATTCTAATCTCAGGTTTAAAGTAAACAGTATCTGAAAAGATTACAACTTCTGCTTTTGCTGTGTGCGAGAAAACCACAAACCAATTCAAAATCCAGTCATTCCAGGTGCCATAGTTTAGTCCTTACTGAGATCAAAAATGTAAGTAGGAATTATCTGAAAACTGGTATCTAATTATTTCACAGTCTATATAACCATCAGTTAAATGCCAGTGTAGCATTTACATTCTTCAGTCTTCATTTGATTACTAAATGGATTATGAGCTTCATCAAGTTTGAAAAAAGTCCTGCTTGGATAGGTTTAAAACAGTGAATAGTTAAGCTGGGTACTTTAATTATGCTGATGAAAATGGGCAATTTCCTTTGCATTCTCTGTTTATTCCCTTCCAAGGAAGAAGTTTAGAATACTAAGACTTGCAGAAGTTTCAATTTTGCTTAGGCTGCGTGGATTTTAAGAGGGAGCTTTAGCTGATGGAGGCGTGCGGGTGGGAGGACTGCATTGTGTGTGACCTCAGGCTGTCTGTGCTACAGACTCATTTCAGGACGTAGCAACTGAGCAGGACAAAGCACAGTTTGACTTTCAAATCCAGAGTTCAGACAGTAATAAATGGAGATTGTTCTTTTCCTTTTTTTTTTTTTTTTTTTTTTTTTTTAAATTCTTCCTCCTACAGCTGAAAGAGATTTTTTCTTTTGAAACTACGTCTTCAGAGTATATTTTAACTCCTCAGAACAACATCCTAGCCCGGGAATAACCCATGAATCTAACTTCAGCAGTGAGATCTCCGGTGTTTGCATATACTTTGAACACCTGTATTTGCTTATTTAAAATATAGATTTTTTTTTAACCTGTGCCAGCATTAGAAGATATGCAGTTTAAACATTCATAACTACTTTTTCTCTAAATTATAATGGATTCTTTCTCAGGCTTTTTGTCGACACTGTCAGCTGCACTGGGCTCACATAGAACTACAGGAAACTCTCCTTTTATCACTTCATAATGCATTCTTTGCTAGACTGTAATGATCACAACTCATTGATGATGTCTATATTTGGCATTTCTGAAGCACAGTTTCCGTGGTCCATGGCAACCAAAGCCTATGCAGTTAACTTTTAAATATGCAGTGCAGCAAAGCATATCAAAACCCAAACCAGAGGAAAATTGAGAGGCAATTGCACAGGTGTTAATAACTAAATAATTGTTTCAGCAAACCAGCTGAAGTTACAAATACTAAGATCTTCAACATCTTTTCAAGACAGCCTAGAAAATGCAATTGTTGTTACCTGACTTTTGTGATAAAATGTTTATTACGCTTGGGCTTGCAGCAACATGGGACTAGTAGTGTGTAAAAGCCAAGAGAATTCTTTAGAGATGTTATATTCCTTGGTATAAAATTTCCAGGACAAAAAATGAGATTAGGTCTAATGAGGAAATATTTTAATTTTTGTTGGTCATTTTAAAATATCTCAATTAAATTTTACTATTTTTTTTCCTTTATTTTCAGGTATGTTAGGTAGGCTTACACCTACTGGCTTCAAAATACACTGTGATTTGTATAGCTGTAAAAACAATGGAGATTACTTCCAAGAAAGGCCCCTTCATTCCTCATTTACCATATTATTCATGTTTCAAAACAATCTAGATTTCCACTTCTATGTCTAGTAATTATTTCTTACTTTAATTAGAGGGTATATATGCAAATATATTATTAGTGCTGCAAACTATTATTTTAAGGGATTGATGTATTAGTTTCCTACCTGGTTTTCAGGGATTAGAACAGTTTAGAAAAGAATGGACAAATTAACATGGGTATTATAGAAATAAATTTATTACTACATTAGAGCAGTCTCTTTCATAGCTGAATTATACTAAAGTGAGTTCCTTCAAAAAATACACACTGGAATTTACGATTCATTAGAATTAAGGTTCTCTGTTTTCTAGATTTTGTGTTCTTTGAAAGTGTGCTGTATCATGCAGTACATATCCAGCAACATAATGCTAGTGTAGCAATTATTTTGATTCATCTCAACTTTCACATCCAGAGGCAGGTGTTTATTTCTGTAGGCCATAGTGATATCAGCTGTCCTTTTGAGTCCTTGAGGACACTGGTAACTGAAGCCCATTAGTCCAGACTTAGAGGAAAATGAAAAGGAAACTCTGAATTTAGCATTATATTTCAAATCTGTAAAATACAGTGTATTAAATTCTGCTTTTATTTACACTGCTTCATTTTCAGAAATTCTAGCTGCCCATAAAAAGTAAAACATTTGATTCCTGACATATACTGGGGAAAATGTACTAAAGATGTGGATATGGTCTGCTAAGAGCTTTTCATGCTCTTCTCCTCTATGAGAGAATGCACTAACTTATAAATCAACAAACTTATGCAAGACAATAAAGTAAGACATTTATACAAAGCAGAAGTCAAGATGGTAAAGATAAGCGTTACAGTGCATTAAATATCGTGTCTTCAAAACAAGTTAACTGAGCCAGAGTTACATGGGAAAAGAAAAGAAAATACTGATAAATTTCATGGTTAACATTTGAGAAACAATTTATGATCCATGAATATTACACAGTATTTTAATAAGCAAATGGAATAACTAATAGTACAGGAAATCACTGAAGCTTTAAATGGATGATGGTTTGCACAAAACAAATACATCAATCTCTTTGATAGAGAAGCACTTCACTGAGCAATATCTTCCAAAATGTATGCAAGTGTATGTATAATTTTTCTACTACATCGAATACGTGTGGATACTTATCTATGTATAAGAGTAAATACACAAAGTAGTAGCTTTTCTTAAATTTAAACTTCACAGTTTTTCTTTTATGTATTTATTTTAATGACTAAACAGATAAATATAGAGCTGTGTCACTGGTTTATTTAACTGAAATTTGCATCAGAATTTGCTTTTCATAGCTTGCTTTCACTTCCCTGGATTGCATTTCCCTGCAGAGAAAAAGCATACAGAAAAACAACAACCTACCATACACACACACACCCCAATAAACAACAACAAAAAAAGATTATTCTTTACAGTGGTTTTGTGCTTTAAAGATTATTTTGGAGGATTATAGTTTGTGAAGATTTTAACAGTTAACTCAGGGTCTCTTGTTCATTATAACCATCAAAAAGAGTCCTTCATATTAGTTTCCTTTTCCATGGTGCAGTTAATATTCATAGTTCTCTTCTAATATCACAAGGAAAAAAAGCTGCCTTTCCTGGAGGGGTCTATCAGAACAGGAGCCTAGGTTAGCTGCACTGAATTACCTTGGGAGGATGATTTTTCTGTTCAGGGACTGCACAAGAGCCTACAGACTTCGCCCTCGTTCAGCTAGTTAGCGTTTGTGAATAACCTTACCTTTTTCCCATACTATGGACTGATTGCTGTAAGAGGTACTCCACAGAAGTGCTACAGGAGGACTATAGTCATGGCTTTGTGCACAGTGATTTGATGATTTATCACTAAGAAGCTTTAGCATTTACAATTATTTGAATAAACTTAAAATTTGTAAATGCTATGGAAGTATGGAAGATTAGGCTAAATTGATTTTTGTTTGCAAAAACTCATAACCAGCAGCAACAGAGAGAGAGAAAGAGAGAGAGATTTACACTTTATTTTTATAGTGGTATCCTTGCTCACTCACTACATCATGATATTAATGAGATTCTTTAACTGAACAAAGTCAGATTTTGCCAAACAACAATTTATAAGACTCCTTTGTCCTTAAGTTTAATGTCAGGTCTAAACAAAAGACATTGTTCTCGAAAGGAGGAATATATAAAAGCAAGACTAGTAAAAAGATAGGAATTGTTCTCAGACTTCAGCATTATTCCTAATATATTAATAAAGTATTTCAAATTGCTTTAATATATTCAGATTTCTTCTGAAGAGGTAGCATCTTCAGATGGATGAGTTGAAGAAACTATACCCAGGGGTACGCTGAGCATGAAAATAAATTATCTGATTTGTAAGCATAGGATATAATGACAGTATGGTACTTGCAGTCAGAGCAACAGTAAAAACATGAATATGATGGTGCTGCGAAACTTTGAGTAAGACAACTGTTTCTTGGATTGTTTTCACAAAGAAAACGATCTTGTGGATCAAGAATCTTACATGCCAAGCACACACACCCCCCGAGAATCTTTCAGGAAAAAAATTGAAAGTCTTTGACAGGAAAGAATTTGATTGTGATTTATACAAGTGGATTCTCTTAGTTGCTTCCCACTTCTTAAATATGCAATCTGTTGGTTAAAAATTAAAGAACAAAAGGTTACAGAGGAAAGTAGTGGTTAATTAGCAGTTCAAAATGCTCTGAATTGGTTGACTGTTTTAGTCTCATCAGAGCAGAATATTTTTATTTTTGGTAAATTCTAAGCAGTGGGAAAAGGTTATGCTTTATGAATTTGCATATTGCATACTAAAGTTGTCATGATGGTACACTTAATTGATTCAGCTGTACTAATGACAGTTTAATTTTTACATTCACAGTACAACTGCCACTAATCTTTTTGCCTTATAGCTGAGAACTGAAGCCTTTAGTTCAATTTGAAAGTTGGAAAGATCTTATTGCATACACAAGCATAAAATAATTGGTGTATTTGAATGCTAATTGCATTTAAGAGTCTTGCTTCTCTAGAGATAGAAATTTAGCCTCGTCCATGAATTGATAATAATCTTACTGGAATGTGGCTGTCAGTATAAACAAAGACATCAGTGAAGAAAGAAAATCCATTAAAAGATGACAGGATGAGGGAGGCCAGAGAATAAAATAGATCCAGATAACATCAGATTTGCTTCATGGTCTGAAGTGGGCAGTAACAGAGATATGGTTACTA